>NC_142070.1:28202500-28519166 GCF_059756535.1 Pantherophis guttatus | reverse complement strand
GGTTAGTGTGATAGCTGAAACTACTTAGCTATCTTACATCTATGCAAAGGTTTTTGCTGACACATACAGAAGGATTTTTCGCCCACATGGATAATAGTAATACCAATAGCACTTACTTATATACTGCTTTACTGCACCTCTCTAAGCGGTTTACAGAGTCAGCATATTGCCCCCAACAATCTGGGTCCTCGTTTTACTGATCTCAGAAGGATGGAAGGCTGAGTCAACCTTGAGCCAGTGAGAATCGAACGAATTGCTGGCAGTCGACAATCAGAAGAATTAGCCTGCAGTACTGCATTTTAACCACTACACCACCATGGCTCTTTTAAACATGCATTTTGGTCAGCAGCCACCTGGAACTTGAAATATACTTCCTGTGGACAGTGAGAATTCAGTCACAGTACATAACTGTGTGCATTTGAGGGATTATCTGAGTGGAAGGCAAAGCACTCTGACAGTTCTTGGAAACTGAAGCATTTTCTTTCCTTAGGTGAGGTGCTCTTTGTGAACCTAAACAATGATTAGTAAAACTGAATTTATACCTGAAGGAAGGCTTATTTACAAGAAATACTTTATAGAGATGGGCAAAGTCAACATCTAGCTAACAGGCAGAAAATCATAAAGAGCTGTATGCACACCTAAGAAGAAAGGCAGAAGAAGGGGACCTCATATTAGAAATCTCTTAGAGATAAAGACCAGAGAGAGAGAGACAAAGTGAAGAGAAAGCTATCCTTAATCTTCCGTCTATATTCTACTGCCTCCTTGTATCAGTAGCTCATGGGGTACCATTGGAGTAGAGCCAGCAATGTATCTTCTCCTTTCCTTTATATTTCAGTTTAATTAGGAGAAACACCTAAAAAGAAGCTGTATTGGAGTATGTCAACCACATCATTGACTTTATTTAAAATTGAATCTCTTTCAACTTGATGAAAGGGAAAACACTGGCATTTCTATATAATTTCCAAGAGAACGATATCTTCTTTAAACCCACCTCAGATAAGGAGGTAAGGATGTATGGTAATATTGATTATATATTTTATAAAAAAAAATAAAATAAAGTAGAATATTGGCAGAAATTGGAGTATATAGAGAGTAAATATGGAGAAAATAAGCTGTATGAATTTTGACTCGGTCAATACTCTGTTCAGAAATTATGTATTTTATGTTTGTGTGTCTGAAAATAAAATTGTTTTTAAAAAAAATAAACCCACTTCAGATGAACACATATGTACCCTAGAGGTGTACATAAAAAATAGATGTGAATAATATTCATTACATGGGTCAAATGTATGGGTGTTAAGAAAAATTAAAGTTGCATCAAGTTTGGTACAGGTGATTTCTTCCAAAGAAGATTGTCACTGCAAAGAAAAAGGAAAAATTCCAAATACAATCCAGGTAGTTCTCAATTTATAACAGTTTGTTTAGTGACCGTTCAAAGTTACAATGGCACTGAAAAACTTATGACCATTTTTCACAGTTATGATCTTTGCGGCATCCCCATGATCATGTGATCAAAATTCAGATGCTTGGCAAATGGTTCATATTTATGACTGTTTCCCAAGGTTATGTGATCACTTTTTGCAAACTTCTGACAAGCAAAGTCAATGGGGAAGCCAGATTCGCTTAACAACTGTGTTACTAACTTAACAACTGTCGTGATTCACAAATCAAATCAAATCAAACCTTTATTGTCAATGCACAACATGTGTACAATGAAATTCAATTCACTTAACAGCTGTGGCAAGAAAGGTCATAAAATGGGGCAAAACTTAAACACCTCACTTAACAATAGAAATTTTGGGCTCAATTGTGGTTGTAAATTGAAGATTAACTGTAACTCTAATGCCTTATTTATCTTGGTTTCTACAAAGATACCACCATAACTATAGGATAAAATCAAGATTTGATTTTGAAGTGTGAAGTGTTAATACCACTTTATAATGCCTTGGTAAGGCCACACTTGGAATATTGCATTCAGTTTTGGTCACCACGATGTAAAAAAGATGTTGAGACTCTAGAAAGAGTGCAGAGAAGAGCAACAAAGACGATTAGGGGACTGGAGGCTAAAACATATGAAGAACGGTTGCAGGAACTGGGTATGTCTAGTTTAATGAAAAGAAGGACTAGGGGAGACATGATAGCAGGGTTTCAATATCTCAGGGGCTGCCACAAAGAAGAAGGAGTCTTCTTCAAAGCACCTGAGGGTAGAACAAGAAGCAATAGGTGGAAACTAATCAAGGAGAGAAGCAACTTAGAACTAAGGAGAAATTTCCTGACAGTTAGAACAATTAATAAGTGGAACAACTTACCTGCAGAAGTTGTGAATGTTCCAACACTGGAAATTTTTAGGAAGATGGTGGATAACCACTTGTCTGAAGTGGTGTAGGTTTCCTGCCTGGGCAGGGGGTTGGACTAGAAGACCTCCAAGGTCCTTTCCAAGTCTAACTATTCTAACTATAATGTCTATAAAACACAATGTTTAAGTACAAATTTAATCTGTTTCCTCTCAAAGCTCCTCAACATATTCTCCTGCCCATAATTTCATACCAGCTATATGAACTGTTCAGATTAACACCACAAAAAATGCAGGAACAGAAAGCAAATGGTCAAGCAGAGGATTTATTAAAAGGACTGTAGAAGTACAAATGAACATTTTTGAATGTCCTTCAGGATGCTGAAATATTGCCTAATGAACAAAAATAAATGATACTGTAGGTTCTAAACAGAAACACATCCATTGAATTAATATAATAGTTCGTAGCAATGTAAAATATAAATTAAATTCGTACTACGCCTCTGTTAGGAAGAGAAAATAATGACACAAAGAATAAGTTTAACAACCATTCTATATTAATTCAATAGAGTCAATACAGCATATTCTTATACATTCTGTAATATATAACAATCATGAACTTTAATGGGGAAGGAATCTGTACTTCAGGAAAAAGTTTGGGCATTCAGTTAGTCCTTCATGAAAAACCTGAGGATAAATATGTACTGACTGTAACTATGACAAGCCTTCACATGTGTAGGAGAAACTTCCCAGTTAGTCCCAGAGGTATTCCTGAATGTGTTGGAATTTATAAGGCACTAAATGGCTTAGGATCCAATTATTTCTTAGAATATATATCAAGTACTAGTAAAAAATACTTTATTGTGTAAGTGTCCAATAAGTTTTGGAAATTCATTTGTCAAGGACAGATATAGATATTGATATATAAATATAGACATACAGATCCACCCATCCATAAACACACACACAAAATTTACAAAACTTAATATTTAAAAGACTGTAATGTTTAGAGCTTAAATTAGAAAAAATATTTAAAAATATATAACAATTTAACTTACAGCTATTTTTCTGATGTTTTAATGCTGAAATCAAATTAGTGAACAAACCCACCTAACCATCAGTGTATCAGAACAAGGATTTAAGAAAAGGAAAGAACTCCATCCCGGGGGGGTGGGGGAACTAATTTTATTATGGTTGGTTGTACAGTTAGCCAGATGTTTAGTCTGGATTTGACATATTTATCTACCTATCAAGTCCTTTCCAAGGATCTGGGATAGGCAGATGCTGTTTGATGGTGTTATCACAGGATGTAAGTTGTTTTCAAATGAAGCTGCCATTTGCAATTGACTGATGGTGATTTTTGTCAATGCCAATGTGCTGAAAAAATATTCTGAATGTTTTGGAATTGCACCCAAATTGCCTATTACTGGTACTATTGGTACAATCTTTGCTTTCTTTTGCCACATTTGTTCTAATTACACTGAACAACAAAGATTTTGCTTCCTGAACACTTTTGGATGAATCTCATAGATCATGAAAACCAGTATTAAATAAATAACCTGTAATTTAACCTATAATATACCACTTTATAGAAATTTTTTGTTTTTGCAATTTCTCCTTATATATACATTTTAAGTTTACTAATGTTTGCTTCAGAGGTGGGTTTCAGCAGGTTCTGACCAGTTCTGGAGCACCTGTAGCAGAAAATTTGAGTAGTTCGGAGAACTGGTAAATACCATCTCTGACTGGCCCCGCCCCCATCTATTCTCTGCCTCCCGAATCCCAGCTGATCAGGAGGAAATGGGAATTTTGCAGTATTCTTCTCCTGGATTGGGGAGGGATTGGAGATTTTAGAGTATCCTTCCCCTGCCATGCCCACCAAGCCACACCCACAGAACCGGTAGTAAAAAAATTTGAAACCCACCACTGGTTCGCTTGTGTTATAAGATGCTTTGTCTAACTCATGTATGTCCAGGCATGTACTCGGGGCCTATTGCATAATATTTGTGGAACTGGGCATGCCTCAGCATGCTTGGGCTGGATGGATGCTGCTTGGAAAGACTATGGAAGCAACCCACATGCACAGATGCTACTCATATCATGGAGATCAATTTCCATGTATTTTGATGTGAATGTTTCACGGCATAACATTGTTTATGTGCATGTAATTTAGTTAACTAAGCTATACTTGCTATAGGATGATTGATGACAACAGAAATGTCTCTCCTATGGTGGAATAGCCATGATACTGTTAGAAGAAATATCCATCTGGTTCACTTCCAAGCTGGGAGAAAGACACTGGAGACAAAATGGAGGCTGGAGGCTGATTGGAAAGAGGATCCATTTATTGATGAAGCAGAAGCACATGGGTGGTTCTGGGCAGCTGACCAAATGGAGTTGAGAGTGAGGGGTATTTATACCTTCTCTTGGGCTTTGCACTTGAACTTCCTGTTCAATAACATGTATTCTATTGGCTGTTGTCAGACTCCCATGGGGCCATGTACAAATCCTAGGAGTTTGTCTGAGCTACGTTTGGTTGAAGTTTGCTACTGAGATGATGCAATGAAGAAGCTTGTGTTCTGAAAGGGTGTTGGGCAATTCCTATTATGGCTTAATGGTTTTGCCCTGGTTTGGCTCTTGAGTGAGGGCTATTTGCTTATGAATAGAGCTAGCTATCTCTTTATCTCTTAAATGCTGACAACTGCTGAGGGCTATTAAGAAAGGTGGGGGCTGCTTTCCAAGAGCATGTTTTTCCATTTCTCATCCAAGGAAATATAATATTCTGCCTTTTTAATATTTCTCAAAATATTTCATTCTTCTAGGAGAGGGGTGGGTGCTAACTTTCTATAATATATTCTGCTACATTTGTAATGAGTACATTCTTAAGCTTCCAAGATACAATATAAATGTAAATATCAAATGTTTTTACTACCAGTTCTATGGGTGTGGCTTGGTGGGTGTGGCATGGTTTGGTGGGTGTAGCAGGGGAAGGATACTGTAAAATCTCCATTCCCTCCCCAATCCAGGGGAAGGTTACTGCAAAATCCCCATTTCCTCCCAATCAGCTGGGATTCAGGAGGCAAAGAATAGATGGGGGCGGGGCCAGTCAGAGGTGGTATTTACTGGTTCTCCGAACTACTCAAAATTTCTGCTACTGGTTCTCCAGAACTGATCATAACCTGCTGAAACCCACCTCTGAATATAACTGAACTTATTAAGAAGGCCTATGAACTGTACTTTAGTTTTAGAATGGTGATCCAGACAAGGCCTGGGTTCCTCATATTTGTTATACAAGATGTACTTGGTCTTAAAACTTAGCTCAGAGGAACTCGGAAGTCAATGCCATTTGCTGTATAATGTAACAGACTGTTACTTCTGTCTGACTAACGTCACTGGTTTCCCTGCTAAAAATAAGAAATCAATGAAATATCTTCAGCCATGAGACCAGTGCAACATAATGACAATCTGCCAGTACCAAAGCCATCAGAGAAATGTAGCTTAGACGAAAGAGATGAAGATGCTGCAATGCGCCAGCCAGGCACGGATAGTGACAATGATCTGAATTTTGAACTGTGTACGTCTGTTGAGCCTCATCTCATGACACAGTCAGAATCAAACAACCTGGTCAAGGTCTTACATTTGTCAAAATCAAAAGCAGAACTACTAGATTCAACATTGTAAGGATGATGTTTGCTATCATCAGCATTCTATCTTTCGAAGTTGCCAAGATGATTTAGCAAATTTCTTTGCACAAGTTGACAACCTCATTTTCTGTACTGACATTGATGGTTTGTTCATAGCTTTGGGTTGTGAGCATGACACAGTAGAATGGCATCTCTTTATTGATTCACCAGTATAAGCCTCAAGGCTGTTTTGTTACACAATGGCAATGAACACCCTTCAGTACCTGTTGTTTACTGTATGCTGCAGAAAGGATACATAGAAAAACATGGAACGGTTGTTGAAATGCATTCAGTACACCAAGTAAAACTGGAATACCTGTGGATGGCCACTCCAAAATAATTTGGTTCCAGGACAGAAAAACATGGTATATGAACCACTTGTTTACCCAACAAAGATATTTTCTGCCACTGCTTCACATAAAACTCAGAAACTGTTGAAAAACTGTTGAAAAGTTTATTTGAATAGTGTTTATTTCACCACTTTCCTCAAATAAATTCCACCAAAATGGTCCCTATGTGGCAGGCTGTCTCTTAATATCTTCTCTAGCTTGTCTCGGTGCTTTTTTCATATTACAGTAGCACAATTGGTGTTTTTAAAAAAGTGGGTACCTGCAAGAGAAGGAAAAGATTTGGAGCAGAACAAACCTTTTGAAAATGCCCCGAGAGACTGCACAAAAAAGGTCTCCTAATAGTTAAATCTGGTAGCATAATAATCAATAGAAAGAAAAGAAACATCAGGAATACAACAGGAGGAAACAACTGAAGAAGTACCAACTGAAAGGAAAAACAAAAATGATTTTTTTAAAAAAAAAAGGGAAGAACAAAGAAAGCAAAGAAACACCAATTTTTCTGAAGACAAGAACGTCAATTAAATTGAATTTCATGGCAGTTAGTTATGCTTTGATTACTTTAAACATGGGCTACTCTACGTGAAACTGTCCTTGAAAACAACTTTCAAGCTGCAGCTGGTCTGGAATTTAGCAGTATATACAATGTTGGACATATTTCATCATGGCACATCTTTGCAAACTCAAAGCCCACAAGCTGAATTCAGCCCACGGAGCACTTAGATCTGGCCTGTGGGGCCACCCTGGAAACAGCAAAGGACCGGCCCATGGTGCCTCTGCCAGTGAAAACGGAGCTCGGGAGGGCCGTGTGCGTTTTTTTGCTGGCAGAGGCTTGCAGGAGGCCATCGCAGCTGAAAACGGAGACCTGGAGCCCATTTTCTCTTGCAGAGCACTCAGGTCTCTACAGGCGCCCCCAACACAAGTGACATCGAGCTGGCCATGCCCACCCTGGCCACACCCACCCTGGCCCCCTTAGGTCAAACACAACCATGATGCAGCCCTCATTGAAATTGAGTTTGACACCCCTGCTCTACGAGATATGACTTTTAGTAAACAGCAGAAAACACATTATTTCCTCGGATCTTATGTTAGTGGGTCCTGCACATTTGTCTTTTAATGGTTTCCCTTTTTTATGTCGTTTGGGTGGTGCTGTTTTTCTCTTAATTGTGTGTGTTGCAATATTTTCAGGATCAGACTCAATAATATTAGTAAGAGTTAAAGGTTTAAATATATTTCCTTTTATTTACAATAGGCATTCTATATTCACTGAATATTCACAGATAGAAGCAAGGGAAAGGGTGTAGGTGGCTCCTTATATATACAATGGGTGGAGCTATAAGTGGGAGTGGTGAATTATGAATACATTAAGAAGTGAAGAATAAGTTAACCCCTGATACCCCGTTCATATATTATTTACACATTAGAGAATAAGGCATTTACATCTGACAAATCCCCCTCTAAATGCCGATTCGTTATACAACACCAATTACACTCAGATTCAGGACAATACAATACATACAACTTAGAAGTTAAATATTTGTGTTGCTTAGAAGGTAAAGGCTTTGTCAATATGTCAGCTAATTGTTCTGAGGTATCACAATGCACTGCTTTAATAAATCCATCCTGAGATAATTGTCTCACATGTTTAAATTTTATATCTATATGTCTGGACCTTTGTCCAATGGCATCAGATCTAGATATTTCAATGGCTGCTTTATTATCTTCATGCATAACAAAAGGCAAAACAGGTTTTTTCCAAACATCTGAAATTAAATCATTAAACCATACAAGGTTATTTGCAGCTTTGGATAAACAAACATATTCCGCTTCTGTCGTTGAAGTGGCCACTAGTTCTTGTTTACCAGTGTACCAGTAAACTGGACAGTCATTTAAGAGAAATATATAACCAGATGTACTTTTTCTACATGAGGTGTCTCCAGCCCAATCTGCATCTGCATAACATGTAAGCTTTGGTTCTTTATTGTCTTTAGGTTCTAATATTAAGCAAAAGTCTAGTGTACTTTTCAGATATCTTAAAATTCTTTTAACAGCTTCCCAGTGATACATTGTTGGTTTGCTGACATGTCTGGATAATAGATTGAGTGGTAAGGCGATATCTGGTCTAGTCCAATTAGATATATAAAGAAGTGAACCTATGATTGATCTATAAAATGTGTTATCCTTGAATTCGGGGGAAGATTCATCAGTATTTCTTAGAAAATCAGTTTGCATAGGAGTATCACAAGGTTTGGCATTGTTTAAATTGCATTTATTTAAAAGTTCTACAATCTTATCTCTCTGAGTAAGTTTGAATCCCCTTCTAGTCTTATTAATTTGGACACCAAGATATTTGTTTACTTTACCTAGAGATTTTAACGAGAAATGTTCATTTAGTTTGGTTACAAAGGTTTCTCTTCTCTCTTTATGTTTTCCTATGTATAAAATGTCATCCACATAAATCAATACAAATTCAATGTAATCATCATCCTTTTTGACAAAAAAGCAGTTATCAGCAGTAGTAGCGTTGAAGTCCATGGTTCTAAGTACTTTCACTAAACAATCATACCATCGTTTACCAGATTGTTTTAACCCGTATAAACTCTTGTTTAACAACCAAATTTCATTTTTGTTTGTGTATTGACTGTGAGGTGCTCTTACGTATATTTCTTTATCTAGTTTAGCGTGTAGATACGCAGTCTGTATGTCGTATTGAAATACATCAAGGTTGAGTGCTGATGCTACCACTAGAGCTGTTTTGACACTCTCTGTTCTTACTGTGGGGGAATACGTGTCAGTATAGTCCTCCGGATATTTCTGTGCATAACCTTGTGCAACTAGTCTAGCTTTGTATAGAGTATTGCCTCCCTCTAAGTTCTTAATTTTATATATCCACCTGGTACCAATAATTGTTTTATCCTTAGGTGCAATTGCAGGTGTAAATACATTTAATCCTTGTAAACTTTCCATCTCTTTTTTCATCGCTAATTCCCATTTTTCCTTTTCTTCACGAGGAAGTTTTAACACTTCCTCATATGTATTGGGTGTTGTTGGCTCACCATCCATATGCATTATGTAATCTTTGTATTTATTTGGCATTTGATTTCTGGTGTTTCTAATGGTTTTTTCAGGTTTACTATCGTTATCATGCAAATATCTTGCTTCCTTTTTTGTTAATGTGTCTGTCTTAATTTTGTGTTGGCTATTTGTCCAAATTTTGGTTTTGTTCTTATTTTTGTTGATATTTTGCTTTTCTATGATCCCTTCTTCATGAGATTTTGTACCTTTATATTTATTTGGAAATATTTCATTAAGATGTAATTTAGACCAGTTAGCCTGTTCATGGAACACAGCTGTTCTGGAGACTATAAATTTGTTATTGTTATCAATGAATCTGTACCCTTTAGTACCGGTTTCATATCCCATAAATCTGAGTCTTCTGGATACGTTTTCTCCCTTTCTTCTTAATTGTTTAGGTATGTGTACGTCTGCAGTGACTCCAAATATATGCATGTGTGCTAATTTTGGTTTTCTATTATACATCACTTCATATGGTGTCTTATTTACAATGCTGGACCATGTTCTATTTTGTGTGTAATTTGAATAATGTAAGGCTTCTGACCAGAATTGTTTGCTTAAGCCAGCATCTTCCAATGTGCATCTAATCATGGTTTGTAATGTGGAATTTTTCCTCTCTGCAATCCCGTTCTGGAACGCAGAAAATGGACTAGATGTGTAATGTAACATTCCTTTGTCTTTTAACCATTGGGAGAATTCTTTAGACATGAATTCGCATCCCCTATCTGTCATAATTTGTTTTATTTTGATGTTGTGTTGTGTTTCTATGCGTTTGTAAAATTCTTTAAATTTTTGAAATGTTTCATCTTTGTGTTTTAACGTATAAACAAACCCATAGCGGCTATAATCGTCCACTATTGTCAGGAAGTAACGTTTTCTATAAGTGATTGATGGAGTTAATGGACCAACTAAGTCCATGTGTACTAAATCAAAAATTTTGTTAGTTGATCTAGTAGATTTTCTTGGCCTGGGGCTAGTTTTTAGTTTTGTAGATTTACATACTGAGCATTCCAAATAGTTTTCACAATTTTTTATTTTAACACCTTCTGCGTGTTCAGTCATTTTTTGTACTACAGGAAAACTGGCATGTCCTAACTTCCTATGTAAGATGTGAGCACACTCATCATGAATTGGCTTACCTATTTTTGGTTTTTTTTCATTGTGTGCATCTTTGTGATCATGAGATGTTTTACACTCATCATTGTCACTATTGCTAATATTTTCATCATCTACTTCAATACAATCTTCCATATTTGAGTCAATGTTATGCAATCATTTTTCCTTAGTTATCAGATAAGGTAGGCCTCCTTTAATCATCACTGTGCCTATATTTATTTTATTTTTCTCCAAAATCGCTTTTCCTTTTGAAAAAACAATGTTAATGTCAGAATCTCTACTTAGTTTTATAGCACTTAGTATGTTATGAGGTATCTCAGGTATTAGCAATACCCCCTCTATTTTTCCTAGACCAGGCAAGGTTACATTCCCTCTACCTAATACTTGCACCTTTTCTTGGTTAGCTACCTTTATTACAAATTTATCTTCTGCAAATGAAGACAATATATTTTTGTTATTAGTGGTGTGATTAGTTGCTCCAGAATCAATAAGCCAATTATTGTTCTCATTTTGCTGTATGTTAGTGTTGTCTTGTTTGTTTAGTCCGTTCAGTGAGCCAGATTTTCTATCCTTTGAATTATCTCTGCCCCCTCTATTCTCTTTGTAATTTGGTGGGCTCCTATATCTATGTCTATCTATGGAAGACTGTCTATAATTGTATTTGTTTCTATATTCTGACCTATGCCTTTCTCTTGAAATTTTGGGACAGTCTCTTCTATTGTGTTCCCTGGATCCACAATTGTGGCATTTAAATGTTTCATTATATTTTTCTTGGAAAGCTACTTTCCTATATGGTTTGTGTTCTGTGTGATTGCTAGAACGATTCCTTCTTGAATTGTCTTCTGCTATCAATTTATTGGATAGACTTTCTATGGATAAATATCCTAGATTGATAGTGTCTAAATGTGACATAAAATTGTCCCATGATGAATCAAGTGAGTTGATAATAACACTTTTCATTGTTTGGTCTGAAATCACCTCCCCCCTCAAATGCAGCTCAGCTCTTATTTTGTTTAAATATATTAAATGCTCACTTATGGAAACCCCTGGTTTTACCCTAGATGAAAAGAAATCTTTAGACATCCTTGTGGTGGTAGCTACACTGTCACTGTGAAACAAATTAAACATGCATTGAATGATTTCTGAAACAGTCAGATTTGGCTTAATGCTATGATACATTGCAGGAGACACACTAGATATTATTAAGAAAAATGCTCTATGGTGTAAACAATCTATTTTTAGAGTCCAAGGTCTTTTGGGGGGACTAGTGATAAAAAATAATAAGTTTTCCTTCATAAAGACAACCTGGAGCTGTTGATACCATTCTTGCAAATTAACGCCATCAACCCTTAGCTTTGGGAAGTCACTGGGTAAATTTCCGACATTATTGTGTCCATTACTTACAACCTGAGGTAGTCCGTGGTCTCGCAAGTGTAGAAAATTGCAAAACGGCATGGGGATGCTCGCAACGAGTCTGCATGGTCTCCTCGCCAGTTCATGTCTTCCCGGACCGTCTGCGTAGTTTTGCGCATGCGCGTTGTCCATTTCTTCTTTGGAGTCGTCGTGGAAGGTTCTCTCCATTGTGGCTCGCTCGTTCTGCTCCTCTTCAGATGAATCGGTCTCTGGTTCAATTTTGGGAGTCTTGACGACGGCGGCTGCTCTTCCTCTTCCCCTGAGGGCTTTGGTGCTTGCTTCGGTCTGTGGCGTAGGGCGGTACCGGCAGGGCTCTCTGGGTTCGGGCGTCGGCGTTCTCGTAGTCAGGATGGGAGCGGGCAGGTCTTGAGGCATCGGCTTGCTCGCTCGCTTCTTCGGTAGCTGTTTGTTAATTTTTAGTTTTGGCCCAAATGCAGCAAAAAGCGTTTTCATTGCTGATTTTATTTGGGAGTTTGTTGAATCATCTTCACTTTCTGATTCTGATTCTTCTGAGGAGTTTGAATCTTCTTTTTCATTTTCGTTGTTTGATAACGTTTTTCGCGCCAGAAATTTTGAATTGAGCATTTTGATTGGCTCTGCTTCGCTCACCCTGGAGGCCTGTTGAAACCAAGATGGCTGCCATTCAAAATTTCGCGCGGGATCACCGTTTTTCTTCTTCGTAATGACTTTCTCTGCAGTCATATCACTCACTATTTTTGGGTCTTTAGACTTTTCATTAGTGATGTTTTTCTCTCTCGCTGCTCCGCTGTTCTTCAGCATATCTTGGAGTTTCGCGATGAGGCTTTCATCATTCTTCTGGCTCTTTAATAGTTTTAATATCTCTGACCTGAGTTCGTTATTCTCTATTTCGATTTCCTTCTGGTCATCAATTTCACCTATTATTTCTTCGTCTTCAGTGGTGTATTCTTCGGATTCTCTCGAAATTGCGTTTGTGGATTCGTTGATTATTTCTTGTTCTGTTTCCATTTCTTTGCTGTAGGCCCTGGTGTTGGGCCAATCTTTCTTAGACATTTTTAAGTTTTTTATTGAGTCAATTAACCATCCTCTGCTACCAGCTTGTTGCAATATTTTCAGGATCAGACTCAATAATATTAGTAAGAGTTAAAGGTTTAAATATATTTCCTTTTATTTACAATAGGCATTCTATATTCACTGAATATTCACAGATAGAAGCAAGGAAAAGGGTGTAGGTGGCTCCTTATATATACAATGGGTGGAGCTATAAGTGGGAGTGGTGAATTATGAATACATTAAGAAGTGAAGAATAAGTTAACCCCTGATACCCCGTTCATATATTATTTACACATTAGAGAATAAGGCATTTACATCTGACAGTGTGGTATTGTTGTTTTTCTGGATCCTGCCCAGAGTTACCATAGAGTTGGAGAGCTTTTTTAATTTCTACCATAGATAAATAAGAACAGTCATTCATTTAATCCTATAATCTGTCCATTGGGAGTGTGTCAGCCTAGAAATGCCAGAAAATAAAAGAATAAATAATAAATAAATAAGCAATCTCATAAACTGCTAATATACCCTGGAGACACAAGTAGATCTTTTCTTTGTTAAGTGTTTT
Organism: Pantherophis guttatus; assembly: GCF_059756535.1. Lineage (NCBI taxonomy): Eukaryota > Metazoa > Chordata > Lepidosauria > Squamata > Colubridae > Pantherophis > Pantherophis guttatus. Next base: position 28,505,642 of record NC_142070.1, on the reverse strand, counting down.
AAAAGCTAGGACAAAGAAATGCTAGAGGGAAAAAATGCAGTGAAGTTCATTCTCAATTTTACCTTGCCTGTTTTTCTGCCGTTAGAAAAAAGATGGATGCAACTGTGAGAAACCATGGGTGAGTTACAAATGCTATGTGAATCTTTCATTAAGGGAATGATCTAGAATCTAGAACAACCAGACACAAGGACAGTTTTTTCCTGAATGCCATCACTCTGCTAAACAACTAATTCCCACAACACTGTCAAATTATTTACTAAGACTACTATTATTCTTCTCATCTTTCCTAGTACCTATCTCTTACCATTTATGGCTATAACCAGGTTGCTTATATCTTTACAATTTATATTGTTTTATTATTTCCTAGTATGATTTGATTATTTGATTATGACTATCACTAAATGTTCTACCCTATAATTCTTGATGAATATATTTTATTTTTTCTTTATGTACACTGAGAGCATATGCACCAAAGACAAATTTCTTGTGTGTCCAATCACACTTGGTCAATAAAGAATTCTATTCTATTCTAAACAAAGGAAGGGGATGATTTTAAACATGAGCCTTTTAAGAGCTGGAATAATGTACTGCATATTTGCCTCCACCAGATGGCAGTGCTAGTAATTGTAATGTCATTGATAATGCCTGTAGCAGATACTGTATTATAGATTACTTTTGTGTCTGTGCATGTCATACAAGTTTGCCTGTCTTTGTGTGTCTGGGTAGAAGACAAGTTTGCCTGTCTTTGTGTGTCTGGGGTAGCAGCAATCTAAGGCTCATCCTTTGGGGAGCACAAATTTCTAGTGGTTCCATAAGTGGCTTAAACTACTTATTTTATCTATGAAACAAATGTAGAGATGAGTGAAAAAAATAGAAATAGAAAATAGAAAAAGAAAAAGAAGCAAGTAAAACTCTTACTTAAACCTAAATCAGGGATGTCAAATTCAAGGCCTGCGGGCTGGATCCGGCCCGTGAGATGCTTAGATCTGGCCCATGAGGCCACCCTGGAAATGGCGAGGGACTAGTCCATGGTGCCTCTGCCAGTGAAAATGGGCTGCACACGGCCCTTCCATGCTCCGTTTTCGCTGGCAGAGTGTTGCAGGAGGATGTCACAGCCGAAAACAGAGCTCAGGAGCCCATTTTTTCTGGCAGAGCACTCAGGCCACCACAGGCGCCCCTGATATGAATGATGTTGAGCTGGCTACGCCCACCCTGGCCACACCCACTCCAGCCCCCCCCAAGGTCAAACACAACCCTGATGTGGCCCTCAGTTAAATCAAGTTTGGCACCCCTGGCCTAAACAATAAAAAACAATTTCTTCTGAAGCCCACTTAAGGTTCATAAGAGCATGCACTTAAAAAATTCTTCCTGTTTTTATAGCCAATTTATATCACTGGAACAAGATATAATTGGATGCAAGTAGATAATATAAGAAGAATCCTGGTAGTCAATAAAAGGTCAATCTAGACCAGCATCTTATGGACCAATCTGTCAGTTTGCAGAAGTCAGGGACAGCATGGGATGATAACATTTCTTGCTGTACATTGTTGTTCTCTCATCAATTCAGAATGCCTCTGCTTCTTTGTCCCATTTAAATCCACTTGGACTAAGATTTACCCTTCACCTAGCCAGGTATTTGTCAGTTACTGTTATCTTTCTTTCTTTCTTTCTTTCTTTCTTTCTTTCTTTCTTTCTTTCTTTCTTTCTTTCTTTCTTTCTTTCTGGAATAGTACAGCAGTACTTTTTTTCTAGAAAAAAAAATCCAATGCATGATTTTTAAAATGCATTAATAGCTATGGGCCATTCATTAATAAACAAGTTAAAAGCAAGAATAACTAGATATGGGAGCTTTAGGAAAAGACTGCTTTAACAGCCCAAGTGAAACTGTTTTTTTCCTTGAAGAAAAAGCACCTTTGAGACACTGATGACCTGGATGACTTAGAATCTCCATTTAGCCCAAGTGAAAAAAAGATTATCACTAATTCAGGGGCCTTTTCCCTTGTCATCCAGTAGCCCAGTATAGCAAAAGAAAACCCAGCACTGGAGACCCAAAGACCAGCATTCACCTTCCTCTATTATATCACAGATACAGAAATATTCTGAAAGCCTAGAGATTTATCCATGATCTGATTTATTTGGCATCTATTTGTAATTTGTTCTTTGCTAGATACCATTGACATTGGAGAACAACACCAAGATCTTCCACTCAAAAACAAAGCAACATATTCATATAGCCAGGAAGAAGCATTTCTTGAGTTGTGTCATCTATTTCCTCTATGTGCTGCTAGAATAAATTGTTGCTGTCAGTCAAACAATACATGAATTATATCCTAAGATACCAAAGCAAACTGGTGTATTTTCTTTGAGAAATCTGGGAGAACCAGTGAAATGGCAGGAAACTGGAGAAGGGCAAATGTCTACATATTAAAATGGGAAAAAAGAAATATCCAGAGAATCATGGATAAGCCAAGCTACTTAGAGAAATTCTAAAGCAAATCATTCAGTGGTCAATATAAGATGATAAACAATTAATACCCTTGACCAGGTAATTTCCTTAGTAGATTGCAGACATCCTACCAAACTGGAATGGGACAATTAGCCGCAGCCATCTTCCCATGGCAATATGCTGACTCTGTACTCTGCTTAGAGAGGGCTGAGTAGCACTGTGAAGCAGTATATAAGTCTAAGTGCTATTGCTAATAAGGGAATCGGGCTTCCCCATTGACTGTGCTTGGCAGAGGGTCGCAAAAGGGGATCACATGATTCTGGGAAACTGCAACCATCATAAATGTGAATCAGTTGTCAAGCATCCAAATGTAAATCACATGACCATGGGGATGCTGCAATGGTCATAAGTATGAAAAATTGTCATAAGTCATTTTTTTCAGTGCCCTTGTAACTTTGAACTGTCACTAAATGAAATTTTGTAAGTCAAGAACTACCTGTATTATCCATCACTGTGTCCTTGACATTATTTGCATTGACAAAAATGAAAATAATGTAGAAGAGACTGTGGCAGATAACATTTATTGCTTTGAATTATCCCACATGGATTGTCCCGTGGCAAGATCGCCATGCCAGGTTGGCCGCGATGAGATGGGTATGGCAAGACGGCAGTAGTGAGTTGGCCACAGCGAGTTGTCCTAAACCCTGCTGCAAATATAATCTATCTTGATTCTGGCAGACGGAGTCAAGATGCTGAAAAGTATGCTGCCATATCATTCATTCTGTGCCCCTGTAGTCTGCAACATTTTATTATAAGTCAGGGAATGCAGATTTAATAGCTGTAAGCTGATGGAAGGTTGTAAGCAGAGGCAACTGAAAGCTGATGCAATGGGAATGATTCAGCATCTGGCATTGCCGGGTTAAGACTCTGATGGAGTCCACACAAGATGCTACCCTTTTAACAGATGTCTATATATAGGTGACCATTAGATGGCATATCTCTCTCTCTCGTTGTGTATCTCATTGTTCTCCTTGTGTCCATAGCTGTATGATAAGGTATCGTATTTTTCAGAGTATAAGACCCACCTTTTTCCCCCCTAAAAGGGGGTAAAAATTTAGGTGCGTCTAATACACCGAATGTAGCCCCGCCCACCCACTGGCCCCCACCCTTTGGCCTCTGCCTCCCAGCAATTTACCTCCTTGCAGCTAGCAGCAAGAAGAAACAGCTCGTTTCAGCTTCAGCACAGCCTAATTAGCACAAGTTGATTGGATCGGCTCCTGACTCTCAGCTGTTTGGCTCTCAGCTGTTTTGCCCGGGCCTCTGCTGCTTGCTGCAAGGAGGTAAATTGCTGGGAGCAGATTTTTTTTTCTTGTGCTAATCAAGCTATGCTGAAAATGAAAATGAAAGTAAAGCAGGTTATTTGCTGTTTGCTGCAACAAGGCAAAATTGCTGGGAGGCAGAGGCAGAGGCAGAAGCAGATTTCTTTTTCTTGTTTTCCTCACCAAAAAAGGTAGATGCGTCTTATAGTCCAGAGGGTCTTATCCTCCAAAAAATACGGTATCTACCACGTATATGTTTGTATATATTTAGTTGTATGTTAATTATCTAAAGGCTCTGTGTGCTGTGTGCTGTGTTTTGCTCCTGAGTTTATCTCACAATACTAGTCACTCTGCAAAACTCTGACATTATATATTATACATATTATTTAGAGATGGAGAAGTGGAAGGAATGCAGTTACCAAAATAGCTCTTCCCAACTTCATAACGTAATGCTAACATACAGATGTTTTTCTTTGGACTATTTTCCTTTTCAGTCCCCTAAAAATATTTTTTCAAAGAGAAAGGAAAACTTTAAAAAAAAAGAATAGATATTGATATGAATCATGAGCAGGGAAGAAAAAATAAATGTAAATTGTCACCTTCTTCCATTAGTCAAGGCATCTGCTCTGTCAAGTCTGTCACAAGTAAAAAAGGCACATTAGCTTTTGACCTGCTTTTGATTTTTCTTTTACCTGATAGAGCAAAAGCCACGTGGCAAAATGTAAACAATTATTCTTCCCAATTACGGTCAAATAGCCAGAATACAAAGGTGCCATAGAAGACAATCCATGAAATATATGTTACGTCATTTACCTTCTACAGTAGAATATATGCTTTTCAATTAAACCCAAGTGTATTGTGTATGTGTGTAAGCAGAGAAGCATGTGTAAGAGAGAAGTATTTCATGATGTGCTGTTTTTCATTGATAGTTGAAATTCACCTAATATCCTTGCAAGTTTATTTTAATATATTAAATATAAAGTGACATTTCATTGTTGCATTATTTTTCACATGTAAAAAATACAAAATTCCACATCACTGTAACTTATACAGGTAATAGACAAAGTGACTAGATGCTACTGATCCTTAGAAACAAATATATAAGGGGCAAAAACTGTCCTATAAACAAAAATCTAGTGAATCAGAACAATATAGATTATAGAACAACATATAGATAGAGGAAGTAGTCCTTCCCCTCCCACCCCCCAGAAGAACAGCTTAGGAAAGGAAAGGAAATGGGATAAAAGCTTTCACAAGCACTCTGTAAGTGCAGTAATCATCAGCATTACACGCAATTATGGCCTTCCTGAGATGGCCAGAAACCTGGATGTGTCGCTTAGGGCATTTTAAACCAGTCATGCAATTAACTACTGCTAGGAAACACCTGTCCCCATGCTGATTATTTTTTTTACCAATAAATCTCCCAAGCTTTCAGGGAAGAAGCCATTATTATTATTATTTTATATAATTTATCTGCACTGAAAGCTGTGCCCAGAATGTATCCCTCTGAAGATTTAAAGATGGTGTCATTTCAATGGATGTTGATATGCCCAGATACCACATTTTTCATTATTATTTCCTTCTGTTTCTCAATTTTATCAGTTGCTACAATAATCCCCAAACTTCTGAAAGAAGGTCTATATACACAATGGGCACTTTTTTGAACATAAACTCAACAATTACGTTATTAAAGAGATTGGCCATTATTTTAAAAAGTAAACTGCCATTTCTTTCCCCAGCATTTGGAACTTTGGGTGGGAAAAAGAACCTTACAGATACATATGCACTATTCCCTTGTACTTTCATTTTTACATCTGTGTTTCTCATTATTTCTTTGGCTCAACTTAAGATTCCATGAATGTTTATTTTATTCATTTCATGAAATGAAACTGTTGGAAGAAATGCCCTTCTGGATTCAGTTCCAAGTGGGGAAAAAGACACTGGAAACATGGAGACTGTTTGGAAAGATGGTTTAACGGTGGACAGGATCACATGGTTTGAGTTCCTGAGCAGAAAAGGGCCGAGCTGCTAAGTGTCCCTGGGTTTTATACCCTCTCTAGCTTTGAACTTCCTGGGGCACTGGAAGAGTACCCTGATTGATTGCTGTCAGGTCATAGCTAGCCTTGCTGGCTGATGTAACCTTCCCAGGTGCCATGTGGTGAGTTTCTGTTGCTATATGGGTCCTTTGTGTTGCAGATGGGATGCTGAGGCTTTAATGGCCCATTGACAAAGGTGGGGGGAATGAGTTTCTGCTTCTCCTTTAGGGAAAATATTCTGCCTTTTTAGTATATCCTAAAATATGTCATTTTTTCTAGGAGAGGGGTGGGTTTTAACTTCCAACAAAACCTCTGTAATTCAGAAGCTGCAGCAAATGCAAAATGACGCAGCAACAGGTAGTGGCTAAATATCATGAGGGTTCATTGCCTTTGATTGAAACTTAGGTCCTGAGGCTGAACAGAATGATTTGACTGATTTTTTTGCTCCCTGAGGCAAAAGGAACCTGCTTAAATCTGCTCCATTCTGATTTGTGGTTGTCTATTCAGTTTTTAAGTTGTGACTGGTTTCTCTGGAGCAGCGTTTCTTAACCTTGGCAAATTTAAGACATATGGACTCAAATTTCCATAATTCCCCAGCCAGCAATTCCGAGAGTTCAAGTCCACATATCTTAAAATTGCCAAGGTTGAGAAACACTGCTTTGGAACAAAATATTGCTAGGAATCACAGCATCAGCATCAGTAAGGATGGTGGAGAAAAATTCCTAAAGCTCAGTGGTGGGTTCTAACCAGATTTACTACCGGTTCTCTTCGTGCACGTGCTTCACACGATCGCCGCACGCATGTTTGTTTCGCACACATGCGCGCCAAACTTGCGCTCTGCACCAGCGTGTTGGGAATCTGCCCAGCTGAGGTGCAGTAATCCACTTTGCTGCACCTATCAGCTGGGCTAAAAAAGAAGAAATAAAAGGTAGGAATAACGCGGGGGCGAGCGGGAGGGCCCAGCTCCCGGACAAAGAGAACAGGTTTAGTGACGTCATATCATCACCGCTACCGACTCGGCCAAACCGGGCCAAACCGGGAGGAACCCACCACTGCTAAAGCTCCATGGAACAAGGGCATAACTATCTTCTTGTCTCTTATCCTAAATAGGTGTATAAAATTTTCTGAGTTGCATAGATTAGCTGACTTGGCACTAATTTATCTTATGGAAAAGACAAACAAGAAAAGTATTTCTACCCAACTCCCAATGTTCACTCCATAATATTCAAGAAGAGTTATTATTCCTTATATTAATTTTATCAGCACAAACCAAACACACAGAATGTTCCTCTCCCAAACCTGGATTAATCATTAAGCAAAATAATGGCATGTTTGGGACACCAAGGAAAGGGGGGGAACACCAGGTTTTCCCCCTTATATATCATGTCCTTAATTCTTACATTACCACACTTAACTTTAGCCATTTATTCAGAATTCTCCCTATTTACTGTGTTCACCATTAATCTTCATTATTAAAAAAATAATTTTTTTTTATTGGGATGATGATTGACTAAAGTTTAAAAGTTTGATTCAAAGGTGTTGTCACCTATCATTTTTATTTCAGTTTCTGCTTTAATTTATTTTTAATTAAGAATTTTGATTACAATACTAAACATTAATATAAACTAAACTTAGAGAAAGAATAGAAAAAGAGAATAAAAATGCAAGAAAAAAGAAAGGAACAATAACAAGAATATAATAAAGAAAAAGAATATATAAGAATAATCATCACAACAAATATAAGCAAATTTAATAACGGTTTCACCTCCTATAAAGTTATGAACAAATATCTGTTCATCTATAAAATATCAACTTTTCAATCCTGATATCAGCAAAAAATCCAAAAAATTGCAGATTGCCAGTAATGTGCAAAAAGAGCCGTTTTTAAAACTTAATCAAATGACACTGTCAAGCACCAAATGAGCAGGAATTAAGAGCAATTCAAGGTGGGCTAGAGTTAGATTTCTTGCGGGCACACAGGGACTTATGACTTATGACATGTCATAACCCTCATAATTTATCTTTGTCTCTCTTTTTTGCTATAATGCACTTCTTGAGCTGAGGACAAGAAGTGTATTTTCCAGGTCATTTTCTTGGTTTATCATTTATATTTCCTTTAAAATTTTTAATACTTCAGCCACTTTCTTTTGCATATCAAGTAAACAACCTTCTCCAAATCATAATCATGGCCTATAATTTGTACCTCCACTTTCAGTTTGGTACTTTGTCTTGTCAGGTAAAATTTCTTCCATATCTGTCATTCATTCATTAACATCTTTTTGACATAGTCTATTCATGGAAACTGACATCATTACTGATAATGTTGATATTATAGTTACTGATTTCTGGCTCCATTCTTCAAAGATCTCTTTTGATACTTCCAGGGTTCTGTTTCATGTGATTTTGTAATTCCAGTATTAATTGACATCAATGCTTGTATTTTTTTCCTTCTGTTTAGAATCTTTAGTCCTCTCTAAAATCAGTTTCTAAAATCATAAAGTAACTTAAAAGGTAAAGGTTCCCCTCGCACATATGTGCTAGTCGTTCCCAACTCTAGGGGGCGGTACTCATCTCCGTTTCAAAGCCAAAGAGCCAGCGCAGTCTGAAGACGTCTCCGTGGTCATGTGGCAGCATGACTAAATGCCAAAGGCACACGGAAGGCTGTTACCTTCCCACCAAAGGTGGTCCCTATTTTTCTACTTACATTTTTTACATGCTTTCGAACTGCTAGGTTGGCAGAAGCTGGGACAAGTAATGGAAGCTCACCCTGTTACGCAGCACTAGGAATTCGAACTGCTGAACTGCTGACCTATCGATCAACAAGCTCAGCGTCTTAGCCACTGAGCAATGCGTCCCTACTTAAAGTAATTTACAATGCCTTTATTATGGCTTACAATAACCAGTATAGTCAAAATAAGTCTATTTCCCATGAAAAGCTATTTATTTTTTATAGTTAATTCCAAAATCTAATATTCCAAATTTATCTGGACCCTTAATCTGTTTATAATTTTCTTAGATTATTATTATTATTATTATTATTAGATTATTATTTAGCCTTTTGCTGCTTATTTCTAATTCTCTAATTAGAACAAGTGTCCTTTAAATTGACTGTCCTTTAAAAGGTTCCACTAGGGTTGTGAGCAAGTGATTCATTCTTTTGCCTCACAGTGCTCAAACTCATGGAAAACTGCTGTCCTGGAGTCTCCATGAAAAGTATTTGGAGCATGTCTCCTGTCCTCTCCTTAGCTGGAGAGATTTCAAGGAACTGGTCTACTCACTGGTTCCTTGATTTTTGCTGTGGTCATCAGCTCTGTGCACGATTTGTCCTCCAGAAGTCATTTGTTTCGGTCTCATAGTGTGTAATTTAGCTTCTGTTGATTGAGAGGTCATGACTGTTCCCAAACAGCAAAAGTACATAATCACATTTTAAAGTTCATAAGCACAATTTTAAAGTTCCATAATGCCTTTTAGAAGTTATAGTGAATTTCAATTTTCTCCACAAATGTGATTGGTTAAAATTGCATGCTTCTCAGTTACAATCATTTTTTTAGCATTCAGTTACGGGAGAATGGAGTTCCATTTTTACCTCATTCAAGCCAATTCCTGAACTCAGGAACAAGCTCCTAAACTGGATTGTGATGTCGCTGCAATCCCTTCAAAAGTTTATAATTAAATAACTAATAAAATGAACAGATGTTCAGTTTGCTCAAAATAACTGCCACAGTCTTGAAATGTATTTATTGAATAAAATTGCCTACATTATTTTTTTTTCTCCCATCTTAAATTATAACTGTAGTTTGAAACTATTATATATGAACTTGTGGTTGAAGATTCTTTATTGTATTGCAATTTTAATCAAAATACCTTGTATTCAGTAGTTCCTAAACCTTTTAGTCAGGTACATGATAGAACAGGGGTCTCCAACCGTGGCAACTTTAAGCCTGGTGGACTTCAGCTTCCAGAATTTGCCAAGGTTGGAGACCCCTGTGATAGAACACTTATCTAATGAAGCCCAGCATTGACTTCTCCAAAAATGCAAAGAAAAAAGGAGGGGCTGGAGAAGGAAGAGGAAAAGTGTCCCTTCAATGGACAATGTTTTTTGACTTTGCTTTCCTTGAAGAGATAACCTTTTGACCTTTCACAAAGGTTGTGGCTAGGATGAATTATGGTTATGGGCGAACAATTCAGACATCCCACTCCAGAGTCAATAGAGCTCTATTTACCCCTCCTCGCCATATGTATGCATCTTGTTATAAGGAAGTTGGGAATGACAAAATGTGAAGCTTGCAGATACTTATAGCACACATTTTCTCTGTTCAATGTGAGACCCATCCTTTTAAAATGGACCCAGTTTTCAACTGCCACACAAAGCCTGATTTGGGTTTTAAGACTCATTCATATCAGGCCAGCCGATACACACACATACACACACACACACACAGTGTGTTTGTATATGTTATGTGTGTGTGTATCAGTGGTGGGTTCAGACCAGTTCGCAAGAACCGGTAGTAAAACTGGCTGGAGGCTCCACCCACCGCTCCGGATGTCATCATAGGCGATCTGCGCATGCATCCCGTTGCGAACCAGTAGTAAAGGTAATTAAAACCCACTCCTGGTGTGTATGTATATATGGGAATTTTTAATCTTGCTATCACTTTTCATATTTACATCTTCCCCCAAAAAATCTCCTCTTACTTTTATTGCAAAAATAGTACACTGATAAAAAGAAATAAACAACCCACCACATGGAATGAAAGACCTACTATCCTAAGCACTCCTTCTTTGTAAACCCAGTCATTAAAATGTAAAAAAAGATGTCATGTGTTATTTACCTCCCTGAGATCATAACAGCCTGTTCTAGAGTTTTAGATTTCAAAAACCTTGAATACAATTACTCTAGTCAGTGCAAAATGCTTTTCTTACTATAGTCAGCCTACCCACATCCTGGAGAGGGGGGTGAAGAGCAGAGGCTGCTATTAAAGGTATTATGCAATTCCTATTAATCTATCCTGATCAGGAATGTTAACATTCCATTTTGTCATGCTAGCAAATGTCACCAAAACAAGGGAAGAGGCAATTAATCTATAAACAACCAATATTACGGTGTGTACTTTCCCCAGAAATTAGTAGTTTTGAGTTCAGTATGGAAAAAAATGTCTGATTGTAGCGGTTTTCAGACTTCCCTGTGACATACAGTTATACCTAAGTACTTTTTAATGTCCGGACTACTGTCTATCAGCCTGTTTCCAACTTGGTGAGCTTCAATTGCTGAATTACAACTCCATAATTTAATAACAAATGTGACTATTTGCTAACTGGAATTGATGGGAATAGCAGTGCAACACAATTGCAACCTACCAAGACAAAGTTAATGTAGAGTGTAGAAAGTCTAATTTCTAACGTCTATATTGATGTTGGAGGGTATTGGATAGTACTGGTAGCAACGAATTTTACAGCCAAAGTCCACTTATGGTTGTCTCATTCATTGGATGGGCACAAGTTGTAGGTAGAGTCATTGGAACAAAAGGGAACAATAAATATTGCAAGTACATGACTTTGCTGTGCTTAGTGGAAAAAGGGTCTTATGAAGAAAGTCAGACCAAAACATTTTATTACTTGACATTTAAAAAAACTGTTAAGGAATTCGCAGAGCAACCCTTGAGTAGCAAGGGTGTGCACATGAAAGTGATTGAGAGTAGTTATGAATAAAACACAGCCAACACACAGATACACTGAGTTGTGTTTACTTTTACGAAAATAGTAAGGCACAGTCCAATGAACAGTCCAGGTCATACACATATAAAGCAGTAGATAGTAAAACAATAGTCCAGGGATAATCCAATAACAAAGTCTTCTTACCAGTCGTCGTAGTCATACACATTAACAGTTGCAAACAGTAGCATACACAGCAAAGAGCAGTAACGAGCAGTAAAGAGAACCAAAGAGAAACAAACCAGGTTTCTAGCTCCCTTTTAAGGATATTGGCTACAGTACTAACAGATCAGGACACAGTATGATGCAATACAGCAGTCTTAAAGCTATATTGATGGTTTATATATTGCCAACCCAACAAGTTAGGTAAAATCATTTCCTAACAAAAACCAAAGTTATATTTTCATTATTATTATGGTTGGTTGCACAGATAGATGTTTAAACTAGATTTGGCATTTTTGTTCACCTATTGAGACCTTCCCAAAGATCTAGGATAGGCAGATTTTGTTGCTTAATAATATTATAAGGTATAATCACATCATGAAAGCTGTTACAAGTAAAGCTGCCTTTTGGAATTGGCTGGTGATGATATTGTCTTGTTATTATTGGTACTACTTTTGCTTTCTTTTGCCATAGTCATTGTGCTCCTATTTGCAGATCTTTAATTTTTTTTTATTTTCACCAGTCCTTTGTCTGCTATTCTCCAAGTATTGCAATATCCATTATAGATTTATTTTTGTCTTTCTTATCAAAAATTGTTAAATCTGGGCTATTGTGTGGCAGATGCTTATATGTTTGAATTCTAAAGTCCCAGAGCACATTAGCTTCTTTATTTTGTTTATTACTTTGTCTGTTTTGGGGTCCCCCAGTTCTAGCTTGCAGGCAAATAGAATTTATTGCAGATATTTTGGTGTAGCATTATTGCCACTTTGTCATGTTGTTGTCTGTACAATCTTCTTGCAGCAGCTAACTAGATGATCCACTCCAGCTTCATTCATTGCTCTTCAGATTTTTTTTTCCCCTTCAACTGTCTGGTGTACTTGCAATTTAACAGTCACTTATGCTCCTTGATTAGTAGACTCTATCAACACTGAAGATGCCTGGTGTTCCCTGAGCTTGGTTGTGGGGTTTGCTCTCAATTTATATTCTCTTGGCTGGCTATCAGTGTTGGTGGGAGTGGTCTTTGAGGTTCTTTGGTTGGGCTATTTATCATTAGCCTGTTTGGCAGTTCCTTGATTGGAATAGTGTTTATTTCCTGATTGTTAGTCTGATGTTAATCTTGGTGTTGGTGGATGCTTATCTGGTGTTGATTGCTAGTGGAGTGTTTTGGTCTTTTTGTTCCCTTTTTGGCTTGTTGATTCTATCTTTTGCACAGTTTGTAGATATTATTTATGTCTATGTGTCTATTGATGACCAATATGTAAGAGTGGCAGTCTTTCAGTAATATCCTTTCCAAAGCTTTCATGGCACTGTATCAAGTGTTAGTCTATGGCTTAATGTCTATAGAGATTCTCAGTCATCCGGGTCATGGTTGTCCCAAAAGTGCTTTTTCAAGAAGCAAGTGGACTTTCTGGTTTTTCTTTGAAGATGTTTTGCTTCTCTTCCAAGAAGCTTCTTCAGCTCTGTTTTGAAAAGGCACCTTTAGAATAGTCTGTGGCTTATTTCTTTACCGCTTGTTCCTTTAATGTTTCCTAATATGATTTGATTGCTTATTTGTTCCCTATGACTATCATTAAGTGTTGTACCTTATGATTCTTGACGAATGTATCTTTTCTTTTATGTACACTGAGAGCATATGCACCAATTGGCCAATAAAGAATTCTATTCTATTTTATTCTATTCTATTCTATTCTATTCTATTCTATTCTATTCTATCCTATCCTATCCTATCCTATCCTATCCTATCCTATCCTATCCTATCCTATCCTAGTCTAGTGTTGATGATTGATTCCAAAAGGAAGACGCTATCCACCACTTTGATATATTCATGGGTAATTCTAAGGCTGATTGTTCTATTGTTCATCTTTCACTGTGATTATTTATTTTTATTTCATATTTCTGAACCACCTGTCAACTCCAAGACCGATTAGTTTGGTCTTAAATGTAATTCTTTATTTTTTTTACTGTGCTCCTTGACTTTTATTACTAGAGCTTGCAGGACATTTGCATTTTTGCTATCAAGGTAGTGCCACCAGTGTAGCTTAAGTTTCTTCTCCCAATTTTAAAGCCACACTCTCTACTTCCCATCTAGCTTCCTTTAATATATATTCAGCATATAGGATAAGTAAATGAGGGAAGAATATGCAGCCTTGTCAACCTGGAGGCAGTCTGTTTTGGCACATTCTGTCCTGACCTGTATGGAAAAGGTGTATAATATTAAAGGCAAACAAAATAATTTTGGTATCTAAGACAGAAAATCCCATAAACTGGGGTGCCCAATTCCCAGGCCACGGACCACTACTGGGCTACAGTCTGTTGGGAACCAGACCGCTGAAGTGGTGGGTGAGCGCACAAAGCTTCATTTGCACATGCACGGGATTTAGGTTGCACACGCAAAACCATTCCCCCTACCCAGGGGTGAAATGTAAAATGTGTTACTACTGGTTCTGAGGGTGTGGCTTGGTGGGGAGGGGGTAATGTGACTGGGTGGGCATGGCCAACTTTTTTTTTTTTAACTTTTCAAAGCATTTTTTCTAATGCTTTGAAAAGCCTCTGGTGATCAGGCAATTCAGCTGGGATCGTCAGAGAGGCTTTTTAAAAAAATGCCTCTCTGCCGATCAGGCAACTCAGCTGGGATCATCAGAGACTTTTCAAAGCATTTTTTTTACAGAAAAAATGCTTTGAAAAGCATCTGAGGATTCCAGCTGAGCCGCGCGATCATCAGAGGCTTTTTTTTTTACTTTTAAAAGCATTTTTTCGTCGGAAGAGGTTGTAGAAAAAATGCTTTTAAAAGTAAAGAAAAAAAAGCCTCTGATGATCATGCGACTCAGCTGAGCATGGTGGGGGGGGCACGCAGGGATTTTTGCTATGGGTTCTCCGAACCACCCGCCATTGCTACCGGATTGGGTGATCCGGTCCGAACCAGGAGCATTTCACCCCTGCCCACTGAAACTGCCAAAACCACTGGCAGACCGCTGATGGTCTGTGGACTCCTGCCATAACCATTTCCCTTCAGTAAAAATGGAATAATACTCTAAATAATAACATAATTATGTTTTTTTATACTTGTAGTGCTAAATGTTGCTCAGTGATAATTTCTACTAGAAGTATTTTACTCTAATGCTCAGACTGTTATCTTGAATTGTTGTTCACGGCCATTCTCATATATAACATTAACCAGATTTTTCTTTCAAGAAAAACAACAGTATTTTACGTATATTTATACTGGACAAGTTGTACTCTTTAAGTGTAAATTAATAAAAACAATAAACAAGTTACATGTAAATAAGCAGAATGTTACAATAATAACAATAACTTTTAGGTCAAGTTATTAGATATCTGAAGTTTGAAATGTTCAAATACCTTTTACCAAATAACATGGTAAACAAAGCAAAGATGGGCAAAGAAATACAAAAAATGATAAAATATTTTAACATGACGTTCCTGACTCTAGGGGGTGGTGCTCATCTCTGTTTCAAAGCCGAAGAGCCAGCGCTGTCTGAAGACGTCTCCGTGGTCATGTGGCCGGCATGATTAAACGCCAAAGGCGTATGGAACACTGTTACCTTCCCACCAAAGGTGGTCCCTATTTTTCTACTTGTATTTTTTACATGCTTTCAAACTGCTAGGTTGGCAGAAGCTGGGACAAGTAACAGGAGCTCACCCTGTTACTCGGCACTAGGAATTCAAACCGCTGAACTGCTGACCTTTCAATCTACAAGCTCAACATCTTAGCCACTAAGCCACCGCTAATGGAAAATATACCTAGTTAAACTCTTCTTCTGTTCATGTAATAAATTCATATTAGAGATTTTTAAAATAATTTTTGTTGTTATTGCCGAATTATCATGATGATCTGGTAAGCATCCTGACTGAATTTGCCCATTAGACCAATTCTTGTTCTGTTCATGTAGTAAGTTCAGACAAGGTTTGTTTTTTTTAAAAAAAAATATATATTTTTGTTGTTATTGTTGAATCTATCATCATGATCTGGTGAACATCCTGGGTGAATTTGCTCATTGGGCAAGCCAGTTCCCATCGATTATTAGGGTTACGAGGGAAACAATCAGCCCTGATTATGGAGCTCTTAGTAGAAGCCAAGTTATTTTAGGACCCAGCAGCATCCCTTACACACTGCATCGCTATTAAGTGTAGAACTGCTGGCCGGGTCATCCCCGTCGCTTACTCCTTCTGTTGGAGCCCTCTGCGCCTGGCTTCCGAAGCGGTTGCAGGCACAGGAAAGCCTGTTTCCTCCCCATCCTGAACCAGCAGCTTTCTTTTGCGGAGGGGCGCTCGCGGCGGTATAGCTGGCAGTGAAATCTCCCTGGCCCAGTTTAGGGCCGCCGGCTGGGTCTGGCATGCGCCTGCGCGGGCGCGCCACTGCCGAGGCTAAAGAGGGACTTGGGTAGCTCCGGCTTAGGTCTTTCCCTTACTTTGACGCGCCAAAGCCTCCTTCGCCTCGCCTTCTCCCGCCGTTATCTTAGCGCGGTGCAGCAGCCTCGGCCGAGACTCCGGCCCTAATTCGGGTCCTCCCTCGGGGGCGGGGCCACGGAAAGACCGCGGCGTCCCCACCTCCTTTCTCGGTAGCTCCAAGGAGAGAACGGGATTACTGCACGGGGACGCCGCCAGCCGCATCTTCTCCGCTTGGGGCTTAAAACTGGATGGAAGCCACCCGGGGGGTTTGGCGGGGAACCTCAGCAGCTAATAACGGGAATCCCTCAGCGGATGCTGCCGCCCGCTTTCAGTTCTTGCGGCTGCCCGCGGGCTGCGAGATGCTGAGCTGCGGCTCCAAGAAAGCGCTCGGGGGCCCCGGTTCGGTGCTTGCGCGCGCGTGAGGGGAGAAGACGACGACGACGACTTGCCGTCTCCTGATGGACACGGAGTCCCGGGCACAGCTCGCTGCTGCTGCTGCATCTTCGGGGCTGAAGGGTCGTGTGAACGCCGAGAGCCGCAGAGGGACCCAACGCTGCTGCCTTCGTATGGGTGGAATGCTGGGCGGGCTACCCATTCCGGGTCGTCTCATTGGGCAGGGGGCTTAAGAGGTGGCTTTTAGGGTTTTTTTTTTTTTTAGTATCATTATTCTTATCCCGAGTTTCAGCCGAGGGGTGTGTGTGAGAGAGAGTGAGTGTGAGTGTGTGTGTGTGTGTGGTACAGGCGACCACAAGCCCGTCCATGGCCAACCCGCGGCGGTGCATTGAGCTGGAGCATTTCGAGGAGCGAGACAAAAGGCAGCAGCGCTCGGGCTCCCGCCGGGGAGGGGGCAGCTCCACTTGTAGCAGCAGCTCGGGGCCCAAAGGCAACGGGCTCATCCCCAGCCCCGCGCACAGCGCCCACTGCAGCTTCTACCGCACGCGCACCCTCCAGGCCCTCAGCTCGGAGAAGAAAGCCAAAAAGGCGCGCTTCTACCGCAACGGGGACAAGTACTTCAAGGGCTTGGTCTATCCCATTTCCAGCGACCGTTTCCGCTCCTTCGACGCCCTCCTGGTCGAGCTCACCAGGTCTCTGTCTGACAATGTCAACCTGCCTCAGGGCGTCCGGGCCATCTATACCGTCGATGGCAGCCGAAAGCTCACCAGCCTCGAAGAACTGGTGGATGGTAAGGAAAGCCTACGCCTTGTATTAGTTTGGCTGTATTGCGGTCTTCTCCGGACATAAGCGCCGAGCTGTGAGGAAGCGGCTCCGGGGTGGGCGTGTTTATAGTAGTGTAGCCTAAGCGGCTATCAAGGGCGTTTTCACCAGTTGGATTTCGCACAGATCTGTCCATATTACCCACAATTCTTAAATGATGTCACCCTGTTTCAGCTGATTCGCATTGCTTAGTTAAAGCAGACTATTCTAACGGGGAACAACATCCCTGCGTATGTCTGGACGCTGCCTCGGTTTCCGATGAAGAAAATGTGCGCTATTTTATTGGGCAGGGGAAATCTTTGAAGCTCGAAATGTGGATATTAGCAGGCTGCTGTCATTGGGCTGTTCCAAAAATGTAGATTGGTTTTTGTTTAAAACACGATCTGGCGTTCCCATCTGCCTATAAATAGCTTGAGACAGGATTAAAAAGTACCCTGAGTGATATTTGCAAAAGAGAGAGAGAGAGAGACACAATGTTGTGGTAAAAAAATATTGATTAGACAAATGTTTAGCTGTTTCAAACCCTTGATTGTTCAATACTGTGGCACCTGGCCTATAGAATTAACATTTGCAGGTTGAAAAATCAAATATTAAAACTGTGGGATTAATTCTAAAATGGATTACTTTGAATTTGTAAATTTATTTCTACTGGACCAGCTAAAACAGCTCCAAACTGTCTGAGATTGCTTATTATACAGAGAAATGATAATTGACTATATAACATCTAATGCATAAAACTGAAAGTTTCTGGGTTTATTTTCATATCCCTGTTTTATGGTTGAAAAAAATGACGATTATCAGGTGCTATTTTAAAGATTGAAATGATTCATCTTTCCAGGTATCTTCCAAGGACAAGTATAATCAAAATAACTTAGTTTTCTAGAACTTTCTGTTTACCTGTTACTTCAGCTCATTCAGTGTCCATAATACTTCATACAGATTATATTAATGATTAGCTTTACCTACCTGTGCTTTTAAAATATCAGTTTGTTATCCATACATACCTGTTACAATAAGCATGCATTTAATGAATTTTTAGATTTTCCCCTTTTTATCAGTATATATGTTTTTGTTGATTGCATGGCATGAATCTATTCTAGAATATTGAAGGATTTGCACCTTTTCCTTAATGCACAGCAGGGGTTCTCAACCTTTTCTTCATTACAGACCCCCTTCAAATACCTTTTCTGACCATGGCCACAGATCCCCAAGACTTAACTCAAGATTTAAATCATAACATTCTTTTAAGTCTTCATGGACCCCCTGTGACAACATCACTCACGCCCCCCCTCAGGGGTCAGCAGACCACAGGTTGAGAACCACTGGTGTACAAGATTTATTGGCTGATAACTAATTATTTCATTTACACAATACTTCAATGCAAAGTGTGAAGTGCTATCACATTCAGGGATCATGTTGTCAAACTCCAGTTAGAATTGTTTATTCAAATGAGCAAGTGTCTTCTTGTCTAATTCCTGTTCCCAAAGATATTTGTGTAAGGCCACCTGATTATGTGACCTACTTCAGTGATTCAAATGAATGGAAAACATTATCCCTGTAATTCTATTACCTCTTGGGGAAATGCTAAACTTTAGCATTGAAGATAACTAAGTAGCTAGTATGAGTAAATATGGATGAGGTTGTATTTGTAAATTGATAGGAGTAACACAATCTGATTTTTCTTAATAAAAAAACCCTATTGTATTCAATTCCTGTATTCCAGTTTCAATCTGAGACACCATTTTGCAAACATTTAATACCAATGTAGACATATATAATTCTAGAACTCTGAGAAAACAAATTTAAAAATCAAGATCAATCAATTAAAACTAAATGTATATCAATTAAGGTATATTTAGGTAGAGAATGCAGAACTAATCTGCAAGAATTGAGTAGATTTTTATAATCTTAAATGTTATTTTGTATTTACATGTTTTTTAAAAAATATGTATGAAAATGTATAATCCTCAGTAAAAGATGATTGATGTCTATTTAGGTGTGTTTAAATAAATAATCTGGAGCCTTAATTCAATTCCTTCAGGCTATAAAGTTGTACATTTCCTGCTAGGTGTCTGGAGGAAATACCCTTCTATCCACTGATATTGTTTTCCCATTTCTACTTTATAAATACTTTATTGTACTGTACAGTTGCTGTGTATTATCTAGATATTGCATGTTAAGTGGTGTTAACAACTAATACCTTTGTGTAGGCAAAGCTTGTGGTTTCACATGACGCTAGCAAGATAAAAGTAAATTAACAATGATGGCAGCTTTTCCACATCTAATAGTATAATAATCTTATACAGGTTCATAATTATATTTATCAATGTTTACCAATTTTGGAGGACAAGGAGTGCAGCTGATAGATTGATTATGCTTACATACATCATCTTCATAATCAAACTGAAATCAACTACTCTATTTTACTCTAACTACTCTATTTTGATCTCAGCCAAAACGTTGAGAAGGGATACTCTCTTTTAAAACTTGCACAATTGTTTCCAAATGTTTCCTTTTTCAAATGTAAGGAAATGATTTAATCATTATTATCACTAAGATTGAAAACTACAGGTAATCTTCAACTTATGATCAAATTGACACCAGAATTTTGATTGCAAGCCGTTATGATTGTAAGTCAAGTTATCATGTGATCAAACTCCATTTTACCACTGTTTTTATGATGGATGTTAAATCACTGCACCTGTTAGTGAATCACATGATTGTAAGTCTAAAACTACCTTTTCAATGGATGTTTTGGCTGGAAAAATGTCGCAAAATGTGATCACGTGACTAAAAGATGCTACAGCTGCTCGTATATGTGAACTGGTTACCAAGTGCCCAAAATGGCAGTCACACCTTTGAAGCTAAGTTATAAGTAACTTTTTTCAAGTCCATTATAGCTTCAAACATTTATTAAGTGACGTGTCATAAGTGGAGAACTACTCATATGGTCAAAAAGATTACTTGTTTGGTCAAAGAGACTCCTGAGGACTACAAAAGGGGCTTTGTTCATCGCAGATTGTCAGTTCTTGTTTTAGAATACTGCAGATGGAGATGTATTTGTTAAAAGGAAAACTGCTATGATTTATCCTTGTGTCATAAGATGCAATATTGCATAGCTTCCTGAGTAAAAAGTTTGAACAGTGGGTGTATACAAAGGTATTTATGATAGCAGTAGAGTACAATTGTTGAACACAACTTCCAACTGATATTTGAAAATGATCACATAACAGAAAAACATTGGATTTGAGTGTTTTACCTGTCATGATTCATTAGTGCTTTACTGCACCAGTGAAACATTAGCAGCAACATCAACAAGATATATATTGTTCAAGAAGGCCCAATACATTATATAGAACATTAAATATGCTCCTCTATAACCATGAAGAAGAGGTGCGATGGCTCAGCAGTTTAATGTGCTGAGCTTATCAGTTGCTCAGTTGCATGATGAGGTGAGTTCCCATTCCTTGCACCAGCTCCTATCCACCTAGCAGTTTGAAAGCATGCAAATGCGAGTAGATAAATAGGTACCACTTCGGTGGGAAGATAACAGCGTTCCCTGTGTCTCGGCGTATAATCATGCTGGCCCATGACCATGGAAATGTCTTCGGACAATGCTGACTTCCTCAGCTAAGAAACGGAGATGAGCACCACTCATTAGAGTCAGACTCAACTGGACAGTGGAAACCTTTATAACTATGAAGAGCTGTTTATCTGTTTAAAAAAGCTTGCAAAATTTGATTCAACCCTGTCACGTCTAGCTAAGGCCAGAGAACTGCTTTCTGAAAATCTCTGAACATTGTTATACCTGTTTTTACTGGGCTAGATGGATTAGTGGACCAATTTCAGAGAACATATAAGTTTTAAGAATTCTCTAATTGGTGTTTTCTTAGAATTATTGCTTAGCAGTTGTAAGGGCACGCTATAAAATTAAACTAATTCTAGCCCACATTGTTGTAGTCTTGGAAATCAATCAAAAGAGGTAGGTTGGAAACAATAACTGTTGTTTTAAAAAGTTACTGTTAATTTTTAAAAAATTAATTGCTACATTAGTTGGTCATGAACTCTTAAACATTGTAGCAACTTAAAGACTAGCAGCCTTATTATGATGTAAAGTATCTGAATTATGAGTTACAAATGTATCTGTGATTGAGAGAGAAATGCAAGACAGGTATCATATGATCATTTAGAAAACTGATAATATATATGCACTGATGAATTGAGATACTGTATATATGTGTGTGTGTGCATAATACACACATACACATACCCTGCATACATGATTATAAAAATAAGTCCTTTGTCATCAGCCATTTTTACAGTGGAATCTTGTTTCATAGTTACTTATTTCTTTCATAATGAAAACTTGCCCTTGCTGTGCCCTTGTTCAAAAATGGGTATTTTAAAGTTAACGACAGACCCTCTAGCTCAGTGATGGCTAACCTTTTCTGGACTGAGTGCCCAAAGCGCGTGCGCCCAAACCCCCCCCCCCCAATGCAATGCGTGCGTGCACAACCCCACCCACACATGCCCCCTCCCGCATGCATGCATGGGCCCCTGCACATGCCCCACCCCCAGCGCATGCATGCACACACACCCTGCACATGCGCAGCAGAGACCTGAAGACCAGCTGGCAGGCAGGAGGCATCCGCATATGTGCGGCAGAGCTGAACTGGGGCGACGGCTCGTGTGCCCACAGAGAGCGCACTGCATGCCACCTCTGACATGCGTTCCATAGGTTCGCCATCATGGCTCTAGCTTTTTGAAAATTGCCATATTTTTGTTTGGATTTAGTTTCTTTTTTTACAGAAAGAATAATAGAGTGTTACCAGCAAAGGATGGCATTAATACAAGTGGGACAAGATAATCTCACAGGACTGCTAGTATATACATTTATTATTATTGAGTAATCTGCAATTAGATTCATAGTCTAAGAATGGTGAAAATTTAATAATTCAAATATTATTAAGGTAGCGCCTAAGAATAGCAATAGCACTTAGACTTATATGCCACTTCATAGTTCTTTACAGCCCTCACTAGGTGCTTTACAGAGTCAGCATATTGTCTCCAATAATTTGGGTCCTCATTTTGTAATGTAGGAAGTTCCAAGAATGTAGGAAGTTCCAGGCAAAGTGGGTTATTTTTTTAAAATTGGGGTGTTCAGGTACAATAAATTTAAACTTCTCAAATATAGAGGGAGTCCTTTAAGGTATTGCTCTGAGGGCTCCAGTCATGGTTGATAATTTCTTTTTCCATAAATGCTCAATTTTGATCTGCATGTCCCATGATTTGGTATTATTAAGAGCAGAACATGAATTCATAATTCTATAGATTGGATGTTTAGACCCTGTAATAAATTGTCATAGACGATATTAAGGTGGAGCTGACACCTTTGGTCAGATTTAGTTCCTTCCTGCCCAGAATGGGTTCTCTTGTGTCAGAATGTGGATTCTAGCAAGCTGTAGATATCTGTGCTGTAAACAACACACTCAACCTTTTAGGCACCAGGGGCCGGTTCCATAGAGGATTTTTTCCGCGGACTGGAGGGGGCATGGTTTCGTGTGTTGCCTGCATCCTGCAGATGGGGTTTCATTGGTTTGCACAGCCAGGGGTGCTAATCCATGAACCGAGGTTGGGGGGCCCTGTGTTAGACAGCAGACTTGGTGGTTTCTTAGTGGCAGCTGGATGCACACGTTTGCTTTTTTTTGTAATAAATAACAGTACATGTTTTTGTGTCCAATATCTAGTTCCATAGAAAGATTCAGTATATAGTGTAGATTCTATTTTCAAATTAATTGTGAAATAAAAATGGAATTTTACAACAACTTTTATCCATGAACCCAGATAAGATGTAATTATAATAATGATTAAATTGCCTCATGTTGGTAACACATTATGCAATTTATGCAGCCATCTCTGATCTATAAATATTTATCTAAGTCTTAAGGTACCATAGGTTTCCTGGTTCTTAAGGAAGAATTAACCTGATTATGCTAAATATTTTCCCCAAGTATTTTTCCTATTTTATATATGTTATAAATGTATCATTTTTATTTTTATAGATGAAATTTGAAAGTTTGTTAATACTGTTTCAAACTAAACTGAGGGGCTGCACTTAAATTTATTCCAGGGAGAAACTATTTCAGCTGCATAATTTATTTTAAAGAATTAATATCCATTATTTTGAAATCATATTCCACCTTAGGAGTGTAAGACAATACATATTATTTCTGTCTCCACCTAACCTTTATAATAGACCATTAAACTTTATGGATGAGTCAAAATTTGATTTGCTAGCAGGAACTTTATACCACATTTTTCTGCTTTGAAAGAAAACAGAATAGAGTTCTGATAGACTTCAGTTACTAAAATAAACGGGGTTTAGTTTGTGTGTAGGAGTGTGAGTTAATTAACATGCAATCACTATAGCAAATTATTTCAGACTGACTCACATTTATTTGCAAAAGTTGGTGTGAAACTTGTTTTTCTAATCTGGTGACATAAAAGGAGGGAAGAGAAAAAACATTATTGATTTAGAATTTGTCAACATACCTACTTAACATTAACTATCTGCCCCAAAAAGTTTTATTTATATATACTCTGTAACATTACGATTAATTTTAGTAACATAATTATGTGATTCACGTTTTCCTTATCCTTATTTCCTTCTTTTGCTGTTTCCCAACTTCTTTTAGTGAGGAGTCTTGCTCCTGTCCTCTATTTAAATCCCAGGGCAGAGTTAAATTCTCTATTTATTGTATGTCTTCTACTTTTATCAGCCTTACAAAAACATTTGTCTGTCTTTGAATGCCCATTATCCCCATAATGCTGAATGTGTTGGAAGCATATGCCCTGGTTTACAATGGTATAGCATTTTATATTCCCAATAGGTATTTTATTGGCTCCTGATCAGGAAAATTTCCTATGCCATCTCTTTTTCTTTCTTTTTTTTCA
This sequence comes from Pantherophis guttatus, assembly GCF_059756535.1. Classification (NCBI taxonomy): domain Eukaryota; kingdom Metazoa; phylum Chordata; class Lepidosauria; order Squamata; family Colubridae; genus Pantherophis; species Pantherophis guttatus. The sequence goes on along the minus strand of NC_142070.1, from coordinate 28,481,388 downwards.
GTGTTACTTTGCCAGTCAACACTTGACAACTCCTTGGTCCTTTTCCAATTTCAAAACTTTTTCTGATCTTTTCAGATTTTAATGATGCTAAGTAATCCTTTTTCAAGGGATGCAACTTTCAGAAACAAAGATGGCAAAATTAGATAAAATATGCTAACATTCTTGAGAATGTCGTGAGAATGGCTGATGGTTCATGAGAATGGCTGATGGTCGGATTCCGAAAGATCTCCTGTATGGAGAATTAGTTCAGGGAAAGTGCCTCAGAGGGAGACCACAGCTGCAATATAAGGATATCTGCAAGAGGGACCTAAAGGCCCTGGGAATGGACATTAACAACTGGGAAACCTTGACCTCCGATCGTTCAGCTTGGAGGCTAAAGACGCAGCATGGCCTTCTCCAATTCGAAGAGACACTTGTTCGGCAGGCTGAGGCAAAGAGGCAGTCCCGGAACCAGTGAAATCTGGGGACTGGGCAGGGGACAGAATGTATCTGCCCTCAGTGTGGAAGGGATTGCCACTCTCGAATTGGCCTTTTTAGTCACACTAGATGCTGTTTTAGGACTTCTTTCCAGAGCACGATACCATAGTCTTTTGAGACTGAAGGATGCCAATGATGTATGTTAACACAATTTCATCCAATTTTCTTACCATGTATTTCTGGGTTTAACCACTTTCATCCTAACTCTTCTAATCTTGTTCATAATTCTATCCTTCATGTAAGTTGGGAATATTGCCTAAACATTTGCCAGTACTTCATATATCTATACAATACAGCCCTCTTTACTCAATTATAGTCAAAGACTTCTTCTGAAGGGAGCCATGTTTGTGCTCCTAAAGCTTTTCCTGTTAAACATAGAACTAGCCAAATTATCTACTCTTCCTTAGGCCATTTCCAAGCAACTGCATTATATTCAAACATTACGAAGAATGATTCTGTATTTGTCCTATGAAAGTTTGAAGATCCTCAGATATTTCAGGCCTTTATGTCCGATAGGCAAAATTGAATGTTTGTGTGTTTGAGAGGACTGGATGGGTTTGAGTTTCCCTCAGACAAGCTCCTTCTGTGTTCTGGAACTCCTTCCTTCTTCCTTCTCTCTTTCTAGCCCTTCAGATTCTCTCCACAATCTAATCCTCTTTCCTTCTGGCTATTCTTTTTCTTTTCTCATCTTGCTGCCTAATCATGTGTCTCCTCATCTGTAGCCAGGCATCGGATGAAATTGCTTTTCTTTGCAGTGGTACTTAGGTTTTAGGATCTGCCTTATCTCCAACCAATTCTTCCTTTTTCTCCATTTCCAACCGCCTTACCCAACCTCGAATATATGGATATGTATCTAGTGTGATACTGAAAATATTAACAATCTTTTGTAGAGCTCGAGTTTTTCTAGGACCAAACTCCATTTTCCTGGTTCTATTTTTGTTTTCATTGAAGACTGGCATGTGATTTGCTTGGGTGCTGTACCATCTCAATACTGCCCCTAAATGCGAGGGAATATTCTGAGGAAATAGTACAGGCCAGCAACAAACAGATTGTTTTTATCTTTTGTGTTTCAGGGAGAAACACAAAAGAAAGTTTCAGGGGAAAGTCTCAGGGAGACTTTTATTACAGAAAATTTAACAAACTTATTGTCCTAACTTCTATCTTACCACTTGTTATTAAGCTTACATTGTTACTTATACTAACAGCTATGCCTGTATCTTATTCTTATAAATCATCTATAACAGTTCTATTGACTGAATTTATACCAAAGTCTTTAGCCATCATTTAACCACATTCAAGTTGACCTCTGTTACTGTCCTGCAGTTCTGAACCATTGCTGAAGCAGTTTCTCAGCCTGTGCAGAGGCGAGAAAAGCCAAATGTTGGACCAGCTGCTGGAGTGGTAAAGCTGTTGGGCTCCACTTTTCCCTTCACCTTGTTTGCTTCTGGTTTGCTGAACTTGAAGCTTGCGCTTCCTTTACTGTCAGTTGCCTGTTGAGCTGACAGCTGCTTCACTCTGTTGGCTACATCTTCTTCCTTTCTTTCTGTTCTCTCACACAACACAAATCTTTCTCCAAACACACCCACGCAGAGCTAATCCGGAGCTCTCAGCATTTTCCTTTTATAATTGGAAACCAGGTGCGGTGCAATGCTTTTCCGACTGCTTAAGATCCCAGGGGAGAAAACAAAGGAAGGAACAGGTCATGCTGGCCACTGGAAGGTTTCCTTCCATATCCATGTCTGAACAATTTCTCTTATAAAAAAGTACTGTGTGAAGTGCTACCTATTCCTGGAAGAAAAATTACACCCAATCCCTCTTTGGGTTTTGGGAGAAGTCTGTAACAAACATATGTAATTTGAAATCTCATTTGTAAATATTCATCACATGAGAATCAAATGAAGAGTTGGATGGGCCTTAATCAGTTACATTGAGAAATAACTTTTTTCTTCTTCTACCAAATAGCCTGTAGTATTGCTTATGTTGGCTAAATATAATGCAGTGATATGGTTAAATAAGAAAAAAAAAAGGTTGTTTCCAGTTAAGTAACAGACCAGGCCACTTCAGACTCCAAATTAATGCTGCATTATCCTTGCCAATGGCTTACTTCCAGTGCTCTGATGGGGCTTAGACGAAGTGACATTGGCAGTGTCATTTATAGGGCAAGTCAGAGAGAATTTTGATAGTGTTTCATTTTTGTGACTTTTATCCAGGACAATGACATACAATTTAAGAACTTTTGGTTTATATCAATGTATTTATCTACGTAACTTAGAGTAACATCCTTACATTATTACACTGATTCTACATTCCCAATTCATCCTTTAGATTCCTTTGAATGGAAGGAACTTGCTAGCAAGAACTGCAAATCCAGCATTTCTATATTATTTTGATTGGCTGTCACGGCTAGATGGATTGCTAATAAATTCTGCCTCCTCTTTCCCAAAACGCTGACTAATTACTAGCTACTTTAAGTGCAGAATTTATAGGTCTGTGTTGTTTGTTGAAACTGAATAAGAATGAAGTGAATGTAATTTGTTTGTTTTACAAAGGTGCATATACCATTCCAATCATAAGTGTGAGTGCCTAATATTCCAGCAACATAATCAGTTATGAACACCAGTACAGAGTGCTACTTATGACCTATGGAAAAACAAGCTCCTATGGCTTTTTGGAATCCTAGTAAGGATGGATTCAATCTGTTCTCTATGTTGTTCTAGTAGAGAGGGCATAATGGAGAGAGACACCTCTATATTCTCTGTAGTCTATTGTTATAAAAGGAAAGTTGTTTTTCAAGTTCATTGGGAGGACATATATACAGTAGTGGCCCACAATTGTGGAAACATTTTGGGAAAACTGTATTTTCTAAAACTAGCTAATAACACCACTTTTTTTTTTTTTTTGGAGTAGTACCATAAAATTATATATCAATAGAAAGATAATTTAATCAAGAATGTAATGCAATAACTTTTATGAAGAATTTGCTATTAGAATAGCACTTACAGTATAAAGAAAAAAATGAAACACGTAGAAAAAACAAGATATACAAAAATTATCACCATAGAAAAAATGACATGTACAAAAATTATCACATCAGTTAATACTTATTTGGGTAAGTATTCGTCTTACGTCTTACAGCGTCTTCCCATGGAGTGAACCAAGTCTTTTAGTTCTGCAGCTGTTACAATGTGAAATGTGTGAAGAATGTGAAGATGGAATGATTGCTTTTATTAACTGAGTTTTATTGCTAAATTGCTTCTGACTAACAAATTTTTTTAGTCGGCTCCATAGATTTTCAGTTGGATTAAGGTCTGGGCTATTCCCAGGCCATTCCAGCAATGGAATATGATTATCTTGAAACTCCAAAAAAAAGTGGTGTTATTAGCCATCAAACCTCAAAAATACACTTTTCCCAAAAGGTTTCCACAATTTTGGCCACTACTGTATATCTGAAATTGGTAGGATTGAGATGAAAAACATTATATAAATATTCTTGAATATTTAACATTTAACATCTGCCAAATTCATAGCACTGGAGAAACTATTGTTTTTGTATCAAATATGAATGTAGTGTAAATTCTACACTAGTAGTTCTTAGTACCAAGGACTAATAGCCCAATATAAAAGACAGCAGGCTATTGAATATTAGTTCCTGGCTTTAATAAAATGCAAGATCTCTTTCCTTAATGCTCTCTTTGTCACCTTCCTAATGATATATATTTATTATTCTAAGCAAAAAATGTTGGGCTTGATATTATTAACTTAACCCAGAAGGTTTTCCTTGAATGTCATAGTTTTATTAATACCTTTCTTTACTTTTGGACTATTTCAAAAATTAAGCATTTGCAAATACTCAAATGACATATACGCACATGTATAGATAATTGATTATTGAAAGCATATCGAGTGAGAACAAAAGAAATAACATCTTCCTTATTTCTTTTTTTTCCTCCTCCCTAGGTGAAAGTTATGTATGCGCTTCCAATGAGCCATTTCGGAAAGTTGATTATACTAAGAATGTTAATCCAAATTGGTCTGTCAACATAAAATCTGGATCATCTCGATCCTTCACATCTTTAACATCTGCAAAAAGTGAAATAAGGGAGAGCAAAGACTTCATTAAACCTAAACTGGTAACTGTTATACGCAGTGGAGTAAAGCCACGAAAAGCTGTGAGAATTTTGCTGAATAAAAAGACCGCTCATTCCTTTGACCAAGTGTTGACTGATATAACAGAAGCTATTAAGTTAGATTCAGGCATTGTCAAGAGAATTTGCACATTGGATGGGAAACAGGTAAGAAAAATTACTACTGTTAATAATATAAAGTTAAATTTTTATAAAGTTAAAGTTTACAATTTTTAAATAGTGAATGTATTGCACATAGAAGCTACATTCTAAACAATTGTAGAAGCATTTAAATTGCAGCTATTCTTACTTATTCTCCATTGATTCATTAGTGTGGTAGGTGAGGAAGGAAGCAAGGACAGTGAATAGTTGAGGATTCTTTTTATTTTTACCAGAGAGGAATACTTCATTCCATTCCATTCCATTTTAAAGGTTTTGGCAGTTAACTATCCATGTTAAACTAAACTCGCTCCTTTGTTTCTTATTTTTATATACACGGGTTTTTAAACTTCAAGATTTTTTTCCTGATGCCTTACACTCTGGTCATATGCCTCAGAGCTACTATGGCCATGAGTTACAGAAGGGGAAGAACTTGGCTGGTGAATTGTACTTTTCCTGAGGTCATTTTCCAAATTTCCATGTTCCGTTCCAACTCTTGCTTCTTGGCCAACCTACACGTTCTCTTAGAAGGCAGAAGAGGTGGTTGATCCACCCATTTCTTAAAGGCTATTCAGAATCCCAAGTAATCTGGGATCTTATTGATGTTACACATCTTTCTGAAATTTTCTTGCCTTTTTATCATCCATCAGAAGTTAGCCATGTGATGCCACTGCTTCATGAAGTCACAAATTTATTTCATTTATTCAATTGCTTATTTCAGTTTTGAGGCTACTCAACTGCATGTGCCTCCAGACAGCTTACAAATAAAATAAATAAATAAAAAGAAAACAAAATATATCAAACAAAATTTGATAGTTTGTTCATTCTTTTTGGTATTTGAATATAAATTGATCTTTTCTAGCCTCTTGGCCTATTCTGAGTTATCTATTCCTGCTTACAGCACTTTATTTATTCAATTTATATTGCTGCCCAATTCAATATGATTCTGTGTAGCTTAAAACAAAGTTTAAAACCACAACAAAAACATCTACTGTATTTCTAAAAAAAGCAAATATCACTGAGACAAATAACAAATGAAAACTAACATCCCCTTCTATAAAATATCTTTTTTTAAAAAAACACTTTCTCAATGCCCTGACCCAATGCCCTCAGCATCCATATTGTCAGTGCCCTTTGAAAGATTGGAGCCATCTGGATTTTGATAGTTGCGTTGTTGTTCTATAAGGCAGTTACTGTAATAGAAAAATCAGTCTTTCTGGGTTCCATCAGATTGCTTAATAGAAGGACCAGGTGCATGTCAACTTAGTAGAAATCCGCTTGAAAAGTAGTGTTATACCCTGGGAGCCCAAAAGTACACTCATATCTTCTCACACAAATGTATTCTGAACCAGTTGCAACTTCTTTGTTGTCTTTAAGGGCAGTCCTTGTAGAGAGTGTTGCAGTAGTCTATAATGAGATGACTAAAGCATGAGCAAATCCTCCCCCTCCAGGAATGGGTCTAATTCAGTGGTGGGATTCAGCTGGTTCGGGCCAGTTCAGGTGAGCCAGTGGTTAAATTGCTGGCTGGCTCTGCCCCTTCCCACCCTGCCCCTTCCAGGAGTCTCCACGCACCCTATTTTGGTTCCCAGGTAAGTGCAGGGAAGCCTCCTGGCCCAAAACAGGCCACGGGGGGAGCGGTGCACCCCCCATGGCCCGTTTTTGCTCCTAGGAGGTGCAGGAGGTCAAGTTCTGTCTGTCACACCCCCTGTCCATGCCCACGATGGCCACGCCCAACCAGCCAGACATTAGGGTAGAGAACCGATTGTTAAATTATTTGAATCCCATCACTGGTCTAGTTTTATATGAAGATGAAATTAGGATTCATGATTACAATTGCCACCTGTCTCACAGAATCCAAAAGTCCAGAGGAGTCCCTCAATTGCATTGCAGCACTGTCTGGGAAAGTGTCGTTCTATCCAGAACTAAAAAAGGAAAGTCCTCAGGACCTTAAAAACCCTATTAACTTATTTCTAGGATTAGATTAAAGCCTGTTCCTCTCCACCCAAATACTCACAACATGCAGACACTGATAAGAGGACAACATTACTTGATCAGTCAGGGGCAAAGATGGTCATTGAGAGGTAGAGATAAATATCATCAATGTAGCAATATAACCCAAGATGACAGGTGGTTTCATTTATAGGTTAAATAAGAATGGGGAGAGAGTAGAACCCCAGAGAATCATGTAAAGTAGGGGGCCTAGGTCTAGCCCACCACCGCTACCACCACCACCAATAAGCAATCCTAGAACAGAACTATTACATGTTGTGCTCACCATTCTTGTCTTCTGAGCCAGTACAAAAGGATACCATGTTTGATGGTATTAAAAACCACTGAGAGATCAAAATGATCCAAGATGGATGCATCACTTGCATATAATTCATTTTATATAGAACGACACCATAGACAATTTGCCAAACATGGCAAAAGATTGATTTGATGTATATCAATATGACTTAGGGCTTTGTGTAGGTTGTAATGGAAGAGAAATTGGATAAGTAAAATAATGTATTTAATATGAATTTCTGTTACTGAAATCAAAACAATTTCCTTTTTTTATTATAGTTATTTTTTCCTGATAATTTAAAGCTGTCTAGCACCGGTTGATAAGTCTTAGTTGGTTTGAAGTATGGCAGGGCTGTCAAACTCATGGCCCACAGGCCGGATGCCTCACATACTGGCCACACCCATACTTGGTCTAGCAAAGGGGGGGAAGTCGTGATACATCACGTGACGCCACCGTGATGATGCGAGTTTGACACCCATGAAGTATGGCATTCACAGAATGATAGTAGTGATGTATGATATTCATGAAATAATGTTTGCATGCATTTTAGTCATATAATAGAGACACACTAGAAGTCTCTTTAAAATCTCTTTTTTGCATGCGGATGTAAATATGAATATGAACATTCAATTTAAGTTGGACTCTTCAGATATAATAAATTTATGGTGCCTGTTCTTATCTTAGAAATAGCTTACTCAGTATGATTATAGATTTTTCCAGCAAGTATTGTAGATGTTGACTAAATTTAGGGCATACTGTATTGAATATTCTTGTATCAATAAAAGTCATTATCTTTTGTCAGCATGTATACTTAATAAAGTTAACATTAGCATACTATGAAAAAGTTTAAACATTCTAGTCAAATTGTATGTTTCAAAGAACCAAAAGTTTACACAATCTCAACATGGTAAAAAGTTATAGACAACATTTTTCCACAAATTTAAATTATACTTACTACTTACATTCAATTGTTTACAGGTTCAAAATAAGAAAGTAGTGAAAATGGCAGATGCCCAAAGTTTAGGCACCTTTCAAGTCAGCACTTTGTAATGTTTCCTTTGGAAGAAATTGCAGCTTCTAAACATTTCCTGTAGCCAGTAAAAGTCTTTACTCTTAATTTTTAAACACCCCCCTCCCCCAGTTACTTATAGAACTCTTCCAGATCAGAAAGATTGTTCTGTTTCCTTGTGTGAACTGCATGTTTGCTATTCAAGTTTGGCAGTTCCTAAATCTCACTTCAAGAGGGATACGGTGGCTCAGTGGCTAAGATGCTGAGCTTGTTGATTGAAAGGTTGGTAGTTCAGTGGTTCGAATCCCTAGTGCCACGTAATGGGGTGAGCTCCCATTACTGGTCCCAGCTTTTGCCAACCTAGCAGTTCAAAAGCACGTAAAAAATGCAAGTAGAAAAATAGGGACCACTTTGGTGGGAAGGTAACAGCGGTCCGTGTGCCTTTGGCATTTCGTCATGCCAGCCACATGACCATGGAGACATCTTTGGATAGCGCTGGTTCCTGGGCTTTGAAACTGAGATGAGGACCGCCCCCTAGAAACGGGAACGACTAGCACATATGTACGAGGGGAACCTTTATCTTTTCCTTTAAGTCTCACTTCAAAGTTAGTTTTGTTCTGTACCAAAGAACAAAACCTGTGGGACATCAGTTTCTGGAGTATTCATTCATTCATTCATTCATTCATTCATTCATTCATTTAGAAGGTTATAGATTGAGCCTTCAGGAAATGACCTTTCCTTGTTATATGCTGAATCGGTCTTTAGAAAAACACCTTATCTTTTTAGAAATTTCTGAAGGCACTTGAAAAAAGGAGAAATAGCATTCCATAATTTCCACGATATAATCTACAAGGTATATTAATTTTCATAGACTATAGAGATATTTTAATGTTATGAGAGAAAAATGTAAATTTCCTTTCAGTTAAGAATGAACCAGCCTATTTAAGAAATTCCCTCAAAATGTTTGACATTGTCCACCATAGCATCTTAAGTCATGGATCACTTTTTCATATGACTTTGCAAAGGATTTGAAAAAAATATTTCAATGAAACTAAGCATGCAGTTTTTGAAACCGCCTCAGAAGCTTGGAAAATTTCAGCTACTTTAATGATTCATATAGAATCAAAACTATGATGAAAGACTTGTAGAGATGCTCTTTAAAGTGAAGCAGACATTCAATTGTAATCAGAAATACATCTTTATTAAAGGTCAATATAATTACACTTAAAAAAGAAATTGATGGGAAAGGATTATGAGCCACAAAATAATTTAGCTGTTAATGCAATGTTGGTATAATAAGAAGATATATTAATACAGTAATATTTGCCTTAAAATTCAAATATCTGTTCTGAATTGTACTTGGTGAATGAAACATGTTTTCTTAAAGATTGTAGTTATCTATTGCAATAACTTGCAGAAGAAGGATCCATGTCTATATGTAACAAATTATTCTTAACTATCCTCACATTCTATTTCAGCAATTCCTATGAACATTATTTACTTAATCATTGCTTAAGTAGGTAATATTGTTCACCACATACATTTCCAATTATTAGTGAGAGTACTGTACAATTAGACTTCCTTTCCTTTGTCCTCCAAACAGCATTTCCTCTTGCAAAATGTTAGCCCACGTCCTGTTTTCTTAATGTGAATCTTATCCAAGGCCACATAAAGCATTATATCTTGTACAAAATGGGCATTTCAATATCTGTGCTTGATTGATGTTTTACTGTAACTCACATCTGGACCCGAGTATGGTTTTCTTTTCCATTGAAGCTTCCTTTCCTTTCAAAGATGGAATGCTGTTCAGTATTTGTCTTTAAACAGTAGAACCTTGTTTTCATTTACTTGGAGATGTGCCAGATTCAGGAATCTATTATGTTTGCATCTTGGAAGCAATGCAGCTAGCTTGGAATGGTTCCACTTACCAGAACTCTAGAAGCAAGCTCTTATGTTTATAAGAATAGACAGCCAGGATTACTTGGATTTTGCTTTTAAGATAATTGAGTTGTGAGCTTTCTTCTTAAGCAAAATTTGTAAATAAAAATCTGTTCTGAATGGGACTATTCCAGAACATATAGAAACAGATCTATAATATTAATAAATTAACATGGTGAATATGTTTAAAGAATAATTGGAAGACTAGTTTTAGTGAGAAAATGTCCAGGAACATTCACATTTTTTACTTGTACAGACACTTTTTAAAATCCATACATGTAAATAAATATTAATTTATTGATATTATTGTTAGTCATTTTAATCACTTTTTTAAAATTCAGTTAATACTAATAGCATGATGAATCATTGAAAAAAGTACTATTGGCTAGACTATAAATTAAAATTGTGAAAATGAAGAAAAAATAAATTGCTTTCAGTATCAACCAGTACATAGAAGTTGCAAACAAAGTATTTGTATATATAACAAGTATTTGTTTATGAAACAAATCAGAATCTGCATCCTTTTTAAAGTTAAGAAATACATTTTCCCAGCAAATTGCTTCCCAAGAAATGTACTTCAAAAAGTAGATCAGAATGAAAATATGGGTGCAGTTCTTAATATTTCTCCTTTATGTCACATAAAAAAAAATAATCTGTGGCACCATCTGGTGTGGGATCTCTTATGGGCCACACTCCCCATATTTTATTAGGGGAAACTGCCTTTTGCAATCCACACCTAAAGCTAAATTCTCCTGTAAATTGATTCCAGTTGTTTTATTCTTTTAAATCACATACAAAAAGATGCTGCTAGAAAGACTGGCAGATAGAACTGAGACTCGGAGTCAATGGAAGAACTTGGTTATTCCTTACATAGCCAGTATATCTAAGAAGCTAAAACAGATATTGGAAAAACACTACATACCTGTGTTCTTTCAACCCACCAATACACTGAGATGGAGCACTGTCCACCCCAAAGATCAGACACCAAAATATAAGAGTAATGTAATCTATACAGTCAAATTCAGTGAGGAGTGTTCAGAACTCTACATTGGAGAAACTAAGCAACCTTTACATAAGAGGTTGGCCCAGTACAGGACCACAGGGCCAGAATCAGAGTATACTGTCATTTATTATCTTTTGAACCATGGTGGCGCAATGGTTAGAGTGCAGTACTGCAGGCTACTTCTGCTGACTGCTGGCTGCCTGCAATTTGCAGATCGAATTTCACCAGGCTCAATGTTGACTCAGCCTTCCATCCTTCCGAGGTCGGTAAAATGAGGACCCAGATTGTTGAGGGCAATATGGTGACTCTGTAAACTGCTTAGAGAGGGTTGGGAAGCGCTGTGAAGTGGTATATAAGTCTAAGTGCTATTGCTATTTGAGGATAATATTGTTCACATTTTGGACAGGGAAGATAGATGGTTTGAAAGAGGAATGAAGGAATCCATTTATGCCAAAGTGGAAAAACCTTCCTTCAATAGAGGTGCAGGCCTCAGATACAAGCTGTCCTCCATTTTTTATGCTGCTCTTGCATCAGTCCCCAGGAAGATGAAGACCACTTTTTTTTTTAATTTGATTTATATGCCGCCCTTCTCCGGAGACTCAGGGTGGCTTACAATGTGCTAAGCAATAGCCTTCATCCTTTTGTATATTTATACAAAGTCAGCTTATTGCCCCCACAACTGGGTCCTCAATTTACCTACCTTAGAAAGGATGGAAGGCTGAGTCAACCTTGAGCCTGGCGAGATTCGAACCTGCAGTAATTGCAGGCAGCTGGTCTTAATAACAGGGTGCTTTAGACCACTGTACTACCAAGGCTCTTCACAGGCTCACTAGGGAGGTGTCATGTAATGACCACCTAGGATAAAGGATTTAGGGGTGGGACATTTACATCCCAATGACTTTCTGTGTACTCACCTAAGGAGCCTATCCAGAATAGAAGGGAAGGGGAATACGAATGGGAATAGAATTCTTTATTGGCCAAGTGTGATTAGACAACAAGGAATTTGTTTCCGGTGCGTAAACTCTCAATGTAGATCAGATTAGATGAGAAATGAAACCACCCTGGAGGACATATATAAAGTCTCCGTAACCAACTTGCTCAGACTGAAGAAGCTATTTGGATAAGCAGCAAAACATTTCTCACCATATGAGAAGAAATCCAGTTGCCTTGATTCAGCTTCCAGAAAACTCTACCTGGATCACTGAGAATTTTAATTGACATTCTGTTATAAAAGTAAACTGGTGTATAAACCAAGCTACAATTTGCTTTGTACATGTCTCCCCTCAGTAGATTGTAGCATATTTTGCTGGTATTTTTGCACTGAATTGATTAGCAAATAAAAATATTACAATAAAAATCCTAAGGTTTATACTATTTTAGTGTATTAAAAGTGTATTAAAAATGCAGATATAACATTACTGTTAAAACTTTAACGTATTAAAATAAGAGAAAGAAATAATATTAATAAAATTTAAATTTTGGTGCTATTTTTGCACTCAAACATTTAATTTTAGATATCTGTTCAACATAACAGGTCATGATATACATGTATTTATTAAGAATTGTTATATTCTTTTTCCTGTGTTTGTAGACAATTTCTTACTTCATTTTCCTTGTGTTTTTTTAATTCATAAGCATACAGCAGATATAATTGGTATGAGATGATTGAACAGGAAGACAAAGAAGAGTGTGAAAAACAGAAGACTATTCTTTGGCATATGTTTTCTGCTGTTGCACAATGAGCCTTACAAAGCATGAGTTAAATAATATTGTCTACCTTCGCCAGCTTCTTTTAAGGCATTTTATTGTTGTTGTTTTTAAAGGAACAACAACGGAGATCTTTATAAAAAAGAATCTGTTGCATTTCTGTGGCTCAAGCAGGCTAGGAAAGAGTTAAAAGTATTTGCCTTGCCAAACCGATTCACTAGGGGGAGGGGAATTTAATAGTTAATTTATCCTCAAAAAAAGCAGGCAGTGTAGATGTTTATCTTTTGTCTATCTTTTGTCAGTGAGGTTATGCTCAAGCCAATTGAATGTTGGGTGGAGAGAGCTTGTCACTGAACTTGATAATAGATTCATGCAAATGCTCAGTGCTGCATATTTCAGCCTACAGATGGCCGTACTGTAAATTCAGCCAGCTGTTTCCCATGATTTAGCTGCCATGACAACTGCTCTGCTTTCTAGTGCCTTGTACAATTAGGTATGAAAAAGCTGAAAAGAATTCATAGTTTTAGTATTTCTCTGTTACAAGCACCAAAAGCCTTCCTTCAATCCAGCCAGTATTTATCATTGTTGTGGGATAAAAAATACAAACATCCCCGTTAGGCAAAAAGAATGAAGTGTTAATATACTTACTAAATAGTAAGTGTCATTAGAAAGAGTTGGATAGATTTTTTAAAAATAAAAATCTATACTCTTCAGCCTGGGTCTTCACACTATCCACATATTTTTATTAAGTAGTATTTTTTTTCATAATTCCTTTCTAGAATGAAATTCAGATAGCTTTCATGGGGTAAGATAAAACATTGCTCTAACCATCAGATATGTTTACTGTCTTTAGAAAGCATTGGGGAAAAGTTGTTTTTCTTCATTTTTAAGAAAGTTGTTTTATCTTTCACAGAGCAATTGTTGCTGACTGTAGGCTGTGGAAAGAAAGACAACTGTTTAGTCATAACGATCATAGATTAAATTGTCATGGAAATCTATGTTTTGATTGCTGAGATTAAGACCAGTGTGCAGGCTTTTCAAAAGTTGCAGTCAAATAAATAATCTGTCCTAAACTTCTCTCATCATTTAGGGCTGGTCTAGATGGAATAGGAGATAATCTTTTAAATGACAGCAGACCAAAGGGGAATGTGCTTTTCCTTTCTCCTTTATTATAAAAATCCTGAGATTATCCCAACCTTGCTTAAGTATTCAGGTTGCAGCTAAAGCCTTGCTCAGTCGTTAAATTATTTGGAGCACTCCATTTGTAAACTCGCTTTGTAGCATCATTAAAAGTTGTTTGTGTGTAAGCTTTTTTCTTCCATAAAGAGATGGTAAATGGGAAATCGCCTTTAGGAAGCCAGTATAACTCAACTGATGTTGGACAAGTTCATATTGTGAGTGTTCCAATTTCTGTATTATGAAAACAGGACTAAAAACAGATCAGATTCCCTATTTAGTCAATATTAACGACAGTAAAATGGAATCAATTGCCATTATCAATAGCATTCATACAGAAATTTCCCAGTTAAAATGGCAGGGTTTGTGTCAAGGGAGAAAAGTGTAGCAATAGCAATAGCACTAGCACTTAGACTTATATACCGCTTCATAGTGCTTTACAGCCCTCTCTAAGCAGTTTACAGAATCAACATATTGCCCCCAACAATCTGGGTCCTCATTTTACCCACCTGGGAAGGATGGAAGGCTGAGTCAACTTTGAGCCTGGTGAGATTCGATCTGCCAAACTGCTGGCAGCTGGTGATCAGCAGAGGTAACCTGCAGTACTGCACTCTAACCACTGCACCACCGTGGCTCTTATTGTAGCTTCCACTCAGTGGTGCATTGCCCCTGGTTTGCACCGGTTCTATAAAACCAGTAGTAAAACCGACGGGAGGCTCCGCCCACTGACCCTGATGTCATCAAAATGCTTCTGCGCATGCGCAGAACAGTGCGCGGCCCCATTGCAAACTGGTAGTAAAGGTAAATTGAACCCACCCCTGCTTCCACTTCTTGGTGTAACTTCCCGTGAATGAGTCTCGATATCATAAACATGATAAGACATTTCTTATTACCTTACAAAATGTTTATAATTTCAGTTCTGTTCAGTATGTTTCATTGTCTATTTCAGTTAGTCTATTTAGGGATTTATTTTATATGATTTATGTTATATCCTACCTTTTTGCCAGTTATGCCTATAGCAAAATAAATGATTAAAACTATAGTTCTTATTTTAAAAAAAACACACCAAGAAAATATTTTGCATACTTCTACAGCTCCATAGACAAAGCATGCCTATACATCAAAGGTCTTGTCTACATTGTAAAAATAAATAGAAGCAGTTCTTCTTGCCGGAAGACAAAGCTTATGAGAAGCCATCAAGAATGCCTTCCCATCAGTTTTGCTTCCAGTGAAGGAATAATCAGAGGAAGGAATCCTCTCCCTAATCATAATGCTCAATGTTCTTCAATAAAATCACATGATAAAGTCATAAGTCCAGTTCTGAGTCAAATTATCTTTCACAATGAATCATAAATTTCTGGAGGCAGCCTCAGGAAATAGTGTGATGGTTTGGTTCCTTACCAAATACTTCTCAAGGGCAATTCCACATACAGTTGTACAGTAGTTCATGGACAATTTTAAGAATGCTTCTAAACAAATAATATCAAATGCATGCTAGAAGGCAGCCAAAAATGAATAAAAGAAATTGCCAAGAAAGCTAAGCAAATAATAGATCGAACTTTGCTTTAAGTAACATTTATTTTATAGTGCATTCATATCAGGTGATATTATATTACTTTCAGTCATCCTTCAAAAAGCATTTTATTCTTAAAGATATCTCTGTATCTTATTCGGTTATCTGTAGCCTTCATGAATTTGTCTAACACACTTTTAAAAATATATATTCTGGTACCTCTAGCACTGACACTATTTTGTGAAAGTGAAATCTATTGGTTAGACCTGTTTTGTCATTCACTGAATCTCTTAAGTTTGTTTGAATAATAACTTCCACATAATGAAGTTTAATCATGTCTTCTTCACTTCTAAATCAGGGATGTCAAACTTGATTTCGTTGAGGGGCACATCAGGGTTGTGTTTGACCTCAGGGGCCCCGGGTGGGGGTGAATGGGGTAGGTGTGGCCAGGGGGGTGTCACTCGTGTCGGGGCACCTGTGGTGGCTAAGTGCTATGGCAGGATTTCCTTCAGATCTTCCCTCAATTTCATTATAAACTTTCTCTTCCCATCTTCCCTTCTTTTTCTTTGTCTTTCCTCTTTCCCTTTCTCCTTTCCTGTCCCTTCTTGGCATGCTCAAATGCAAAAGGGGAAACATTTATCCTTTTGTTTTGTTTTTACTTTGTTTTGCAAGCCCTCTGCCAGTGAAAACGAAGCCCAGGGAGCTGTGTGCGGCCCCCCTGGGCTCCATTTTCAGCTGCAACAGCTTCCTGCAGCTCCCGGCCAGCAAAAACAGGGCCCAAGGCACCGTGGGCCAGTCTTTTGCTGTTTCTAGGGTGGCCCCATGGGCCAGATCTAAACAACCCACAGGCCACATTTGGCCCATGGGCCTTGATTTTGAACATGCAAACCTGGCATTAAAATACTTTATTGGTTCCATAATAAATTTAGTTTTTGGGTCCTGAAGTGGGTGACCATAAGGATTTGCATGAAAGGAGGACAACACTTCTGGTCCTATTATATCTGAACAAACTTTGGTACCAAAAAACATGGTATGCTTCTGGACTGGGGGCTGGAGGTACCATGTTGCATTGACTGAGTAGCCCCATTCAGTGGTCACAGGAGAAGAAAGGTAGAGCTGATGCTTGCTCTAGTCTAGTGTGTCACACCATCGAGCTTGGTCTTCTTCCTAATGTTATTTAACATGTATGTGGAATTACTAGAGTAGCCACCTGTCAGTTAAGAGTGACATACCATTACTATCCTACATCAATTATATTTTGCCATACTGGGTTGGGGCTGAAGTGCTGTGGAGGCCCTGAACTAATGTCTTGGGGCTAGAGGTAATCTCACTAAGCCTAAGCAAAACAGTCTTACTATTTGTTTATAGAGATTTTGGCTTTCTTAACTAATTAATCCCACTTTTAGCTCTAGATTGAAGTCATGGTTTCTCTGAAGAAATAGGTTTATGACTAGGAAGTACCAGTCAGGGCTCTACCTTGACTAAAAGATGTTAATGGCAGTAACTCATAACCTTTTACTACATGGTTAGACCTGTAAAATGTGCTCTTTCTGGGAATGTAGAATGACACTTATTTTTTTGGTGCTCTGCTGCTTCCAATCCCAATTCAAAGTGCTATACCTATAAAACCTTATATGGCTAATCTTTTCTGGACTGAGTGCCCAAAGCACGCATGTGCATGTGCAAATGTGTGCATGTGCAACCTAACCCCGAAAATGCAATCCATTTGCAGCCCTGCGCATGTGCCCCGCCCCCATGCATGCGTGCATGGCCCCCCATGCATGCACCCTGCTCCCTATGCATGCACACGTGGGGCCCCTGCATGTGCCCCACCCTGTGCATGCACACACTTCCACATGCACCCCATCCCCCATGCATGTGCGGCAGAGATCCAAAGACCAGCTGGCTGGCGGGAGGTGCACGCGCATGCACGGCAGAGCTGAGCTGGGCTGACGGCTCGCGTGCCCACAGGGAGGGTGCTGCGTGCCACCTCTGGCACGTGTGCCATAGGTTCGCCATGTCTGTTATATGGCATGACACTGGATTACTTTAAGCACTGCCTTATGCAGAATTAGTCTTCTCTTTCTTTTAGGTCATTCAGAGAGGGCCTTCTTAGGGTGCTGTCCTCTTGAGAAGGGAGGGAGCATGGGTCGGAAGAGTTGGGATCCCAATGCTATGGCATAGAATGGTCTTTCCATGCCGCTTAATAGAAGGATGTCATCCATTACTGGTTCCTGATAGTTTTTATTGATGTGATTATTTTCATGTTAAGATCACTGTTGAGATTCATGTATAGCATCCAGAGTCATGACATTGGGGTAATAGAAAAATTAAAAAACAGAAATTGTACATATACTCATTGTCTATTTGTGTTTAACTTTTAATGGTACAAGCAACAGTAATTGCCTATCATAAATGCATAATGTGAAGTCTCTTTCTCAGCCTCTGACAGCCCTTGTGACATGTTGCTTTTTTTTTTTAAAGGTTACCTGTTTGCAAGACTTTTTTGGTGACGATGACGTTTTTATTGCCTGTGGACCTGAAAAATACCGTTATGCTCAAGATGATTTTGTTCTGGACCATAGTGGTAAGCATACACACCTAAAATGCTTTATAAATTATAAGAATCCATTATTTAACCAATTTGTATGTATTTGTATGTAGTAACTCAATGACTGATCATGATATACACAATATATCATCCATTTTTATAGAGCAGGGCTGTCAAACTCACGGCTCATGGGCCGGATGCATCATGCACTGGCCATGCCCATGCCTGGTTTAGCGAAGGGGAAAAAGTTGCGATACGTGACCCCGCCATGATGACACGAGTTTGACACCCCTTTTATAGAGTAACTTATCTGATCACATCTTGGCGGAATATACAAGCATTTTTATTATTTATTTATTAAACTTGTGATATCATCAGAATATTTAAGTCTCTAACCAATTTATAGGAGGTTGGCTGCTGATTTAATGTTTAAGGCATTTAATAAGCTTCAGGTTTAGATACTTTGAATCCGAACAGACCCATTTTCTAGTAAATTACTAAGACACACCCCAGCCCCAAATCACATATAAGGGGAGATTTGAAGAATATACTGTTGGAATTTCAGAACATGATGCCTCTGATCTTATTCTCATCAATTCATCTCAGTAAATTATTTTGGTGCCAAACATGATCCTGTAGGCTTTTTGTGCGTAATACAGCAGAATTTTGTTAATACAGCATAACTGAAACTCTACCTGATTGGAAGAACTCCTGTAGCAATCCACCAAAACATTACATTACAATATTACAACATTACAATATCCCAATCATCTCTATACAGAATTTTTAAAAAACGATTGCACACTGTACTAACAGAAAAACATAAATTTACATTCCAGTCTCTTATTTTACAGCATCACTAAGAAGTCAGTTTGATGAAATGTAGATTTAAAACAACTTGGGGAAAGATTTATTGCAACAGAACTACACACTGAGTTAGCAACTGTGTTTTGTTCATTTGATAATAACTACCGTGTTTCCCTGAAAATAAGACCGAGTCTTATTTTCTTTTGGGCCCCAAAATAAGCACCAGATCTTATTTTGGGGGGATGTCTTACCCACTTACTTTAAGACCACCGCAGCCAGCCTCCCATGCCCTGACACCTGTTTCACCTCTGCCTGATTTGTTTTGCAACCGCTTGAGGCCAGACGCCACATGGTACATTGCGCCAGTGCTGCCGCTCGTGGCAAGAGACCACATGGTACGTGCCATTGCGCGTGAGAGTGGCAGCATCAGTGTGATGCACTATGCGGCTTCCAGTTGTGAGCGGTGGCACCGGCATGACACAGCATGTGGTGTCCTGCCACAAACGGCGGCACTGATGCAATGCGCCACATGGTGTCTGGTGCAAGCGGCTGCTTATATTAGGCACACATGTACAAATCAAGTTAGGGTTTATTTTCGGGATAGGTCTTATTTTTGCAAAAACATGGTATTTAGGAACAGCAATTTAGGAACTTCTACCTTTGTGGGTGGTTTAATTGAAAATATTTCAATTAAAGTGGTTGTGCATTGAAAATATTTATTCTACTGTCCATCTATGTTGTTTGCAGAATGCCGTGTTATGAAATCATCTTATTCTCGTGCATCTGGAACAACAAGGTATTCTGGATCTAAAAGTCCTGGGCTTTCACGTCGAAGCAAGTCCCCAGCTTCAGGTAATTGAAAACAGAACTGCTCTTTAGAAATTCATTTTTTTCGTATGTGGCTCAACCTTTGTGGTAGAATCAAGCAATTGGAAATTAGTGGCTAAATGTTTTAAGCTTACAAAAATTGCCAATTCAATAAATAAAACGATACACAAAACAAGGAATAAATACCTCTGAAACCATATGAAAAAACATTTAATGTACTGCAACAAATAATAAAGCTTAACTCATTTTTAAATGTTCAGTAACATTTCAACTTCTCTAAGGAGACAATTCCATAGAGCAAGCATAAGAAACTGTGATCATTGCCTTTTTCACTAACAGCAAGGAACATGTGAAGGCATTTAAGAACCAAGCACTCAAGCAAGTTCCCGCAAAGCAATTTACAACCTTTAAACCACTATAAATCTGAGCAGGGGATATGCCAAATATTACATGCACAGATTGTTCCATGCATCGAACAACTGTTTCAAAGCGGCCAATGCTTGACCCAAAAACATGCTTTTTTGAAGTATTTGGTACCCGGTGGGACAAAAGGGGGTGGGAGACCAGAGAAAAAGCCAGGGACACTAGTAATTGAGAAATAGCTGGAAATTTCATTTGGGTGGTCTGGTAGGCTATGCTGTGGTAATACATGATGGTGGTTGGTTTTTAATTGATTAGCATGTGCTGTTTTGACTTGTATTGTTTTTGTAATTTTGTATTCCTTGTTTTTAGATGTTTTTAACAATTGGTAAACCCCTCAGAATTCCTGGGATTTGGGCAGTATATAAATTTAATTTAATTTAATTTATGGTGAGTTGCAGAGTCTGCCAGATATTTAAACTGATTTGGCATTTTTAACTGCTTACTGAGTCCTTTCCAAGGACCTGGTGTCAGCAAATGTTGTTCTTTCATGGTGTAAAGGTATTGTTGCAAGATGTAAGCTGTTCCAAGTACAAGTAGACTCTGACTTATGACCACAATTGAACCTGGAATTTTGCTTATAAGTCGTGAGGGTCAGAAGTTGAGTTACCACACAACCAGATACAATTTTAACTCAGTTTTTAAGCCAATCACATGGTTGTTAAATGATCATAAGTCCCAAATTCAGCTTATCCAATGGGCGTTCCCCCCCCCCCAAAAAAAGCAAAAGCTTTGCAAAACACAACTATGTGATTCTGGGACACTGCATCTAGCAGTGTTCCAATATCTAAGGGGCTGCCACAAAGAAGACTGGGTCAACCTAATCTCCAAAGCACCTGGAAGCAGGACAAGAAACAATGGCTGGAAACCAATCAAGGAGAGAACCAACCTAGAACTAACAAGAAATTTACAATTAATCAATGGAATGAGTTGCCTCCAGAAGTTATGGGTACTCCAACACTGGAGATTTTTAAGAAGAAGCAGGGTTTCAGCTTGAGCAGGGGTTGGACTAGAACACCTCCAAGAACCCTTCCAACTCTGTTATTTTGGCCTGGTGGCTCAGCAGACTGATAGCATTGTGATTAACACCAGCTGTCTGCAATTACTGTAAGTTCGAATCTCACCAGGCTCAAGGTTGACTCAGCCTTCCATCCTTTCTAAGGTAGGTAAATTGAGGACCTAGTTTGTGGGGGCAATAAGCTGGCTTTGTATAAATATACAAAAGTATGAAGGCTATTGCTTAACGCATTGTAAGCTGCCCTGAGTCTCCGGAGAAGGGCGGCATATAAATCAAATTTTAAAAAAAATTCTGTAAATGTGAGCTGGTTGCCAAGAGCCTAAAATGCATTCATGTGACCACAGGAGTAGTATGGCAGTTGTAATTTCAAGCATGGGTCATAAGTAACTTTTTTTGAGTCCATCGTAGCTATGACTAGTCTTAAGCAACCAATTGTAAGTTGAGATATCCCTGAAAGCTGCCTTTTGCAATTGACTGGTGGTGATTTTGTCAATGCTGATAATGTTTAAGTAGTCCTCCAGATGTTTTAGAATTGCACACAGGGCACCTATTAGCATTGGTACTACCTTTTTTTTCCATAGTCATTCTACTTCTATATGAGGTCTTTGTATTTTTGTGATTTTCTGCATGCATTATTATTATTCATCTGTACCTTGGTATCAGCCATTGATACAGTAGAAGTCTTGACCTGAGGCTGGAGGATGTGGATAGAAGAAATATAGGCAGGGGGAAGTTATAATTGGAGTGAGCTATTGTGCCAGTTTTGATCATTCCTGGAGAAATAAGCCTTTCTGGTAGAACTCACATTACTTCTACCCAGATTACTGCAATGTGCTCTAGATAAGGCAGCCTTCAAAGACTGCTGAGAAGCTACAGATGGTGCGAGTCCTTTTTGGCAAGCAGGAGCCATTACATACCACACAGAACACCAAGCAATATAAAATCTGGTATTTTTTTTATCTATAAAGTCTTATGTGGTTTTGAATCCAGGTAGCTATAGAACTATTTGCTTCAAACTAAATGCCATATCCAGTATATCAGGTATGAAGTTTCTTCTCACTGGACATTCAACGAAGAGGAAGAAATCTGTCTTTTTCTGTCATGACACTAACTTTCTGGAATATTCCCCTGCTAGATAGAAATCCTGAGGGTAACCCCCCCCATCCATTTTGACTTTCAAAAAAGCTGCTAAAACTAAGCTGTCCCCCCCAAATTTTTGTAATTAGTAATTACTAAGATTATCAGGTTCACATTTTAATAGTAACATTATAGTTTATTAATGAATTATTTTGATTGTTTTTGGATAAGTCATAGTGTTTTTAAGGCTAAACCATCATAATTCATTTAACAATGAGGTGACATAAAATATAATTAATAAATCTCCATATTGGCAATACCCAGCTCCAGAACCTATAATAACCAACTCCTGTAGTTTCATATAAAGCAAAAATGTGCTTTGTACAACAGAGCTGCCAATATATATACTCTGTCAGGGTACAAAATAGTATTTATTAAGATTGTCCCTTCAAGTAAGAGAGTGACTATTGTATAGGAAGTCTCTAGTCACCAGCTGGAAATGATGGTTAAATACTGATGAAATGAAGCAGGTCAACAGTCACACTGCCTCTTTTCTGAAAGAAGTCACCAATTTGGGCAACTGGGTTATTTTGTCCTAACCAGACTTCAACACAGACTGAATTAGATTCAGATAATCAATGTACTTACAGACATTTTGACTTGGAATGTAGTTGTGGAAAACAATGTGCTCAGCAACAGCTTCTCAACGTCAGAAGTTGTGGGGAATGTAAACACAAGATTATCATTATTACAGTATGTTTTAAGAAGTTGGTGGCTGAACTCAGGGCAGTTCTCAGGTAACAAACAAGACAAATATCAAAAGTATCATATGTACACTGCAGTTCAAGTGTAAGGACCAAGGTGATAAATAATGGAATGTGCTTGACAATGTAGCATCAGTATTGTATAACACTAAAATTAAACAGACAGTAATTAAATTTATTTCTCAGAAAGTATGCTAGATTCATGGTTTTAACTTCATCTCAAACTGACTTCCGCACCTTTCTCATAACATGGTTATGCTTGAAACTCTTTAAAAATGCTTGAAAGTTTCTGTTTCACACTTACAATTGTTCAACTTGAAATAATTCAGATTTGAAACATTTGAAACATCCCTGCTCTTTTTCTTTTTGCAATAGTTTAATGAGTTTTTATGTTAGTTTAAGTCGTATCTGTGGTAATATATTTAAGTTTATTGTATCTTTGCTAGAAAACAAATAGTTGAATTTCTTCTCTCTCTCTCTCTATCATTTTCTCTTCTTGACTATGAATAACCTTTCTTCTTTTTCTTTTTTATCAATTGAATGAGTACAGTAAAGAGGGGTGGCCACTACTCCAGTACATGCTCTTCAGCAAAATCCCCAGGTGAGCCATTCATGCTATGGCTTCATATCACCATCTTTTCGCCTACATTTTTATTTTACTTTTCCTGTCTGTTGATCTATTCCTTTATCTTTACATTATACATTTTATGATTAGCAAAACTGATGTACTTACTCCCCTTTTCTGTAAGACCTTGGAAAATATATATGATATTTTTGCATATATGATACTAACATTATATTAGATAACTGATTTATTAAGGTATCATTTAAGTTGATAATCACTATTAAAGAAAGATTTGTTAACCCAACATACAGCTAAGTTTGAGGTTGGAGACATACAGTTACAACAACAAAAATAAAAAATAAATACATAATGAAATAAAGCATATTTTCTAATTTGCTTATGTAGAAAGTTATATCAGAAATAAAACTCCTGTTAATTAGCGTTAGAGATTTGTATATCAGTTGATATTAGTGAAAATAGTGGCTTCCAAGGTCTTGATGAATGCAGCCGAATTAACTGTTTTGCTTACAGTATACAGTATAGGTTTATAAATAGCATTTTGTAAATACCATATACAGTATAGTTTTATAAATAGACTTGTGAAAGATGCTAGCCCGCAAAAGTATTTATTAGCCTTGTAAAAAGTTAATCGTCTGATTTTCATTTTAATATCGACTACAGAAAAGGAAAGTTTTCCTTCCTTTCTGAGTAGGATAAAGCATGGCCACTTTCTTCTTCACTTACAAGACATTAGTTCTCATTTCTGTTAACCTGAAGAATTGTTAAACATGAACTTGGTATTCTGAAACTGTTTCCAGTTTCTGGTTTCTGCCATTGAGTGATATGATTTGAAGTTTTGAAATATTGTAGGTAAGTAACTTTCAGAACAATATGAAAACTCTACACTTCAAATAAGAAGGAAAAATATTCATCATGCATATTAGTGTCTTTTGGAGTGGTTATTGTTTTGTTATCTGGAGAGCCCCTGATTGTTTTTCCCTTGTCTTCCATTGCAATATAGCTTTTATATGGTATGGATTCATCATTCACACCTGTTTGAAGCCAATTATAAGGATGCTTTTCAGAAGATTTTCCTTTTGACAATTTATATTTTATGCTCTTTGGAGTCGTGCTATTGAACACGGCCAGCTGGCTCTGTTCCAGACTCCTAAAACTGACTGATGATTTAGGAAAGTTAAAAATTCAATTCTGGCTCTTTGTAAATGCAAGGAGAGTAAACTACTTGTTGTTTTATTTTGTGTATCCAATAGATACAGAGAACTTGTCTGCAGCTTGCTTGATAAAGATAGAGGCACTTAGAGGAAGATATAGACACTTGCAAATTTGGTCTAAAAATAAAATGAATTTTCTAGTTGTGGGTAGACTGTAGCTCTCTAAATTCCCAGTTACCTCTTCACATTCTGTCTGAGTATTCTGTGTATTGTGTGCAGATCTGAAAAATGCCAAGGTGGGGAAACCTGTTCTTAAACATTGTGAAAAGTAACGCTGTTAGTTCAGAGAAAGAAGGCTAGATTCTCTGCATGCATGTTGGTTGTAAATATTAAAGACTTTTATTTGTGTATATATTTTTGATTTATTTATTTATTTTAAATCTTGTTTGGCATATTCATCCTTGCAGATATTCACAGAGCACCTGTTAAATGAATGTTCTGTTGCCCATTATAGACATTCTTTACAGAATTCAAATGTGTAAGTTGTTACAAGGATTTCCATGGAAACTAAATATCTAGTTGACAGACTCATTTAAAAAAGCAACTGAACTATAGTTGAAAACAGTATGGCTCCAAAAGCATTTTCTTCTCTCTGGGAAATCATGAAAACACTAAAGCATAAATTATATCGTTGGGAGCATGGTAGCTATGTTCCGACACCTTATAAATAAGGTATTGTTGGTACATGTTACAGTCTGATGAAGCATTACAAAAAAACGTAGGGAGTCCAGTTAATAAAGGATGTCTTATTTGTGCATTTGTTTTATTTACAAATGTGTATGCCATCCACACCCGAATGGATTTGTTTGACTTTTTAAATTTTATTTTTATTGTTTTTAAATCAATAACAAGAAAAAAGAAAAGCAAAACATGAAGTTAATTATAATGCAAAGACATACATTTTCAAAGAAGTGCATTAAAAAAGTGAAATATAGAATGGAAAAAATAAAAAATGTTGCAGCAATGAGCTGTTGCAATTCTATATATATTTGTCTAATGTAAATAATCAAGTACACATATGTTAATTTTTAATACAGTTATATAACCCTAACTATCTTCTATTAATGCAGTATCATTTGTGTAAATGAGTTCTAGATTTCATTACATTTATCCATACAAAGTCTACATCTGTAGGCAATCCACTCAAAGATGGCAAATGTCACAAGGTTTTCTATCTATTGAGTGAATGGGGCCATATATTTATCTTTCCAATGTTGCAATGTTGGTGTTTTAGCCATAATAAGGACACAGAGAATCCATTTATGTGGTCCAGTTGTGAAATTCCATGCACTATCCTGTTTCCCCAAAATAAGATCTCTCCTGATAATAAGCCCAATCAGACTTTTGAGTGCATGGCAATAAGGCCAAGCACTTATTTCAGGGTTCAAAAAAATATAAAACAGGGTCTTATTTTCGGGGAAACATGGTAGGTACGTAATTCAAGAGAATGTTACCCTTTGAAAATTTTAGCTTTTTTAAGCTTCATATTATTCATATGCAGTCCGCTACTATCTCTCAAAATTTAGTAAGTTTAGGACATTGTAAAAATGTGTGTTTTAAAGAAACATAGATCTGTTTGACTTAATATAAGAAAATTATATGAAGGGTAGAACAAAAATGTAAGAAATCTAAAATACTTGGTTAAGATAGGTTTTAAAGCCCCTCCTAACCTGTAGTAAGAACAGGTCTGCCTTGACACTTACAGGAATTTGTTCCACAATATAGATCTCAGGAAAACAAAATTGACTTTTTATGTTGTCTCAGGAATCAGGTTTAATTTGAAGGAGATTATAATAGCAATAGCACTTAGACTTATATACCACTTTACAGTGCTTCACAGCTCTGTCTAAACGGTTTACAGAATCAGCAAATTGCCCCAACAATCTTGGCCCTCATTTTACTGACCTCAGAAGGATGGAAGGCTGAGTCAACCTTTAGCCTGGTGAGATTTGAACTGCCAAATTGCAGGCAGCCAGCAGTCAGCAGAAGTAGCCTGCAGTACTGCACTTTAACTACTGCAATATTGTGGCTCTAATCAGTGGTTGGACCTGCAAAAGATGTTCCATTGAAAACAAATAAGCATATTGAACAACATAGTTATTTCTATAGGAGTAATGTAGCACCTGTGACACTCAGGTAGCACTTGCACTATTTGAGGCCAGCTACAATTTCTGAATCATCTTCAAGGATTAGTCCATGCATTACAGTAATCCAACAGGTCTTCTTCAAAAGGATGTACTAATAAAACATCTGATAGCGAAACAATTATAACTCAAAAGTCAATAAGCAAAACATACACATAAAGCTTACAGATAGACAAGATAAATATCAACTGTTACCAGTACAACACAGAAGAAAACTCTTAAAAGCAACCTTTCCAGTTTGCTATTTGAGAAATCTGGGCACTGTGGTCAAAATGTACAGATAGTTCTCTATTTACGACCAAAATTGAGCCCAAAATTTCTGTTGTTGACATATTTGTTAAGTGCGTTTTGCCCCATTTTATGACCTTTTTCTCCCCTCAGTTGTTAAGAGAATCACTGCAGTTGATAAGTTATTTGTTGTTAAGTGAATTTGGCTTCCCCATTGGCTTTGCTTGTCAAAAGGTCGCAAAAGAGAACCACATGACTTTGGGACACCCCAATGGTCATAAGTATGAACCAGTTGCCAAGCATCTGAATTTTGATCACATGTTCCTGGGATTGCTACCAAGGTCATAACTATGAAAACTGGTCATAAGTCACTTTTTTCAGTGTCGTTGTAATTTTGAACAGTCAGTAAATGAATTGTTGTAAGTTGAGGACTACCTGTAAATGCAAGGATACCTGGAAAAGGTTGTGCTGATGCTTGAATTTACATACCAAGGAAGACTTTCTTATCAAGTCCTAAGGATATCCAAGGAAAAGGACTTAGCAAAGAGAATTCTCGGGGGAGAAAATGTTTGAATACAATGAACCATTGAAAGCAAAGAAAAAAATAAGAGTGCTTCTTTGAAAAAAAACCCCACAAGCATTAGAAACAGGATTTAACAGCTCTTTAATAAGCATATCTTATTGAACTTGTTATAATTCTCATACTGTGTATCACCAGAGGGGTATTTCCAGACAGTTAACATAGATAAACTGAAACCATCACTAGAACTTTACTACAACTTTACTAGAAGTTCAATTTTTACTTTACTGCGTAACATGTTCATTTCTCTTCTTTTTTTATAAGTCAGTGGAGCCCCCAGCAGCCAGATTTCTACTCCTAAATCAACAAAATCATCTAGTTCCTCACCAACAAGTCCTGGAAGTTTTCGGGGACTCAAGGTATAGTTTATGTAATTTCATCTGTTTCATAAAAATATTAGGTGGCATTAATAATATTTATTTACATTTAGAATATTTATTTACATTTAGAATATTTACATTTATTTACATTTAGAATATTTACATTTATTTACATTTAGAATAATTGGAAATTATTATTAGATTTAAATTTATTATTTATTATTATTATTTAAATTTATTATTAGGTTTTAGATTTAAAACACAGATTCCAATTGAATATTAATCCCTTACAGTAAGAACAGTTCAGCAGCTGGCATGGCAGATTGATTTCATTTGGATTAGATTAAGTCTATGATTCTATTAGTCTTTTCTGTTTCTGTTTCTTTTCTGATAAAATCATATTGTAGAAAATATAGGTTATTGTTTCGGTCCAAAAATACTCAAAATGGACCCATTGCAATAAATGAAATTTAGATTTGTTAATTAGCTTTTTAAATCCCACTGATTTTCAGTGTTATCTGCTCAAGAAATCTAAAGGATTAACTATGATTATTGATAAAAAAGTATATAATAATGGTTTTTAAAAAATGGGATTGCCACCTAGAGTCGACAGTATGCATGTAGCGAATTTATCTGATCCTAAGAAACTAAGCTAGACTCAGGTATTAACAGATACAAAGACTGTTGGAGAATTTCAATAAAATCTTATTTGACATATGATGGAAGACTGAAACTGTAGTTCAGAAATATTAAATAACAGTTATTAAATATTTAATATATATTAAATATTTCAATTTGTTTTGCAGTATGATTTTGATGTATGTTATTGCCATAGCATTAGTTATTTTATCTACTGACAGATTCTCCCTCCTTGTGAATCTTCTGCTAATGTAAATGGTGTGCCTGAAATATCTCCTTCTCTGAGTCCTGAAGGTAAGAATCTAATCGGGCATGTTAATGGTAATTTCAGATCGTTTTTTAAAATAAATCTCCATGTAAGTGATATTATAATATAGAAATATTAAATGCTATTGTCTAACTTTAATTAAATGTAATTATAATCTGATTTAAATATAAATTGCAAATGAATGGAACCAGCAGTGATTTATAATACTGTAATTAGAGTCTTCCTGTTAGAGATAACCTGTTTTTACTCACTAGTGTAGAGGTGATACCTAATGCCATGGGATTGGGCTATCTGAGGACTGCCTCTTCCTGATTACATTAGCCCTGCACAGTGGTGAAATTTAATTTTTTTTACTACCGGTTCTTGGGAGTGGCTTGGTGGGCGTGGTGTGGCTTGGTAGGTGTGGCTTGGTGAGTGTGGCTTGGTGGGCATGGCAGGGGAAGGATACTGCAAAATCTCCATTCCCATCCCACTCCAGTAGAAGGATACTGCAAAATCTCCATTCCCACCCAACTCCAGGGGAAGGATACTGCAAAATCCCCATTCCCCCTCCACTTCTGGGGGAAGGATATTACAAAATCTCCATTCCCACCCCACTCTGGGGCCAGCCAGAGGTGGTATTTGTTTGTTCTCCGAACCACTCAAAATTTCCGCAACTGGTTCTCCAGAACCTGCTGTATTTCAACCCTGTCCCTGCCCCATTAAATCTGTCAGTGGGTACCATTAGCTATGGATCTGCATCTCACCGGCTCAAGGTTGACTCAGCTTTCCATCCTTCCAAGTTGGTAAAATGAGGACCCAGATTGTTCGGGGCAATATGCTGACATTGTAAACTGCTTGGAGAGGGCTGTAAAGCACTGTGAAGCGGTATATAAGTCTAAATGCTATTGCTATTTGGTGGGTTCCTCTATACGTGACTTCTCTGCTGTGGTGCCAACCTCATGGAACATTCTTTTTCCCAAATTAGATTACCTCTATTTCTTTGATATTCTGGAAGGACCACAAGATCCAGTTATATTATCAGGCCTGGTGTTCTCAGGGAACCAGAGACATGCTTAGATGGGTACATTGCTGAGGTGGCTTCTCTGTGCCTAAATTTTGTGTATCTGATTTATAGGATTGGTTTTTTTAATGTGATTTTTATTTTTCTATATTTGTTTTTTTTTTCTGCTTGTTGTATGCTGCTTCACCTTACTTTGAGGTGGTTGACCATACAAATTTGATTAATAAATAAATAAATTCCCTTATACGTGTGCACACGCACACACACACACACACACACACACACACACACTTTTTCTCACACACACAGACTATAAAAAGAATAAATATGGCAAGTGGGTGGTCAAAGAAGAAGTTATTTGGAGGCTAAAATTATGTCCTGTAACCATATATAAGCTTTTGCATAAGACACTTATTTATATATTTTATTAAGTGTATAAAAATTCCCTTTTTAATGACTCTGTAAAGTAATGTTCATATAAATATTAACATGAACCTTTATTGTTTCTGTTCAATAAAATACAATAGATAGATATAATATTAGAATTCAGCAAAGTTAAGCAAAGACTGAATTGGGATATATTTCCTCTTTTATAAAATAAAATCTACATGTTCTTAGCAAACATTTACATTTATTTTGAATTTTTAGTCTTTGCATTGCATTACAACATCCTTTTCCACCCCAGGGAATGTTCAGATATACTGTATTTTTATTCCTAACACTTCGGAAGGGATTTGAATTAATGAAGACTACAAGAGAATCTCAGCATGCAAATTAAATCTGTGTGTGTGTGTGTGTACATGTGTTTTCGAGTCAGTATTGATTCCTGGCAACTGCCTAAACACGTTCCTGCAGTCCTCTTGGCAGGATTTCAGAAGTAGCTTGTCTTTGTCGTCTTCCTAGAACTGAGAGAGAGTGAGTAGTCCAAGATTATTTAGCTCGCTTCAAGCCTGTCCAGTCTGAAGGGCTGAGTCAAAAGCTGAGGCCCCTAGCAACAAGGGCGGGACTTAACAACTATGACAGACTCAGTCCATCAATCTGAACAGACGAGTACAACCTGTCCTGGCTGCTGTCTCCACCCACAATGGAGAACTTGAACATCCTCTCCTGGTTTCTGGCTTGTTGCCTTAACCACTGCACCAACCCGGAATACATTAGAAAACAAGATTAAGCAAGGCAGTTTAGTTAAATTGTGCTCTAAAAGTAACTTAATTCTCTTTATTTGTTGCAATGAAACACTTCCCGTTGTCTTCAAGCTTTCTTTTAACTCAGGGGTGGCAAACTCACAGCCCACGGGCTGGATGCATCACGTGCTGGCCATGCCCATGCCCGGTTTAAAGAAGGGGGAGAAGTCCTGATAGGTCACATGACGACGCCGTGATGCCGGGAGTTTGACAGCCCTGTTTTAGCTCTTACCCCTGTAGTTTGCAGAGCCAACAGTTTCTAAGGAGGTACTCCTGGCTTTAGGAAGTGCTGGAGAATACTCCAGCTTCAGTGAAAAGATTGGTAATACCCTAAAATACAAAAGACAGGACAGCAAAAGGCAATTTCTCTCAATACAAGCTGGAAGGCATAATTCTTTAAAAAAGGCTGTGCATCACAGCCTTCTCGGGCTTTTGTGGTGTGGGAATATCCTCACAGATTTCTCCAGTTGCATAGGCTTCAGGATTTTAGCAAGTCATGCTGCAGAATACTAAGATAACATTTCTTTAGCAAGAATGGAAGTAACTTCGGTGCAGCTGCTTCACATGTGCAGAAGAAGCCTCTTGTCGCCTTTGCAAATGTGAAGGGGGTGTAAATCTGAGCAAAGCAAAGCAACACAATCTCTTTCATCTTAGAACATCTTTGATCGAAGAAAATATATTAACTAAGGTTAATGCTGCCCGGAAACCACTTATCAACTTTTTGCGTGAAACAGAAAAGAATGAATTTATGATATATGGATTTGATGATTAGAAAAAATATAGAATATAGAAAAAATATATAGTAAGGTTAAACTACATTTAAAAATTATAACTGCTGCAAAAAAAATCAAAAGTTACTCCTTTATATTTTCATTGTTTCCTTTTTTCCTGCACTCTTGGCTTTATCTTTTCTGTCTTTGTTTCTTTTTTTTTTTCTAGCTATTAGTTCTTGTTTTTATTTGTCTTATTTAAAATCTTAGTAAAGTTGTTGGGAAAAAACTGGAGAGACCCCATTGTTTTGGTACATTATTTCATTCAAATCTACAGTCGTTTCCTGTAGAAGAGTTACAGAGTCTTTGAGAAAATGAGGCATAGAAACATATTATGATGACCCTTGGATGATCCTTATTTAAACTTTTTCTTCCATTTTGGATTCATTTTATTTGGATTTTTTAATGTACATTTTATAGCATTTGTTTGTATTTTCTCTAACATTTACCTTTTTGTATCTTGAAGGTATAAATGGAAACAAGTACTCTGAGACAGCCACCATTCTTGAAAAGTACAAAGTGGGAAAAGTGATTGGTGATGGTAATTTTGCAGTGGTAAAGGAATGCATAGAACGGTGAGCAAGGATATTGCCTAGATATCTCACTATTTTCTTGCAACTTTAGAATGAACAGTGAGAACATATAGGCAAATTATTATAATTTCAAGAAGAACTTTAAGGGCCCTTCCTCTTTTCTGGCACCTGTTAGAAAACCTGAAATTTCCAATATAATATTCTCCTCATAACTATTGGCATCTGATGATGACTATCAAAATTATCTATTTACCTTGGGGGGGGGGATAATACCCATTATGATAATGGATTATATTATATACTAATGCAATGATTAATAGGAAACTTTGAAAAAGTTTTATTAGCACTAGAAACTTTAGGTTTTCAGTATTATTAGTCAAACTAAACAATTTATACTTTTGATAATTCTATGCAGTTTTGTGTTTCTAGTTGTTCATTTTTTTGGTTGTTCAATCTCATTGTTAGAAAAGCTGGGAAAAATATTGCTTGAATAGAGTCACTTGATTGAAATGGTAGGCTATGGAAATTGAATCAATCATTTAAGGCAGTGTTTCTCAACCTTGGAAGCTTGAAGATGGGTGGACTTCAACTCCCAGAATCCCCCAGCCAGCGCTGCTGGCTGGGGGATTCTGGGAGTTGAAGTCCACCCATCTTCAAGCTTCCAAGGTTGAGAAACACTGATTTAAGGGATCAATGGAAAGAACAATGTGGGTATTCAGTGCATCAGTAGTTTTCTTAGCAAGGATAGGCCAACACCATTCTTTTGTAATTGTCAGTATTTGTTTGATAATGAAGTTCACAAAATGAAGACCACAAGAGAGTAGTGGAAACTAGAGATTTTAGTGGAAACTACAAAGGTAACTTTGTTTAAAAACAAGGCTCAAATCCAGGAAGCCCTCATTGGCACTTGCACAACATCTGTTCAACAACTTTAACATTTGATTCCCAAAGGAAGGCCATATGGGTTGCTGAATGTCCAGACATAGGAAGACACATAAATGACCCCAGGTATCAGGTTTTGAACTACCATGCCAACAATGGACAATCCTATATAGGATTTGCACTTGCACAACATCTGCTGGGATTCACTGTATAAATGGGGGATAGTATCCTCCCCTCGGTGTGGCTGCGGGGTCCCGCATCAAACTGTAGATTGCATCACGACCGGCTGTAAGCTAAGGGTATATATTGGTCCAGTACCTGATTTTTTTTCATATAAACAATGCTGCGATTCAGTGGTTAGATGGCCTAGACTCGTGTTGGCGACCCTATGGCATTGTGCCGAAAGTGGCACGCAGAGCCATTTTTCCGGGCACACGAGCTGTCGCCAAGCTCACCTGAAACTGTGCATGCGCGCCTGCCCCAGCTGGTGTTCAGGCCTCTGGTGCGCATGCGCACAATTCAGGAGACCCAGCTGGTCTTCAGAGCACTCCTGCGCATGCATGCATGTTTGCACATGTGCACAAGATGACTGGTGCGCAGTGTGCGCATGTGCGGACAGCGTTTGTGCACATGCATTGCATGCATGAAAGCTGTGCGCATGCACATGGTGAGATTGCGCACGCAGCATGCGCTAGTGTGCATGTGTGAAAACTGTGCGCATGCATAGATAGTGTGGTTGTGCACTCAGCACATGGGGAGGAGCCGCGCATTACCACGGAGGGTGTGTGAGCACGTGCAGCACGTGAAGTGCATTCTTGTTCGGCACTCGGTAAGTAAAAAGTTCACCACCACTGGCCTAGACTTTGGTATCTGATTATACAGCTTTTTAACGTTGAGGGTAAAGTGTCATTCTCCAAGCTTATGGGTTGGCTTTTGAACCTTTCATTACCAGGCTAGGTAAACTCTTCAGCAGACTTAGGGGATGTCAGTGTCACTGTTCTTATGTTTATAAGGGCTTTTTAACATTCATATTTTATTGTGGTTTTTTTTTTAATCTAGGCAAAATGTTAACATATATTGCAAGCTCATATGATATGTCATACACTGAGTCAATTTTTTTAAAAAGAAAGGATGAAATTTATCTTTTGAAATGGTGTGTCCAATATACAAATAACTGGAAAAATAGTAAGTTGGAAGCATAGACAACAATAGACGGGGTTGACATGTTTTTAGTTGCTTTAATTGGTTATCGTGGGAGCCTATTTGTATTTCTTGACAGCACAGCTCCTTTTCTGAACTGCTTCTAATTTTTTGGTAAGAAAAAAAATTATTAGCTAGAACACATCTCTAATTTTGCAGTCATGGCAATTATTTGAATATTTATTTTTATGTAGAGAAGTTGTATGGGGAGGGGTAGAAAAGTTGCAGGTATCATATTTGAAATGTGTATGCCTTCATTATGCCAAGGGCTTATCCTTGTATTCCTGATAACAGAAATTAAAAAAGACTTGGGGAAAGTATACCTTTCTGATAAAAATGATTCTTTTTTTTTTAGCATGATATTATACTGGGGCAAACAAAATGAGTTCACTGTATGTTGTTCTTTTAGACTGCTAAATTACAGAATCAACTGTAATTACTCTTGCCCGTACAAGGTAGCAATAATATTAATTTTAAATGGTTATGGCAGTTTTTCAATGTAGTTAAATCAAGTGACATCACTTTGCAAAGAGACAGAATTGTTTGTCAATACAAGGTACTTTCATGAGAAAAATGAAATTAATGAAATTTCTTAGTGCAAGGTGTTTGTAGAAAGATTTATCATAGCATCTGAGGAAATGTACAAATGTATAGCTCTTAAGCAGAAGTTTAAAAAACAGTGCTTATTTGCTCAAATTTCTTCCACTTATATATCCATCATACAATCCAGTCTACTGTTTCTTAAGATATTATTGAGTTGTCTTTTTCTTCCCCCTTTCATTCTCAGCTGGCTGCAGTTGTAACTATGACAACCTGGCAGACACAGCTGTGCTTTTATAGCAGTGTTATACTTGTAGTGAACCAACCATCTTCGATATGTGTAGTTCTGGTGTTACGCTTCTGTAGCAAGATTTGATAGCCTAAATGCCCGAGTAAAAGAATGTTTATTACTATTCTTATTACTATTTATTTATTCTTATTCTTGATGTTTCTTTTTGTTAACTGGTCACAATAAACTGCTGTCATAAAAAGGTGTATTATATTTCCATGGATTATTCCAATATTACGCAGCAGCAAATATTTATGCCCATTTCACAGTTTTGTTGCGTTGACTTTCAATAATGAAACTGCTGTATATGTATTTTCAATGCATATTGATTTTAATA
Source organism: Pantherophis guttatus (assembly GCF_059756535.1). Lineage (NCBI taxonomy): Eukaryota > Metazoa > Chordata > Lepidosauria > Squamata > Colubridae > Pantherophis > Pantherophis guttatus. The sequence goes on along the minus strand of NC_142070.1, from coordinate 28,445,816 downwards.
AACCAAGAATAAAAATTTAAAAATATTTTTAAAAATATGCCTTTAAAATTGGACTTTATGAATCTTGAACAGGTAGTTCTCAATTTACAGTTGGTCGCTTAGTGACCATCTCAAGTTACAACAGACCCCAACCCAAAAAAAGGAACTTATGACCATTTTCCAAAGTTATAGCTGTAGTGTTTGCTGAACAACTGTAACATTTGTTTTAAAACCAAGCATTCACTTAATGAACACTGCAAAACAAGTCATAAAATTGGGTCACTCACATGATAACCAGTTTTACAGTTCTCATATCCTACCACTTAATGTCAGGCTCTATTATGGTTAAAAGTCTTGGACTCTTTGTAGTCAAAAAGGATAACATTGAGTAAATATATAAACTGGACACACCATTTCAATCCATAACATCTATTCCTTCTGTAATGTTTTATTTTCAGAGGAAGTTACCTTTATAGTTTCCACTGGAAAATATGGTTATCAAAATTGTCTGGTGAAATCCTATTAATGCTACATTAAACACTTCTTAAACCTGTAGCTTCAACATAGATTTAAATTGTGATTCATTGTACAGTATTAATTAAGACAACTGACTTCTCAAAACAGGATTTCTCTGAATTGTCTAATTTAATAGACACTAGTAAAATGGCTAAGAAATATTTCTAATATGACTTCTCTTTTAAGGATATAAATGTGGGATGAGTAGCTGATATAATGGATTTCAAAGAAAATATCCATCTTATTCTTTATTCCCTTACAAATATGTAAATATTGTTATAGAACTACAGGACTGTACGTTTATTAAAGTAGGGTGAAAAATACGGAGTATCTAACCATAAATCTGGACACAACGTGAAGTTTTATATTTCAGTAAATTAAATGATAACAGAAAGGCTGGTTTTCGTAGTCAAGGCAACAGCAGACATGACTTGCTGAGAGAAAAAAGCAGAAGCAGTTCTATCTTCATTTTGTAATCTGTTCCCTTTGAACAAAGATATTTTCACAGTGTGTACTCAAACAAAAGACTTATTTAAGCACTCTTCTCTCCTCCTTTTGTCCTTTGTAGATCCACCAGAAAGGAATTTGCCCTGAAGATTATTGACAAAGGAAAATGTTGTGGAAAGGTAAAGAAGAAATACTGAATTTCTGTATCATAATACCAGAATATTAAATTATTTTAAGTCTTCACTTACCACTACTGTTGGAAAATATTTTCTCTTGGAACAGCATTTACCTTCTGGGTAAAATGTTCTTCATATGAAGCTATAACAGCAACGATCCTTGGGAAAATTTCATAAAAATAGTCCAGGTTGTAAATTATTGAACTGGATATTGAACAAATAAAACAAATCATAATATTAAGCCATTCCCTTAAACCTTTAATTTTATTTTTAAAAATCAAGGTGGTTATATTTTTAAAAAATCTTGGTACCAGAACAATTAGAGACCCAGTTGAATGTATAGAATAAGTTACAGGGTAAGGAAACTTTAAAATCTTCTAACTGTTATAATTTCGGGGATTGCAGAAGTATTCAGTTTTAGAATACAATGATCAGAATAATATTTGATTGTATTTTGTGTGAATAGGATCTGACAGATTAGTGCTTTACTAGATATTTTTTAAACAATAGGGAAAAGCACATGCTTCAAGTATTATTTTTGCTAGAGTGGTTTTTGATGGCTGTGACTGTCTCTAGTTCTTGTTTTTGTATCAGCCTATAGCAGGGGTATAAAACTCAAGGCCCGGGGTCCGGATCCGGCCAACGGGGTACTTAGATCTGGCCCATGGGGCCACTCTGGAAACAGCAAAAGACCCACGATGCTTCTACCCACAAAAACAGAGCTCGGGAGCCTGTTTTCACTAGCAGAGCACTCGGGCCACCATAGGCACCCTTGACAGGAGTGATGTCAAGCTGGCCACCCCCACCCTGGCCCCCCGAGGTCAAACACAACCCTGATGCAGCCTTCAATGAAATCAAGTTTGACACCCCTGGCCTATAGATTTGTGAGCTTGGACTTATGATAACTAAGTTTGTGAAGTTCTGTACAAGTTTTACTAGAAATTGTAGCGGGATCATCTTTGGTTTACTGTTCCGTAAGGGTCTGATTTAGCTGCAACAAAACCATAGTCTTACCAGCCTATTTAAAGAAAGATATTCAGCAACTGCTTAATTAGCTTTATGTATGTTCTGCCCACAAAACATGTCTCCCTCTTCACATGTAGCAAAATTCCACAGCAAGTTTATTATCAAAACTCTTCTCCCTTTCAGTATAATGAAAGAATACAAATGAATCCTAGTTGCATACAAAAAAGATGCATTTATTATATATCACATGTAATATTTTATTTCTGTTATTTCTTCCAATAGATTAATTGTTGTGAGTTGAGTTATTTCAATCTAGCCTTTATTCCAACTTTAGTATGAGTTCCACCTTTTCCCCATTAGACCATTTATTGAGTTCCAACCTTATTGTCATTCATATATTGCATTTTTTCCCATTCAGCATATATTTCTTTGGAGCAGACATATGTTTGTTCCAGAAAGACTGTTGATGCTCTCATATAATGATTAACAAAGGTGCGACTTGTTAAAACAATGTATGATGTACCACTTATTCACAGAATATTCACACTTAGCACATGGGTTTCTAGTAACTAAAGCATTAGGGTAACAGTTAATGAAATGCTCAGATCTGAACATAAATCAACTTATCTTTGTGATAATTACAAAAATAGCATTGGACTTTTCAAATACTACTATTGCTCCTTGCTCATAAACTATTCACATGTACTTCCCACAGTCTTCTTCACAAATGCATGAAGTGCATGAAAACAGAATGCTTGTACTGTGCTGAGGATCACAATTCTGATACTTTAAATAAACAGCCATGGGAATGCACCTAGTTGGCTACTTGCAATTGAAAACACCAAGTATATTACTGATCAGTGATTAGTTTTCATACTAAATTAACTTTAATTAGTATATTTTGGAACTATTATTAGTAAAGGCTTTTCCAATTCCAGTTTATTTTTTTGTAGATAGATAGCCACCTGATCAAGTATTGAGATGAACACTGGAAAGATCACTAGGTTGCTGCTTCTCACTTAATTCTTCAAATTATAATAGTTTTTTAAAATATGTTCTCCTCCTTTTCTAACAATGTATAGGAACACTTGATTGAAAACGAAGTGTCAATTCTACGCCGAGTGAAACATCCCAATATTATTATGCTAGTAGAGGAAATGGATACTGCAACTGAGCTATATTTGGTGATGGAATTGGTCAAGGTGAGGTTTTAGGTTTATTTTTTTATCATTATTGCATAGTACATTGTTGAGCTTTTCAGAGATCTGAAAATATTCTAAATTGTTATTGAACAGGAAATTTATGTAGTTATATACAAACATACCATGAATTTTCTGTTTCACACTCCATGATAGTTCATAGCTGGAGACTGAATATTATGCAAAAACATAATTGCTTCTAAAATCAGGCATATATGACTGTGCAATATTTTGCTTTTACACAGTAAAATGTGATGTTCTATCCAAGTATATAAAATACTGGAGGAATAAATTCTGATTAGAAAACAAATATCAGGCTCAACATAAAACCTCATAGCTTTTTCTTGAATTTTTGTGTTTAATACTGTATTAGGTTACCATATTTCTTGATATGTGTAGCAGAATTTATTGCCTTATATTCTAAAAATCTCATTTTGTCCATATTTTTTCATATATGAAAATAGATAATTCTCAAGGATTCCATTCTATACTTAAAAATTATTGTATTCTGCTTATATATGATGAGAAATTCTGGGAATTGAAATCCATATGCTATATCTGGGAGGTACCCAGATTGGTAAAAGTAACTGTAAACCTAAGTTTTTAACTTTTAAAACTATTTTTATAGCCAATTCATCTTCATTACATATATGCAGTATGATAATGGGTTGTTGAATCTTCTAGACATTAAAGGAACTACTAAAGTTGTAAAAATGAAGCAAATTGAGGCCTGTTCAGTGTACAGATTAACATCATAACATAAAGTATTATTATAATGGCATAACTTCCACCATATTATCCACCTGCTCTGGTAGGAACATAATCAATTGAACATCATGCCATCAATTCCCAACCATCACTCTAATTAATTTAACCATCACTCAGTTATTCTTTGAGGACCTCTCATTTCCCCCCTCCCCACCCAGAAACAAGCATGGATCAAACTCCCAGTTCCCACTCTGGAAGACACATGGGGCTGTACAAAGGCCCAGTCTGTCAGAGGCGGAACTAAGATCACTGAGATGTCTGCCCACCTCCTTGGGATCTATAGCCTCAACCCAGTGGTGAAATTCAAAAATTTTTTTACTACCAGTTCTGTGGGCATGGCTTAGTGGGCGTAGTGTGGCTTGGTGGGTGTGGCAGGGGAAGGATACTGCAAAGTCTCCATTTCCACCCCACTCCTGGGGGAAGGATATTGCAAAATCTCCATTCCCGCCCGACTCTGGGGCCAGCCAGAGGTGGTATTTGCCGGTTCTCCGAACTACTCAAAATTTCCGCTACCGATTCTCCAGAACCTGTCAGAACCTGCTGGGTTTCACCTCTGCCTCAGCCCATGTACTGGTAACGCCACAAGATGTAAGCTAGGTGCCATCTGAAATGATTCTGTCCATTCAGGTTCAGTTTGGAGTGAAAGGGAGTAATAAATAATAATCGGCTATGCGAACTAATCTCTATGGGACTAAGATATATATTTATTGTTATTGTTATTTTGTCTACATCATTCCATATGGAACGGTCAATACAAATATTATCTTTCTAAATAAACTCTTAATGTAACTGTAACTCTTAAATTAAGTCACTGATCTAAAAATTAATGATATACATCACTTTTTTCTCATTTCCTTTCAACTATGACATAACTTATACAGTAGTCTTCTTTGTAAATTCTATGATTTTCATTGGCATTTTTATTTACAGGGAGGAGATCTTTTTGATGCTATTACATCTTCAACAAAGTACACAGAGCGTGATGGAAGTGCAATGGTCTACAATCTAGCCAGTGCACTGAAATATCTTCATGGTCTCAGTATTGTCCACAGAGACATCAAACCTGAGAATCTTCTGGTATATTTCTTGTTTTCTGTATATTATTTTAAGGATGCATACAAGTAGTGTTAAGCAGCAATTTCTTTACAGAGTTAGGCTGTGAGCGTAGCCCAGTCATTCTCACAGAACATCTTAAATCAGTGAAAATATTATCCCTGCTGTTAGCAATAGAAGTTTTAGATTCATAGAAGGTGAGGCCACCTCAAAAAAAAATTAATCATGTTTTAGCAAACTACTGATTTTAAATAACATTTTAAATATGTTTTAGCCTCCAGCCCCCTAATCATCTTTGTTGCTCTTCTCTGCACTCTTTCTAGAGTCTCAACATCTTTTTTACATCGTGATGACCAAAACTGGATGCAATATTCCAAGTGTGGTCTTACCCAGGCATTATAAAGTGATATTAACACTTCACATGATCCTGATTCTATCCCTCTGTTAATGCAGTGTAGGACTCTGTTAGCTTTTTTGGCATCTGCAGCACACTGCTGGCTCATATTTCAGTGATTGTCCACTAGGACTCCAAGATCCTTCTCACAGTTGTTACTATTGAGACAGATGCCACCTATTATGTACCTGTACATTTTTCTTGCCTGGACTCCCTTGAGTCCAGATTAAGTCTGTAGTAAATGCATGAACATGTTCAAGTACTCTTCTTGATAGCAATACAGAAGTGGTTTGCTACTATCTTTGTCCCAGGGGTGTGTGTGTGTGTGTGTGTGTGTGTGTGTGTGTGTGAGAGAGAGAGAGAGAGAGAGAGAGAGAGATTTAATTTCCCAGTCTAGCTAAGAACTCTGTATCTAGCTATGAACCAATTCTGATCTCTATTATCCAATTTCTATCTTCCCTTTTCATTTTTATCAACAGATCTGCCCAGTTTATGGCTATTATTATCTCTATTTTTTTTAAAAAAAACCTCATGGTCCTAAAACAGCTTTATATGCTACTAGGTCATCATTTCAGAAATATTTTCCTACCTAAGTAAACAAATAGAACGACAGAGCAATAAAAGCACTGGAAGTGGAAATTATCTCTGATTTCCTGCCAGTTTAACTATTCTGAATGCCCTTTGGCAGCCGATGGTGGTACTGGTCTACCTGGCCTCTGGAAGGCTAGGACATGACTAGTCTACTGAACCTCTGGGCAGCAGCACTGAAGCTACTACAAGTGCTGCAATTTAATATTTTACCATCCGCAGTCCTTGAAGGTAAGTTGAACAAGGTTGCCTATGCAGAAAGGGTTTGTCTGTGTAATGCAGGAGCCATTGGGTTCTTGACACACGTACTGCTATATTGGGATTTTTACAGAGATCTTAGAAATTCAATATTAAATCCCCTCCTCAAGTCTTTGGTTAATGTCCTGATAAATTGTATATTCAATATCTTCTATTAGATAAATAATATGGCTACATTTGTGTTTTTAGCATGGAAACCTTGTGGGTAAACTACCGGCTACCTCTAAGTGTCGTCTTAGAGATAAATAGGCTTGCTGTACAACCAGGGGTGAAATGCTCCCGGATCGGACCAAATCTCCGGATCCGGTAGTGATTTTTCCCTGTGGTTCGGCAATCCGGTAGCGATTGCTGCCTGGGTGTCATTACTTCCTGGTTTTAACCAGGAAGTAATGTTTTTTTAACCTTCTGTGCATGCGCAGAAGATTTTGTGTACGCGCAGAAGGTGTGTGCGTGCATGGCGCATGCACTTCCGAACTGGGAAGGAAGGTAAGTAGATTTCACCCCTGTGAATCTCACATCATCGTCATTATTAATACTATCATCACTTATAGCTATTACCTATCTTGGATTGGATTGAATTGTGACTGTAAATATGTTTAGATTTAACTGAAATATTAGATCAGAAAAGGGCAGATTTTTATTTTTGTAGCATTATTTACCCCCTTAGTTTTTATTATTATATGTTATTATAAAGCTCATTTTAGTACAGGATAAAACCTGCATATCTTTATTAGTCTAAATGTAAAATCAAGTTTATCAAGATATTAATTAATATGCTATACTACATAAAGTCTTAATACAATTTATATTCCATTGTGTAGTTTCATATAGATTTTAGTGTTAATGAAATTTTTATTGTTTTACATTATTTTATGCTAGTCAGTAACCATGATAAAGATTTTCAAATGATTTGATCCTATTTAATTCTTTTTTGTTTTCTGTCTGTCTGTCTCTCTCTCTCTCCCCCCCCCCACCCACTCTGTGTGTGAGCATTGTTTTGCATGAGCTAAAAGCAGCTAAGTGCTGCCATCTGCTGGATTTATAGAATTGCTACATTTCAATTATTGTGTGGAAACATTTTATGGGTTGCTGGGTACGATGGATAATGAAGCAAAAGGATGATTCAACCAATCAATATTTATTATGAATTATGATCAATTAATCTTTAAAAAACTGAAAAAATGATTTGCCTACAAAACTATCAGTCATTGATCTTTTTCCTTAATTTATATTGGAAAAAGAGTGTGTGTGAGTGTGTGTGTGTGTGGGGAGAGACAGGGAGAGGGAGGGAGAAAGAGAGAGAGAGAGAGAGAGAGGTTATTGCTTTGAGGCTAATATTCAGAAACCATTATATAAATGAAAAAGGGAGAAGCATTCCTTAAACCCTGGTAAAGTAAATAGTTTTAGGAAGAAATTCACCTGCAAGTTATATCTAGATTAGATATAACTTGCAGATTCAATCTGTGTGACTAGATCTAGTTTAGTCATAATAATATACAACCTTTTCTCTAGGCCTTTTGGGCAAAATTCTACATATTTTCTGGAATTTCTGGATTTTCTGCAGTGTAATTTGGCTTGTTTTTATGTGGTGTTAATCTCCAGCTAAGATGAGAGGAGGTGTGAAGAGGGGCCTGAGTTTAGAGTCCTTTCTCCGCAAGAAATGATGTAAATATTACTCTCCCAAAATCTCTTTAAGGCTCTGTTCCCAAGGCAATGAAGTCAATCTGGCAAGATTCGTGTAAATAGGCCTGCAACAAATAAAGAAGTAACTTTGATCAGCTCATAGTGTCATTCGGGTTCCTTGTGCCTCAAATATTGCACTGAACTGTTTTGTTATTACAGTTATAATCTTAGGAATTGCTGTATTTTAGGTCCACTACTTAAACTAGTGTAATGAATAGAATGTATGCTGCCTAAGAAGAAATTGAACAATTGTCAGCCTATTTCTAAATAGTTCTATCGTAGTTTAATACATGCATAGTATTCTAGATTGCCTAACCATGTTACTGGATATTGTTCTTATCAAATTACGCAATATGGTTTATGATCTCCCCCCCCCCTCAGGTCTGTGAATATCCAGATGGGACAAAATCCTTGAAGCTAGGAGACTTTGGATTAGCCACTGTAGTTGAAGGACCTCTTTATACAGTCTGTGGCACACCAACCTATGTGGCTCCAGAAATCATTGCAGAAACAGGGTGAAAATTCATTTTAAAATAGAATTTTGGTGTTCTTAGTCCACAAATAATATTAATGTTATTTTTTAAAAAACTAAATGTGATATGTTCCTAGCTGTCTGAACATGTATTGTTAATATTTTTAATTTATTCTTAGAACTTGTCTAAAAGCCTGTTGAAAACTACAGCTTATCAAATTTTGTAAATCAGAGGTTTGTTAGGTATAATCTTAAATTTGCAGCTTACTTACTGAAGATAACTTTTTCAGTTTCTGATAAATACAAATAGAATGGTTAAGTGCAAAATAAATCAATTATATATAGCATGGGACAAATATTAAAAATAATAAGCCCAGACTATACCGTTACTTCAATATTAAATATTTATTTTAGTAAAGGCATGTAAGCTAAAAAGTAAAAAATGATCAGTTGAAACCCTGATCATAAACTTTAATTTAAAAATATGAAGTCATTCAAAAAACTTTCCTTAATATGGTTAAAATATCTATTTGGTTTCAATATTTTCAAATAAGCAGCATAGTTCTAAGAACTACAAAAACAGAGTGGCATATTTAGAAATTTAATTGAATTTGAAAAGCTTAAAACACAAAACTATATAGTTAAGTATGTACATAGCGCAATTGAAATATCATTCAGAAACTGAACAAGTAAAACTGCATAATTTAATAGCTACAAAATGTAAACAATATGCAGCAATAGGAATATCAATGGAAAGAAAACATGTAATGTTCTGTGAATATTAGAGAAACTTAGGGAAATACACACACACACACACACAATATAGCACACACGTACACACGTACGTACATATGTATGTATATACATAGGTATGTATGAATATGTATATATGTGTATATATATATTTGCACTGAAAATTGCATTCAATTGCTTATTAGATTGGCAAATTAAGTTTTGAATTATGCACCAATATTAAAAGTGATGATATCTTTAAAATGCTGATACTAAATTCAATATGCTTTGGTGTGTACTATGTAATATATTTAAATTGCAACTTTCCCAAACTTTTTTTTTATAGTTATGGCTTAAAAGTGGATATTTGGGCTGCAGGTGTCATTACATACATTCTCTTATGTGGGTTTCCACCATTTCGTAGGTAAGTTGAATCAATGACGCATGAAAAGTGTTGCACTTGCCTTTTAGCCACAGTGCTCTGATTTTTAATTGATAAATATTCTATTTAAGGAGATGTCCTAACACTCATCTGGTTTTCCAAAATTTGGGGTAACAGGTGATTTTAGTTTATCTCCTATAATGAAAAAATGACATTGATAAAAGAAGGAATATGTAAAACTGCATTTTATGCAGACTTGGTTTTCCCATAGATAGGTGCAAGTTATATTCAATAGACAGTTTTAATTTTGAAGTTGTCATAGATATACATGCTTAATTCCTTTTTTTTTTTTTTTGCTATTTTATATACTTGTCATTGTATCAGAAGTTCAATATTCCACTATCTGAGAAATATCTGGAGGCAATAGTAGAGATATTATTAAAGCTTCCTGAAGCAAATAATTTACAAAGAAAACAATAGTGATTGTATTTATTCTCAAACTAAATTCAGCTCGTATAAATACTGAAATTAGGACACAGTATTGCATGTCAAGTTAATCTTGTAATTTACCTTTTATAATGAACAATATAATGACCGTCATAGTAATTTTTTTCCTGCTTGGTTTTGATCCCCAGTGAGAACAACATACAAGAGGATCTTTTTGACCAGATCTTAATTGGAAAGCTAGAATTTCCTTCTCCATATTGGGATAACATCACTGACTCTGCTAAGGTACCAAGATGCATTGAAAGTGTGAGAATTGAAAGTATGAAAACATTTCTGATAAAGCCAAATCGGCCTATCCCTACCATAATTAAAATCTTTTCCTTACTTAGGGTCTGTAAAACTCAAGCCTTTATGTAGAAACATACAGTCTAACCATATAATTACTGTATATGTTGTCCTGATTTGTTGTTCTGAGTGACCCACAGAGTATAAGAGCCATGGTGGTACCCTGGTTAGAGTGCAATTCTGCAGGCTACTTCTGTTGAGTGCCAGCTGCCTGCAATTTGGCAGTTCAAGTGTCACCAGGCACTTCCATTCTTCTGAGGTCAGTAAAATGAGGACCCAGATTACTGGGGGCAATATGCTGACTCTGTAAACCACTTAGAAAGGGGCTGTAAAGCGGTATATCAGTCTGTCAGCCTTGGAAGCCATATTAGGCCGAAAGCTTCAATGCTTCTAGTACAGAGAACTTTGGAAAATGCTTGCTTCAGCGTCTTTACTTGGAGTTGGGGTTTTCCTGGAACGCTGACACTAAATGCTATTGCTATTGGGGATATTTTCAACATTATTTATTTATTCATTTATTCTTTTGTTTGATTTATATTGCTACACTTTGTGCACACATGGTTTTGGGATATATGGATTAAAAGATGAAAACCACAACATTCAACCTGTGCACCAGGGATAAAACAACCACACTCCCAAAAACAGTATTCACATTCACAAAAACAAAATACCAACAACTGCAGATCTCATCTCCTGACTTAAACATCTAGGTACGATCTGTTCCAAGGCCAAAATTGTCCTGTCTTTTCAACGAAAAGCCCCAAACAACCATGTACCAAAACCTCAAGTAGGGTCCATCTGGTGCTGAAGGAGGACTGTTCAGATGCTGATTAGCTCTGAATATGGCATGCACTACCTACCCTTTTCCAAAATAGAGACATCTCAATCAAGAGTTGAACAACTACCGATAACAAAATGGAGTCAGTCATATTAACATAGCTACCTTATAGATTGATTGAGGAAGAGGCATAATAAAGTACACTCAATTTGCTTTTGTTTGGATTAGGCTAGAAGAATTGGTTATTTTCCAAAATTGGTATGATTAACATAAGGTAGCATAACATTATAGGAAGGATACAAGACAAGACATATACTACATGACCACAACATGTGATTATTAGGTCATGGTGGTGCCAATGTAAACTCTGAGTGAGAAATGAACTAAGAAAACATAAAATAGCTCACAGTTTCTAACATTCATATAAATTAGTTGCATTTATAAATACTTGACTGTTCTGGGTAATGCATTAATGTAACAATTTTACAAATAACCTTCATTTTTGTAAGAATGTATTTTAAAATAATTATTCATATGCAATTGTATGTTCTTAAAATTTATGAAAAAGAATTTTCTCCCTGAAAAAGAATCTATTTTATGTTATGAACAGTTATGCAATCTAAAAAAGTATAAGAATTGTTAATAAGGTACTGTTTCCTACCTCTTTGCAAAATGTTGCAGATATAAATAAATGTGTTTGTATGTGTACGTGTAAAACCTCTTCAGTGAGACAGTGAGATTTGGAAGAGAACTATACAAGCCCTGGAAAGAAACTCATTGCTTTAATTAAGCATAAATCTGGATTGGTGAAATGACATAGGGTGATTTCATGTGAGACAATGAATATTTATTGTCATGTGGCATTATACATCCTCCCCAGGAGTCATTTCACAAATAAATAGCAGCCATGAAAATCTACATTCTGAATATGTGTGAATTATTTCAAAATAGCTGAAACTTTCCAAAGTTCATGTTGACGGATGGAATGATTCTACCCAAATACTTCAGGGATGTTAGGTTGCATCCATAAACCAACCCAGCCTTTCATCAGCAACTCCGTAGACAACCATTGTTAATGATGGGACAGCTACAGTCTGAGAGAATCATAATTGCTGAATACCTTTCAAAACAACACACCATGTTGCTTTCCCTGAGGCATTTATCATCCTTGTCAAATCCAAATTTGCTTACAATAGGTATAACTAGCACAGATGCTGGGAAAAGACATTTCTAAACCAAACCTGTCGCTGCATTCCAGGGACAATGACAGGTGCAAATCCCATTGTGAGCCTCATTGTTAAAATCAGATTAAGATGACAACCCTTATTAATTTATCTGACAGTAATACTTCTAATCCTACTGGGACAGTCTGCTAGGTATACATCTAAACGATTATATGTATAGTAAAGTGAGCATTGGAATATACTGTAATAGTTACATAGTGATGTTTAAAAATTTCTAGGCTTTCAGCATAGTCTTCGTGATCAGGATTCTTTAGCCTGTATATTACCACTAGAGTCGAACTAATTGAGGAAATATGCACAGCTTTTCTGAAAATAAAGTGAAGGATGAAGTTCCTGTTTGGAAATCACTACACAGATACATTAAATAAGACCAAGAGTATTTGTTGACCATTTTTTCTGCTGAATTGATATACAGACACTTTTCCATTTATAGCAAAGATTAGCCTAAATTTAAGCACCAGCAAATAGATTTTTAAGTAAATCTATTACTGATTTATTTAAACATACAATAGCTGAATTTCCCCGTTTTTTTCCCCTATAATAAGCTGCTTAGCTGCTCTTAAGTTTTTAATTAAACACAATAATAAATGTTCATTTCCTATTTGAAAACTCCTATCATACCTTCAAGGGATGCAATGGCTCAGTGGCTAAGACACTAAGCTTGTTGATTGAAAGGTCAGCAGTTCAGCGGTTCGAATCCCTAGTGCCGTGTAATGGGGTGAGCTCCCATTACTTGTCCCAGCTTCTGACAACCTAGTAGTTCGAAAGCACGTAAAAAATGCAAGTAGAAAAAAAGGGACCACCTTTGGTGGGAAGGTAACAGTGTTCCATGCACCATTGGCATTTAGTCATGCTGGCCACATAACCACAGAGATGTCTTCGGACAGCACTGGCTCTTTGGCTTTGAAACGAAGATAAGCACCACCCCTTAGAGTCAGGAACAACTAGCACATATGTGTGAGGGGAACCTTTACCTTTATCATACCTTCACTGAGACATCTATGATAATTGGTTTATCATATCCAATTCCTTTAAACTCTGCTCATAGGGTTGGTAGCCTTCATATAAACCTACTCGCATTTATCACTGTCCTTTTGGAACTGTGGTATCCAGAACTAGAACCATATTTCAAAATAGAGTCTGTCCATGGTAGAATAGAAAAATTCCTTCCTACAATCTGCTGTCCTAACACTTTCCATGATAGGACATGTCTTTTTAGTAGCTGCAGCTCATTGGTGGCTCATGTTTAACTGGTAATCAATAAGGGCACCCAAATCCTTTTTACACTGGAGAGAGAAAATCATATTTCCCCAGTCCTTGTACCATGCCTATTATTTTCCCTATCCAGATTCAGAACCTTACATTTTAGTCCACTGCTCAAAAACTGTCTAGATGTGCTGATGCTCCACTATAGAACTAGCCATATCTCTCCCATGTTTCTGCCATTGGCAGACTTATTAAACATCCCCTCAGTCCTGTCATCCAAGTCATTGATAAAAAATTTGAAAAATACAAAGTCCAAAAAGGAGTCCTGTGGTACTTCGCTCAATATTTCCACACAAACTGGAGCTAAGCCATTAACAAGCACCCATTCACTGCAGTAATGTACCCTGTTGTGAGTAACCTGTATTGTTACTCCATATTTTATAATTTCATTAAGGATACGTTCTTGATAAATTGTATTGAAAGTTGTGCTGAAGTCCAGGTACATAATATGCCTGGCTGACTCTCATTATATCAAACTGATAACTCTTAATAGAATAAGATAAAGTTAGGCTGGCATGGTTTATTTATGGCATATGTTGGCTTCTGTTAACTTGCTTATGCAAATGTTCACAACAAGCTTATGCTATTTAATAATCTTTAAAGAGTAGGAATGTAAAGCTGACAACTCTGTAGTTTCCTGGATCCTCCTTTTTTTCCTCTTTACAGTGACATTTGCTTTTTCCCTTTAGAGTAGGTTATAGTCTTGAAGTGTATCAGTGATGCCTATCAGATTCTATTTATGGTCCTAACTTGAGACTCTAGTTTTCCATTATTTCTCTGTGCATTGGTGTAGTAACATCTAAGAATTTGCATGGCATCACATAGTGTTATGTCTTCCTGCAAAACTCTTTGAGTTATCATCCTAGCCTCACGTTTCTTCCTTTGTGTGCTGCTGTATTAGCCCAAGTCCTTGGCAACTTATTCAGCTTTGGGGGTGTGCTTCTCCTTTGTTTAATACAAAGTGCATTGTGCTGAATCTTTTCTTCATTTTTTTGTTGCTCCTCAGGAATTAATTAGTCTGATGTTACAAGTAAATGTGGAAGAACGATATACAGCTGCTCAGATATTAAACCATCCTTGGGTATCAGTGAGTAAAATACTTTATTATATTACACATTTAAACAAAAATTTAAAAGCTCAACTAATATTAAACACTAATCACTTGACATAGATTAAGTTATGCCTCTATAGCAACCTATAGCCACTCTTTGTTTAGCAATTAGCTTACTTAGCCACCATTTGCAAATATAATAGTAATAAAAATCATTTTCTGATTGATACATGTATTTAGAGCCAAAGTTGATGCACTCACAATAAAAACTTTCAATGTGAAACTGTTTAAGGTCTGGTCAGTTTCAGGCAGCAGTGTAGCCTGCCAGAGGATTCTAATATACTAATTAAGGTCACAGAGTTGAGCTTGTTAACTTGTAGTTAGCTCTTTTTAGGAACCTGCTGTTTTTCAGGAAAAAATTGCTTCAGGAAGAGATTGTTTAAGCAATATGTCTGCCCTGTGAGAGGGGCAGTGGTGGGGGGGGAAGGTGAGGCACAGGACACTGTAGGAAAGAACTTTATCTGAATAAGATGGCAGCAACTAGTGACTCTTCCTCTCCTCCCTCCCTCTCTTTTTCATGTGTTTACCTAGCAACCATTTCACCTAATAACGAAGTCATTAGAGCAGAATGTGCTTACTTACACTGATCTGGCTATTTTTCTAATGGTTCAACGAACCCCCCTCCCCCATTTAATATCTTTGCTAATTATAGAAGAGGTAAAGAAAGTATAGAATTATAGAAGAGCTATAGATATAGAAGCTATAGAAGAGGTTGGGCGCACTTCTTTAAATAACTGAAAAAGTCATTGCTCTTGAAAGTATGAAAAAAAATTAATGGCAAATATAAGCTTTTAGTTCAAAAGAGAGTGGGGAGGAGATCAGTAGCTGATCAGTAGTATTCTCCTGAACATGACTAGATGAAAAGAAAGAGATTCAGATAAAAATTTCCAAAATGTGTCCCTTTTTATGGTGTGTGTTCATTTATCATGGATTCTTCATCTGGATGTTTGTCTCTAAGCTAATTTTTTTATCGTTCCAATGCTGCTTTGTTGAATAACAGTGTTCTTTTTTAAAAAAAAGGATGATGCCTCTCAAGAAAATAATATGCAAGCTGAAGTAACAGGTAAATTAAAGCAGCACTTTAACAACACACTTCCCAAACAGAATAACCAAAACGCAGGAGTGTCTATTATCATGGTAAGAAGTGCATCATTTCTACCAATTATTTTACTAATTTGATATTTCCAACTCTTTCCAGAAGAGAGACAGTTTTAAAGTTATTTTTCATTACAAAGTAATAGTGCATATTTTATGGCTGTGTCAATGTCTCTTTGTGCAATCGATGCATTTTTAAGAAAATTTAAACATTTAACAAAACTGTTCTGTATGAGACATTCTGTTTAAAAATTGTGCAATTAAGCCAAAGTAAACAGTGCTACTCAAAGCACATAATTTACCATAATTCAGCCTAATCAGCTGTCCTTTAATTTTTAGATTTACACTGGAAAAAAATTATCTCATGAAATATATTCTATTGGCAATAAAGTTCTTAAAGATGCTATTTATGTTAGCAGTCAGTTTTTATTTGCACCGAATCATTAAAATGCAGCACCAATAGGTATCTGGACTGCTAGACATACTGACCAAATTTAGGTTGAAGAAAACCAGGTTCTGGGGGATGGAGAAATAAATTTTAATTTTTCTATCATTTCTTGTTTAATTTTTTCTAACATGTACCAGCTTTAAAAGTAATGTTTTATTTTAGGATGAAATAGACTAATTTGAGGAGCAAAGAAAAATAATACAGGCTGATTGTTTTGCTTGCATTTTATTTGACAGTTTGACTTGACAGTCTGAGAGACTTCAAAACTCAATGTTTTGTATTTTTGAGACTTTGGATAATCCTGAAGCAAAACCTGGTATAAAATCCATTATTAAATAGAGTTATTTTAAAATGCTAACTCACAGCTGCTTGCAAATTTGCACATTCTTTAAGCTTGTTTCTAGTCATAAATATAATTCGGCTTCTGGCTTCTTTTTGATGTGAAGTTCTGGTTGTTTTGTTTTGTTTTGTTTTCAAATTTCTAGCCTTCTGGCTTTGCTTCCAGGCAATGAAGCACACTTGTAATTGTAACTTCCATTTATCCTTCCTTATCTTCTCCCTGCTGGTAAAGACTATTATCCCAGGAACTAAATTATAGTATGTAAAATTGAGTTCTGAGCCAAAGTCTGTTAAACAATTTGAGACTTAGAAGAATCTGAATGGAGATAGTCCTTGACTTACGATCATAATTAAGCCCAGTTATTAAACTAATGACCGTGTGCTGGTGCCCGATTTTATGACCTTTTTTTGCCATGGTTGTGCCATGGTTGTTTAGTGAATCCATTTTCTCCATTAGGCACTTTTGCTGGAAACTGGAAGTAAATGCTGGTTTCCAGCAAAAAATGTTGAAAATCGTAGTCGTGTGGTTGACTGATGCTGCAAATGATCAGAATGCAGTCCAATTGCTAAACACCCCAAATGTGATCATGTGACCTGGGGGGGGCAACAACTTTGAATCTGGGTCATAAGTAGCCCTGAGGAGATCTGCCATAACCTTAAACAGTTGCTAAGAATAGTGATAAGTCGAGAACTAACTGTTGTTTTAACTGTAGAAAGGAACACATTGTCTTTCAGCTTGAGGGTCACTCCAGACATAGCTAAAAGTGGCTGGCAGTAGAACCCATTTTTGGAAGGATTTTGTTCAGGGGGAATGCCTTAACAACATCAAAACCCCATAGAATTTTGCCCTCAGCTGATTGATCATAAAAATAGATGGTGGTAGACTGTTTTGGCCTTTAGTCCACTCTTTTAAACCCTGAAATTCAGCCATTTTTTTAAAAAAAATACAATATTTGGAGAACTAAAAAACAGAGTAATTATATCAAGATAAGTTGAATAAAATTGCAGGTTGAATTATATTGCTAGGTGTAGGTAAGTCAAATTGCTTCCTCCGTTTCTCATATGAAAGATACTTGTGTTCATTTTCCACCATGTAATCAGAAGAGGTGGGAGAATACAGAGTGTCATGGGTGACTTTTCAGATTTATATACAAAAATGCTGGCAGATTATCATGGTATTTTAATCATCTGCTACGAATTGTAATTTCTGTGTAGAATATGTGTGTAGAAACAGTAAGATATGGTAGAATCCAAGGAATATATCCAAAGGAACTATTTTATCAACCACAGAAAAAAAATTAAAATGAAATTTATTTAGCATAAGAGTACAGCACATACAATATAATAAAAACAAATTATCTCAATTTATCAAGTGAATACAGCTACATTTACAGCCATTCACATGATTGTCTTGAATAAAATTCATTTTTATTTCTGCTCAAAAATTGTACTCAAAAACATTGTTTAATAGAAGTAGAAAAAACACATTTTTAGAATGGCTTGCAATTTTCTTCTTTTTATTCTTATAAAGGTCATATAAGGAAGTTTTTAGTGCTGCTTTTTGAATATTGAAATGATTTATTTACATTTATAAATGTTGCAATGCTATTGGTTCTGCTTCCAGTAAGTCTAGTGTCTGTCCGTTGCTTCCTTCTTTTGCTTCTTCTCCCAATGCCTGCGCTGCTTTCCTCTGAATAGGTCCAAGGCAATGGTATGTACTAATTACAGTGCTTCTTTGCCACAATTAAAAAAAAGATTCTTGGTTTGAAAGAAAAGGAGAAGTAACCTTGTAACAATCTTGGACAGAAAAGTGTGTCAAGTGATGCAGTACAATCATGCAACAAGTTTTCTTTGCATTGATATATTTGCACCATTCAACCATTTCAATATTGCTGCATGATGTTTTCTATTTTTACAGATTTTAAAGCCAAATAACCCAAAAACCTTGGGCTTTCCCTCTTTCTTTCTTTTTCTTCTTTTTCCTTCCTTCCTCCTCCTCCTCCTTGAGAGCTTTTCCCTGGCTAATTATGATAATCACTTTCTATTAGAATGATCATCATATTCTCATGGATTTGCATTTCTGTAATCATATTCCTAAAGCAGCCAGCAACTGACCACAAGCTCAATCTGACTGATCAAAACAATTGATAGAATATTCACACCTTTGGTCTGCAATCTTCTCAATCATTGGCCACAATCATTATTTTACACAACATCTTTGGTGCCAATTTTAAAGAAAAAAAGAGTAATACCTTTATGTTTAGACATTATTTATCAGTTAACTCACAAAATATTTTATTTTTTATATTTTTAAAATCTGGAGATTAGTGAGAAAGTTATGGGTGCTGCATTGCTTAGCTTAATGTATATTACCTGAGCAGTGTTTGAATTTTTAATATTTCCCACATTGTAGTTCTGGAACTGCTCACACAAAAAGTGTATCATGAAAAAAATATTCTGAATATGTAATTATGACCAGCCAAATGCTCTTTTGTCCATCTGAAATAAAGCCTAAAATCTTACATCTGCCATGAAAGTTATTACTAGTGAACCATTATGAAGTAACATTTTTTGTAAAAGCTTAGTTTGGTTTGTTGCCATGTGCTCGCTTCAGTCACATGCTCATTTAATGTTAAAAAAATAAATTCATATTAGGGGTTTATAACTCAAATTATAAAACTAGTTACAGTCTATTCTTAGATTTTTATTTTTCAAAAAATATCAAACACAGTTGAGAAACAATTGAGAAACAAAAATCAGAGTAATAACATGAACATTATATTATTTGAAGAACCTATAATGGGGTTGTTTAAATTTTATGATAGAAAAATCGTATCTTATCTTTCACTTCACCTTTTCCCAAACAGATAAATATCCATATTTTAACATTTATCCAATCATGCTGTCCACACCTGCAACCTTACCTTTTCTATTCATTTATATAATAACTTACTTTTCTTGGGAAAAAAATAAACTATTTATAGCATACTTCTGAAGGCTTTCTGTTTAATCCTTTTCACTTATTTCCAAAGTAGTTTTTTTCTTTCTTTTGAAATTGTTCTGGTTTTTATGTTATTAGTCTAACCATAATCTTTTATTTCTTTCTGTATGTACACATTATATAACACAATCATTATATGACAATGAAATTTCATTTTTCAGCAATTGTTCTCTTGTATGCATTTGCTTTTCATCCTTTTGCATCCTCTTGCATGTCATTTTTCCACCAAGTAACTTTTTTCATGTTCCCATTGCCTTATTGTACACTTTTCAGTGGTAGTCCTAATTCTTGCACTATTGAAAGTAAAATCCATGTCCCCTGTCCCATGTCAATTCTCGATTCATTCTGTGGAAATTCACATAGCTTGTGCCTATGAAGGTAGCAAATAATGGCCTGTCCCACATCCTGAATTTCTCATCTGGGGTATATCCTTCATTGATTCTCAGTCTTTCCTCATAATCACATTAATCATGCTTTTAAATTTATATTCATTCCTCTGCCACATGGATAAACATACAAGTGAATTATGTTTTTGGAACAGACTATTTAATAAGCATGTACTCCAAGTCTCAATTCTCATTCATTCTTGGATATCCAAATAGCCAAGTCACTTTTTATTTTATATCCATCTGTCTGTTCATGTCACCAAAGAGAGTTTGTTTTAGTTCCACAAATGCATAACTTTTTTTTTCATTTATTCGTTTTATGGATAAATTTTCCATTTAACAGTGTTATAAGTGACAATGTTCTAAATACCTGTCTCTTTAAATTCACCTTGACATCTGGTGATTATATGGCCAAATCCATGCCTTTTTGGGAGATTTATTCATATCATATCATATCATATCGTATCATAAATTCATTCAATTTCTGAAGCTACCCAACTCAATCATGTGACTCTAGGTGGCTTGCAAGTCTAAAATTATGAAACAATTAAAATAATTTTTTAAAAAAACACAATAATTTAAAAAACACCCACAAAATAAATAAGTAGAAACAGCCATGATAGTTAGCCAAGTAATAGGACCCTTCACACATTCCGAGCCCCAGGCCCAGATACATAGCCAAATTTTTAAAGCTTTGTGAAAAGCCAACAGGGTTTGGGCATTCTATTAGATATTTTTAATTGTTAATTGATTTAAGTTGGGGTGTTTTAAATTTATTGGGCCAAAATTTGTTTAATTCTTTTTATAAAAAAATTTAAATTTTGTATGCGATGCTTTTAGTCTTGGCTGTTCACTGCCCTGAGTCCAGTGGGAGAAGGGCGGTATAAAAATCTAATAAAATAAATAAATAATCTCTGAAAGGAGAATATTCCATAAGGAAGAGTCTGCAGCAGAAAAAAAACCCTGTCTTCTAGTTTCCGCTAGTCATCATTCTTTGGCTGATGGGATCTGCAACATGCCCAATCTGGGCTTGCAATTCTTCTTATTAATGCTGTGCATGTGAGAAACCACTTTCCAAACAATCCACAACCTCACACCTTTGAAAAAGATCTTAGAAGTTACTTTTCCTTTTCTTCAGACTTTGCATGTATCATTTTTAAAAATACTATTATATGTACATATAACACTTGTCAGTGATGTGATTTACCTTTTTCTAAAAAATTATATTTTAGAACACAGCTCTAGATAAAGAAAATCAGATATTTTGCAACAAGCGCTATCAAATCCCAGGTCAAGCTGATATGAAGTAAATCACCAAGATAAGTCCTGCTCCTCAGCCTTCTACAACTGATCACAAGTTGACTTCTCCTGCTGCTTCTCAGCTACTCAGACTCTCTTCCTACCTTGAATCAGCATGCCATGAGCCTGCAGGATTAATTTAAAGAGAAGTTCTAATGAAATCCAGAGCTAGGTCAGCTACTGTTCTCTTAAACTTGCTACTTTATTTTTTTTCATGTCTAAAAGGGATGCAGGTTGTATGTACAGTAGATTTTAGTACTCTACCTATTACATTTGAGAATTCTTATGCTTTTAAATGAATTTGTGTTCAGTATAATTTCAATCATACAAATGAATTTATCTTCTCATACTTGGATATACAAACTTTAAATAGGTATAACTATTAAGAAGCCTCACCCAACAAAGTCTAGATTTTCTAAAAGAAATGCTAGACAAAAAAAGTAGCGGAACTCATTTCTTTAATTTAAAAATGCAGGTCTAAAATGGTCCTGGAGAGAAGCAAGATTATTTCCAGTGGCAATTTGTACAATATTGAAAGTCAAGTTGTAGAGGTTTGAATAATGGTGTGAATGGATAACACACTTATTTTTGACATTAAACTTTTTGATTAAGTACCATCAAGTTGGTGTTGAATCTAAGTGATCACATAGATAAGAAACATAAATTTAAATCTTGTGGAATTTAATATAGACTAACTCAATCATTGACAATCATTTTGCAACCAACCCCATTTATGAATGAGTGTGTTTTGAAGATTGCAGTTAGTAAAGATTTCTCTGCACAGGTTGTTTCCTGCTTCTCTTTTCCTGAATGACCAGTTGTTTTTTTCTTGGAACAGAAAGCTTGCTGCATGGTGCATTATCTAAAAAAAGAGCAGTATATTTATAGCAAGCTAGTGTAATAAATGAACTACTAGTCACCAACACAGAATGCTGTCAGCATTATATTTTTTTTAATTAGCCCACTCTTAAAGAAAGTCATCAAATGTTTGGGAAACTATAATGCTAAATGTGCAGTGAAGGGTAGATGGAGTTGTATATTAATGCTTGTTTCAATATTGTATGTTCTCTGCTTGTTTTCTTTTTTATTTCTAACAATTTTAAATCATTTTCTATTAGCTCTTTACATTAGAACTAAGAACTGCAATAAACATTTTTCTTCAAAAGAGTAAGTAGTAATTTTTTTTGAGAACTTATAAAGCAAATCCAGGATATGTAATTATCTTTATTCCCTTCTGAGTACACATTATGTTCTCAAATTTGATAACATAATTTTATTTAATAGGATCAGGCTGATATTTTCTTTTTATGTTTCAGGTGTATATTATTACAATAGAAACCATTCTACTGAGTATAGTTATACAATTGTGTCATTCAGTTATTTCCAGATATTATTTTGTTTTACACTTGATTGTCTTCACCTTAACATTTGCTTATATGTTTAAATCAGAATGCCTGCTAAAAGATTTTATTTATTTTAGGTATGATAGCATACTTAATATAGTCTTAATTTTGCTGTGGCCACTTTTAGTGCAAATTAAAGATATTAATTCCCTTCCCTAATGTAACTTAATGTATAAAAATTGGCCTGCAAAATTATCAGAAATTAACACACATTAACCAAGTCTAATGTGAAAATAATTGTTAAGCATAATTTTTAAAAAATCTGGACTTTCTTTGTGCAGTATTTCAGGTGTCCTGTTTGCTTCTATAAATAGTATGCATACTCTTTTAAAACTTTCTATAAAGATTTATGCAGAGCTACATAAAAGTTATTAAAAGAAAAAAATCAATTCAAGCAATATATATTTCAAATATTTCAGGTCCAAATATTTAAATATTACATTTTAAAAGAAACAATTTTTGCATCTCCATGAGTCTCGTATGAAGTTCCCCTCTTAGCTTCCAAGTTTGAAGTATTAGTCATATAATGATTTCTTCCATTATTAAATACATATAAGTATTTTAAGAGATGTATAAGTATCCTGTTTTGCTGATGCTATATTTCAGCAAGTATAATAGATCCTAAATTACTTTCCCAAATTATGCTTTCTGAAATTTCCATGTTATCCCCTTCCTTTTCTTCTCCTCTTCCCTTCTTATTTTACCCAGTTAGATTATTTATTCAGATCAGTATTGTTTTTGCCTACTAATACTGGCTCTTGTTCTTATCTGTAATAAAGAAAAAAGAACTACCTCTTTTATATTCTTGACTTAACAGCCCCTATGAAATCAGTATTATTCAACATTATTGATTTCAAACTGTGGGAAATGGGGAACAATTTCAGTGTTGGATTGTGGCAATGTTCCCACTAACCCTGTGTACTACCTTTGTCAAATTCAACTTCAGTCTTCAGTCTAATCAATTCAGACTGCAATCCTGAAACTTCAGACTTAAGTACTCAGTTTTCAGTCAACATAAACAAAATCAGGAACATATTGTGCCTGTGCTTCAGGAGCTTAGTTTTGAATAGTCTGAGATTAATCAGTAAACTGTACACAGTGTAACCTATATGAATGGCACTATATTAGCATAATTTAATGCCTATAATTTCTTTAGTAAAAGGTAAAAGATTTATATGACCTGAAGAGAAAACAATGCCTATGATTTCTAGCTTTTAATTTATTTCTAGCATCATACTAATGTTTAATATGTAGTGACAAATTTAGTTTTAATTTAGTTTTTTTTCTCTGTCTTAGGGGTTCCAATTGTTTAAAATTTGGTGGTCTATATCCAGTATACTTAGAAGCCAATATTCAAATAGTTAAAGCCCTTTCCCCATTCTACTAGGACTATAAATATCTATATTCTAATTGCTTTACATAAAAAAGATTTTTTAAAAAACTTTCATCAGCTCACTGGCCATGTGGCCAACTATTAAAGATGATGGAGTGTTCCTGGTGAAAAACCATCCAGCATCTCATGCATTAGCCATTCTTTTCTGGTACAACTAAAATGAAAAAAACATTACTGGGTTTGTAATCTGTGAATATATTTTGGCATCCGAAAGATTGCAGTGGCACAAGAAATTGTCCAATAAAACTCTCCCGCCTCAAATCAAAAGCACATCCCGTTCAAGAAACAAACAAAAGGAAAGCAATGATACGTCTGTTCTAAGCACAAGGAAAACCAAAGAACAGACATACCACATCAAGCCCTTCATGAAACACATATAGCATACGTCACTCCTTAGGGAAGGTCTTTCATTAGCAGCTGTAGCTAGACAGTTGACTGGACTTTTAGTAGAATGCATAGAAGAATAGGGGCTTGAATCTTCTTCCTGTCCTATCAAATCTAAACAGTGCCTTGGTTTCACACAGAGCACAAAAAGAAATGAAGAACAATTTAAGTTTGATATGTGACTGCAGATATTAGAATGTCAGTTTGACTTCAAAATGAGAAGGAAGGAGGAGTTTACAAGCAAGAGTTACTTTTTGTTCTTGATTTGGTGATTAATCTTTAGACATTTCCTATATCAATGGAAGACAGTGCTTTTTAAAATAATAATAATATAACATTGTAGTGCAACTGTGCTCAGGGTTTTTAAACTGTCATGTCTCTCAATATAAGCACAGCCAGTTTTCTGGTTTGGTCAACTATTATCTGAATATATTCAATAAAACCTTTGTTGGCTTGGGAGAGGACTATCTTTGCAAAGTTCAAGGCTACACCCATCATCCATTACACATATAGGAGCTAAATTTGTAGATGGTGTTAGGTCTGTGCTAACAAAAGTGTAGCAATAAATATACATTTGGCATTTGCTGTGTTCTCTGAAAATGTTTGGTACATGTAGCAGTAACTATAACCAAAATTTCCTATTTAAAAGACAAAATTTACAATCATTTTGTTTTCAGAGTTCTGCATTGTTTCTTATTAGCAAGTTATGTTCCTGTTGTAATAAATGAAACATTAAAATACAAATGCCTTTTTTATTTAATATCTTGTTTCAAACTGAGTTTCCCCCTTTCTGATGCTCATATAAAGAAGGGCTATTTGAATATTAAGGGAAAAAACATACAAATTGCTTCAAATAATTAGTTGAAGAAATTATATACCGACAAAGACAGAGAAATGTAAATTTCAAATCTTAAACCACAACTTATCAAGAAATAATTTTTGCAGTACATACTAAAAACAATACTTTTCACATATATAATCACAGAATTTTGCACAGCAATCATATATTAAGTAGAATTTATGCAACATCAAAATAATATTGTTCATAATAAATTTTATTTAGTTTCCCAAGAGCTTGAAGAGAGATGGTCAGCATGATTGAATCAGATTTGATGGAAACATGTCTTGATTTTAAGATCAATATAAGGCTTGTGCAATACAGTTCTCTAGTTGTGTTGTAGGCACACAATAGTTTTTTCCATTTTAGGTGCTGAAGGAAAATAGCAGATCTCAAGCACAAGTGTTCTTGTTTTTTGTTTTGATCCACACATGGTTTCAAAAAGTACAGAAGATAATAGAATACTTCCAAAATCCTCAAAATAAATCTTAATTTGGAAGAACAGTGGGCCTGATGAAAGGATAGGAAAAATATGCTTGATGTATAAATTCTGCTTATGATTATTTCTCTCTTAACCATACAACAAAATAACAAATTAATAATTTAAAAGGTATACTAATTACCTAGATCTAGAATCACACTTGATCATTACACAGATGTAAAAACAAAATCATATAATTTAAATATTCTTGATTTTCAGAAAATTCAGTGCTTCAAGTTTGCTATTACTGTAAAAGTACAAGACAAAAGGGAAGAGAGGGATAAGCACAGTTTAAAATGTCAGTATTGTAACTGCTGGTAGTATAACCAACTTCCTTTGTTATAACAATTTCCATTGTTAAAATCAAATATTCCATAAGATTATAAAGATTTACATGAGAAACATGTTTCATAATATAGCTAATACAAGAATTATAGCCACCCTATTACAGTCTCCCCCCCCCAGTATAATGATCAAAATAGATTTACTATGACTAAAAAATATAGATTTTTTTATAAGCTACAGAACCCCAACAATCATCTTATGTTTTTTCCCCATCCCAAAAAGTCAAGCAAAGTCTACAAAAATAGCAATTAACTTCAAAAAATAGCATCTCCCAGCAAATTTAAGTTACATTCAGATATATTAACTATTTATAAGATCTAGAATATGACAAGATACTAAAGAGAGATGTGTATGTTTCAAGTCTCCATATGAGAAGAGCTGCACGGCCACATCAGTTTAATTCATATTTCAGTATCTGGTTTGGTATTCATGATGCCACCTGTTGAAATCATTGTAGAAAACCACTATGCTGCCAGAAGCCATGCCTGTCATTATACACCTGTGAAGGAAAAATATGCAGAAAAGGGACAAGATCATTTTGCTGATGTAGCACTTAAATATACATAGCTTTATGAACATTAAGTTAAACCACAAACAAAGTTGTGTTGGAAAACTCAATAGTTTTAAGATCTAATGTTTCTTCTCATTCCATCAGTGACATATTTTTTAGTGCAAAAAAGGTGCCCAAGTTTGGACTAGTTTAACTAGTGTGGTCCAAAACGTTCAATTAATCTAGCAAATCCAGTTGCGAGGCAAAGAATGGGATTTAATACAGCATAGAATCCTGTTATTCTGAAATCTTTCCATTCCTCCCCCCCACTCCAATTTTGGCTAATTTGAAGTAGGAATTTGTTCACCAGTGGATAAGAATCATAAAATAAATATGTAGTTTTTAATCATTGATTTGTGCATGCTAACTGAAAAAAACCTTATATGAAGTGTATAATTTTCAGAAAATTCAGTGCTTCAAATTCCGTTATCAGTATAAAAATACAAAAGAAAAGGCGGGGGAAATTAACATCCAAATCACTCTCACCTTTGGTCATATGAAAGAGTCATGGATCGGATTCCAGCATCACAACCAGGATAGGCAAAAAGCTGCTTGAGATCATACACTTGCCATACCATAACAACTCCATTGTCTCCTCCTGTGAGGAGATACTGCCCATCACGGCTCAGTTGGATTGCCTAGGACAAGGAAAGTGACTTGGAATAATGAAACAATTTTCACATTAACTTTTTATTCCTCAATTGCTATTACTTAATTATCATGTCATAAAACCAGGTTACTTTTTACGAAGGTGGGATCTATAGAAAAGAGATTAAATAAACACAGATTTTAATCATTATTTTTGAATGTAAAACATCAGTATTTTGGAAACTAGGGCTATTTGGATTCTAGGGTATTACTTCTTTAATGAACCATAATGATAGGTTGCAAGCATACGTGCTGTAAAATGCATAATCCCAGTCTTCTGGAATTCTACTGTATTTATGATACATGTTACCCTAAAAAAAAGGAATATATACTTTTTATGGACTGATGTTGGCTACTATTGCTAGTGATCTTTTAAACAATAGGTCTGTATATAAGTATGGTTGTTTGAAGACAGAGAATGGCAATAGCTCATGTTTTACTTCATCTAAGACCAAGATTGTGTCATGATTTCTATTTTTTACATACAAGGATTTAGAAATTCACGAAACCTTCCAATCCCAAATCAAAGCATGGTTTCAAAACCCGTCCACACAGCTGTATTCTTTTACTGGCCCTCCACTTTACAAGGCATGCAGCATGACTGTTTTGAGCCTAAGAACCAGCCTCATATCCATGCAAATGCAATGAGACAATCATCGAGACAGCATAAGAAGTAGGCATACTTCTGCCGTATAGAACATTTTGCCATTATAACATTTCTAATCCATCTGCTCTTTTATGAATTTATTAATAACTAAATTAACTTCTAAAATGTGCGTATATCCAAATTTCACGTCACATTGTTGTTACCATATTACAAGACTGAAATATGTTGCTAAGAATTTTACAGACCAACACCCACCCACCCCTACAGACACATACATATTTGCTACACTGGGATGCCCAGTGTAGAATATTGAGTATATTGCTTGTCTATAAATGACTGCAGATGGAAAAAATGGCAAACCTAATATATTGTTTGAAAAAAATGCAAGACTAGCTAACAAAGTAAGTATAATTATTTGAAAGATCATTCGTTATAACTAAAATCAATATCTTTCTTTTCCTTGTTTCATAAATGGCTATCCTAAGGATATTTTTAAAATTGCAGTGAAGACTATGACAAATAATTATTTGCTGCAGTTGTATAAAATTAAGCTGATGAAAATCTATTAACCCTATGGTTATGGTTCATTTGAGTGTTATACTGGAGGCTTTTTATTTATGCTATATTAAAAGGTAAATTAAAGCCATTAATCTTTAACTCATCTATCAGTGAACTCGGTGTATTTCTGGAATAAAAATAATGGAATTTGGACTTTACAAATAAATGTGGAATTTCACTGACCTATTTAATTGTGAATGGAAACTGAATGGAAAGAATGTACTTAAGCTTCAAAAGCAGATATCAGAATTTCACTTGTATATAGCATGGTCTTCAACATTTAGCCTCAACATTTAGCAAATTAAAAAATGGTATTTGTCAAATTGGAAAGCAGAAGGTTTAAGTGTAAGACTAATTTGTTTTAGTATAAAAAGTATTAGGAATTTTACTATTTCAGATACAAGGGGCTTCAAAACATTGTCTTGTTTCTAGTTCATACTTCAATGAAGAGTCTCAAAACTCAGATTTTTGAAAGACCATTATTTACCAAAAAAAAAAAAAAAACAAAAAAAAAAACCCAGACCTGTCAGCCTGACAATATTGGTATAAAGCAGCAGGAGACTGTAAGATACTTGACTTTTCCAAACAGACTCAGGAAAGAAAAATAAATTGGTTCCGTTGGGTGAAATAGCATGTTGGCCTTGTTTAGGGTAGAATAACTTTAGTTCTTTGGACTGCCTGCCAACTTAGATTTAAATTACTCATTAAGATATCTAAACACTGTAAAGCAGATCTGCTGTGATATTCTGTTAGCCAAAGTTCTACTGAGAAATGCAATATTTAAAACAAAAACAGGTGGAAAGCTTTGATTACGCTCTGAGTATATCCAGACAGCCTTAAGTTTTTTTGGTAGCATTTCTTGTACTTGTGTACAAGATAGTTAGGAGATTAAATAAAACAACGGGAAATTTCAGCTTTTCCAACATTCTGCAAACAAAGCTTGCATGGATATTAGAAAGTATTCTGAAATATTTCAACAAGAAATAAATGTTTTACTCCTTATACAACATTTTATAACTACAAACTGTGAAGCTGCTGGACTCTAGTGCCTTGGGCAGAGACATTTTGAACACAGTTGTTTTAATCTTTCAGTTACCACTTCACTTACAAAATGATAAAATACAGAAGCTCTGGGGAAAATACCATGAATTGTTTGAGACTAAAACTCATCTGGGACTGTTCAGAAAAAATAATAGCATGGGATTGTATATGCCATTGGCTTGGATAGAGAAGAATTTCCATTGCATACAGAAATGGCCTTGCAAGTGACAACGCTGCGGAAATTGTTTTACCAAGCAAAAGATTGCAAGCTGTTTTATAGATTTACTGACCTAGCTGACAACATTATCACAACAGAAAGCAGCTATCAGCATTTTTACTGTAGGAAACATAAAACAAAATCACTAAGCTGAAGAATTAGGATAAGATACACATGCCTTTAATAGTCCAACTCTCTTTTGTTATCTTCCCCAATTTGAGCTGGTACAGTGGCAAAATACAGCAAATGTGTTATCTACACTCAGGGCATTCAGACTGTCACCATTTTTCTTTTCTTCATGAATCCTCCAGGGGTTTCTCATGTTCCACCACAGTTGCAACAGTGACACCCTAGTCTGATCTCCACCCAAGAAGCTCAACAAATAATAATTCTAATGTGGATTTGTTCCATGGGGAACAAAAAGTAGCACAAGAGCACAATGGGTTATTTTTTCCAATTCCTGAGTATATCTGGAGCCCCAGTTGGTATTAAGCACTTGTCTAAATGCAATTAGGTCATTGAGGAACCAGAAATGTTTCTCGTTTGATGTTGTTCTGCTCACACAACTACCCTGTTCACTTTCTCTGTTGTTGCTGTTAAACTTTGACTACCCTTGTTAAAAACCAGACTGACTAAACTGACTAAATAATGCCTTGTGTATGCACCCCATATCTAGTATTTTGTGAAACCAGAAAGCTATGTAAGATAAATACATTCTCTGACAAGCATCAAACAAATAATAAAATAATAAAAAATGTTCTTCTGAAATTGGATATAGTTTTTGTTTAGACTACACTCTTCCATAGTGATGGGCACTGTGTATATAATTATTGGACTAAGTATGTCTCCCTGAGCTTTGGGTGCAATATAATGTAACTCTAAAAGTTGCTATGAAATTGTAATGTCTAAAAAAGATTAATTGAATATACAAAATACAATAATATCATTCATTCAATTAAAATGAAATTGAATTTTTTTTGCCTGTAGCCATTTTTGGGAGAGCAGCCCAATATGCTATTCAAGCCAAGTATAGCCCACAGTCTAAAAAAAGTGGTATGTACACATATTGTGCAAGAAAATATTACATCATTGCTATTTTGAATTATGTACATGCTAAAAATTAACCCCTTAATATTACTGTTTAAGATGCTACAGCTATTTCATATGTGACATTAAATAATTTATAAACTATATGCATATTCAGTAATTACAAAATACAGTGTAGTAGAGTGAGATATATTTTAAAGGACCTAGAATTTAAAAATAAGATTTCAATATAACATACTCACCCTGATATTATCATCTGTTTCCATAGTGGAGTGGAGTTTTCCATTCACACTGAATACACAGAAATGACCATTGTCATAGTATATAACACAGTGACCCTCTCTTGATGCTTGGATAAGTTTTGCTTTCACACAGTTTTCAGGAGCTTCTAATGTCCTCAGTAGATCCCCATTCATAGAATGTATGAGACATGGTCCTTCTGATGAGGGAGGTGAAAAAATACAACCATTAAATATTCAGCATTAACTCTGATTAAATACTAAGTTGATTTGACTTTACTAAAACAAAAATAACTGTGATTTTAATGTTCAGTTCTAAATAGTATCTAGTTGTTAATAGATACTGGTAGATGTACAGATGACAAACAGATGCTGTGGTACAATAGTTCTGAGAATCAATTATGAATTGCCTTATTAGCGCTTCTGGGAAGTACAGAATTATGTGGAGGGTAACAGGTTGCTCCTTCTGCGATTGTACTTTGACAATTCTTTGACTGTTTAACCAAGCCTTTTTGCTCATACTGCTGTCCTTAAAAGCCATAAAAACCACATAATATTTATATGAAGCAAACGTGTGTGTCTGTTTATTTGAATCTATTTATGTAGTCAAATGAAACTGGGTGGCTAATAAAGTTTAAGAAATATACTATAAATATAATATATACAAAATACATTTTCCAACCAACACAAAGAAGTTCCTGAAAATGCTACAAATCAATAGCTTGGGCTCAATTACTTTCCCAGTCCCCAAGCCTGGGAAAACAACCATGTCTTCAAAGTTTCTGAAAGGTGAGCAGAGTCAGGGCCAGCTGTACCTTAGGCAGTATAACGTTCAAGAAGGAAGGCAGAGCTATGGAAAATGCTGTGGACTTGGGTCCCTCTAGGAGACAATCTCTTACTGATGGAATTGGACCATGCCCCTTCTGCCCAGCTAAATGGGACAAATAAAAACTATTGGCACACAACACAAAGCTATGCAAAGGCCCACTTGACCACAGCTGCCACTTGTTTTCGGAACAAGAGACTTGAGTACTGGAACCAGTGGTGGGATTCAAAAATTTTTACTACCGGTTCTGTGGGCGTGGCTTGGTGGGCGTGGCATGGCATGGCATGGCTTGGTGGGCATTGCAGGGGAAGGATACTGTAAAATATCCATTCCCAACCCACTCCAGGGGAAGGTTACTGCAAAATCCCCATTTCCTCCCAATCAGCTGGGACTCAGGAGGCAGAGAATAGATGGGGGTGGGGCCAGTCAGAGGTGGCATTTACCAGTTCTCCAAACTACTCAAAATTTCTGCTACCGGTTCTTCAGAACTGGTCAGAACCTGTTGAATTCCACCTCTGACTGGAACACATCCAAATTGCACACATTTCTGTCTGCAGTAGTGCAACTCCATCAGAACTAAGGATGAAAATGATCAGAGAAGACAGATTAAAGTCTCTCAAAACCATAAACCTTGAAAACTCCATCACCAACTCAGCCATGAAGTCCAGCAGCTCTGGTAAGGAGGTTGCTACACAGCATCAATCTCTTTGGCACAAAAGCAACAATCCCATCTGATCCCTGGAGACAAACTTAACAAACAGGGTCTTGCATCCAGTCACCACTGGGGTGGCATTTTGTACACCACCAAGAGTCCTGTATGACCAGGTCCACTCCATCATTCTTGCTCCTAGGTCTTGGCTGATACCAGACCTCAAGCTCAGGACAACCCTACCTTCAGCATCCATCCAAGATCTGTCCTTTCATCCATGATGAAATCACAGATATAGGAAGCTGATATTCTAAAACAGTGTTTCCCAAGCTTAACTATTTTCAGATGTGTGGACTGCAACTCCCAGAATGCCCCAGCCAGCAATGCTGGCTGGGGCATTCTGGGAATTGTAGTCCACACATCTGAAAATAATTAAGCTTGGGAAACACTGTTCTAAAAGTATAAGCATCTTTATGATAATATTCATTATTATAAGAAATAAATACTTCCAAGAAAAGCTTTTAAAAAAATAAAATGTACCTTTAGAACCACTTATCACTACACCAAGTTCAGCACAAATTGCTGCACAGGTAATCTCATAATCATGTCCAGTCAAGATTGCCCGAGGAGCAGCAGTTTCACCTGTAAGGAGATCAATAAAACAAAAGTTTCTTAGTAACCTTTAATTAATGTATTTGAAAACTTTCACATTTAAGCAAATGTATCATTCAATCCCAAATAACAAAAAGGAAATACTTGAACTGGAATTATTCTGTGCATTTGATTCTGAGTAGATACCATGTAAATACTATTACTAGTATTGCTTTTGGCTTGTGTCTAATGTTAAGCTTTAAAAACCATTTAACTGTCTGACTTTGAATATTTAGAATTTAAACTTTTGATTTTATTATGTAACATTCTTTAAATCTTTCAAGTGCCACATGAGTCTGATAATCCCAGAATAATTTATATTTCTTTAGATTAATAAATTATTATATCTCTTTTTGTAAACATGAACTACTCAGTCCTTTGTAAACATGAGTCTGATATACTTCATACAAGTTCTATCTGAAATTCTTAATTCATGAAAGTAGTACTATTATATTCAAAGCTGACTCTACATGGAAAAATACATATATATATTATATCCAGTTTCCCAGAAATTGTAGTTTAGTTACTATTGACTAAATAAAGAACTGCAACTCACAATTTAATATAAATGCAGAAAGAAAATTGCATTTCAGTTTGCATATTAGGTATTGCACATTTGGGAAATACAAATTAAGGGTTGCATTAAACTGCAAATCAAATATGTTTATTATAACATTTGTAGAAGTTACTAGAAACTAAAATGAAACATGCAAATACACAAAATAGCGATGTTATCACTGAAGCAATAGAATATTAAAATAAAACCAGCTAAATTAACTGGCATCATTATTCAAAAGTTTCTATAGAAGTGTTTCAGTTTTAAAGCCTTTGAACTATACTTTAGTAGCATATTAGTGTGTTGCTAATCACAATATGCTACTAAACTATAGTTATAATAGATGCAACTACATACCGGTATATAAAATACATAGTAATATATATGTTACTATACATTTGAACTAGCAACTTCCTTGTGACAGCAGGGTCTTTCATACACAAATATGTTCTGAGAGGTATTCAATTTAATAAGTTTGTCTTTTAAAATATGTAATGAATGTAGGTTCACATGACTACTGAAATGAATTATGTATGATTTTTAATTAATGAAATGCTTGCTGGTTACATGGATTTGAAGGAGATATATTTAAACGCTTATGTTATTTTTTTCATTGAAGGGTTTTCCTTCTACTTATGTTTTATAAGTAGTCTTTGAGTCTTTAGAAAAGTCAGCCGGCTTCCTTTGATAATAATGTTAGGTATTTAAGAGTCTTCTGTGCTTCTGATTTTTCCAAATAATGGGCTCAATTCAGAAGCTGGTGGCAGAATAGAAGAGATTTCTTACTGCTTCATAAGATTGTCATGGTTTTCACGAAAGCAAAGGGAAAGTTTTACTTTGTAGCTGTTTCAAGGGACGTCATTTCAAACTTCTTTAAACTTTTCAAAGTGGCTTTATATCTTCTTTGAAATCCTTGGCTATTGACTTCAAAGAAGTGAGGCTTTGTCCCCTAAACAGGTTTATGATTACTTTAAGGAAGGCTTAAATTTATGTTAATTTAATTGTTCTGAAAATCTACAGGAAGATTAACAAAATAAAATTAAACATTTTTGTTTGTATATAAAATATAACTGTTTCACATACCCGTTTTGTAGAACACAATATTTAAAATTACTTCAAACTTGTTCAGCACTGCTTTTAAAACTTATATTTGGTATTTAAATTTACATTCCTAGTCCAATAAAGTCTAAGTAATAAATATACAAAACTATATTTTGGCTCAAGAGTTACCAGACACAAAGCAAATGGTTTGTCCTGAAGAGGTTTTTTTTTCTCCCGAATGAAAATATGTTTTAAAGAATAGAATTCAAATTTCAAAGTGTAACAGGAACACTGCATGATTCATGCCATTCAATTCTTTTTCAGTTCTAAAAATATTCACAAGAGAGTGTAATATTTGCATTGTTATGAAGAAAATACTATTTTTCTTTCTTTCTCCCAGGCCTGATTATGTAATGAAAAATTGAAAAAAAAATCTACATTTCTTTGAGAGGTAACTGAGTGAACTTATAGTAGTGACTTATATACTGTATATTGCAACATTTACTTCAACAAATTCCAATAGGAATTGCCTTCCATTCTACCTTTGTTTTACAAAGTAATCAATTCTTTTCAAAAACAACCTTTCCTAAAATGAATAAAATTAGGTTTAGAATTTATAGTTAAATAATTATCTGCCATGGCACAAGCTTCCTGGAATATCATTCCTCTGGAGGTTTCATTGGCCTCAACCCCCCACGCCCCCCAACTTGTGCATCCATAAACTTTTGAAGATTTGGCTTTGCTTTGCCTGGGGACCAAGTGCAGGATGGAATCTGTCTTGTGGCTATGTTGACTGTTACTGACATTTTGATGTCCTTTTTCCTGGCTGCTGTATATTTTATTATTTTTATATATTGTTTTTATCTTTTAAAAATATTGTTAGCCATCCACAATCCTATGTTGAGTTGGGCATCTGTATAAATGTACTAAATAAAAAAAATAAATTATGCAAGCAGTAAAGCAAAGTTATTAAGTATTTAAGTCTGAACACAATTTTTCAATCAGGAACAAACTATACATGGTGAAATTGTTGCAGGCATGCACACAACAACATGTCAGATTGTTACCAGGAACTTACAGTATTATATCACTGTAATTCTATCCTTTTATTCTAACCCAGTAATTTCATAAAAGTATTCTATGCTGAATGAACAGATTAATAATATAAATAACTATAATATAAAAAGTCTATAACTCAATACCCTACATATGGTATACATTATACATATTTACTATATGAATATCACTTTGTAAAAATAAAAAATACCATTGGTTATAAATCAACAAACAACTGGAACACTTGTTTGAATCTGAATTGCATCATGGAGCATTAAAGCATTTTGGTCATTCCGTAGAATTTGTTGTATTTCATTTCAATTATAGCTGAGCTTAAACACAGAAGTACTGAAAAACTATTTTGCATTTAATCTGCTACGATTCTAGCATTTTATAAAGCTAATATTCAGTACACATATTTGTGAGCACAATGGGAGAGGAGGGATGAATAATTAGCACCTATTGCAGAGGATGACCACAGAGTGTGAACTGAGATTCTCACATAAGTGTGGAACATCTAGTAGGCAAACAAGACTCACAGGTACAATCAAGGCAGGGAGACCCTGTAAGCATGGTGTTTCAAATTCTTCACAGCCCCTTTACCAGTATCATTGGAAGAAGCATCTGCATTTTCTTCCGTGTGACTGTAAAAATCAGAGGGATGTGTATGTGTTGACTTTAAGTGTTTTTGCTTGTTTTTGTGCTTGATCCTGTTGGGACACTGATGGGCACTAAGACGGTCTGAATCACATGAACACAAGGGAAGAGGGGTTGAATGAAGATGTTGGCAGCATTCTGAGATGCAGCTTTCATTGCCTCTCCATTAGGATGCATTGAGGGATGTTTTCTCAGTTTGATATTTTCACAGCTCCTAGCTGGTTCCAGCTTGTTTCTGAAACCAATCTTTTTTCTTAACCTACCAGAACTAAATTTGATTTCATTGTATTCTGTTTCCAGGGAACAACTGGGCTGAAGACAAACAGACATATGGAATCCCAAGCCCTTTTACATAATTTCTGTCCAATATTTCATATGAATGAAGAATAAACATGAAAGGCAAAAATAAATAAATAAATAAATAAAAAAATCAAAGAAGGCAAAAACCCTTCTTTTCAAATTGATTCTGAATTAATACTATAGAACTTTGGCTCTTATTCTGTTATTTATTTTATTCATACTGATTTTACAAGATAACAGAGAAAAATATTATGCATGGAAACTAAGCCATATATAGTATATTACAAGCATTCCAGATGATTGAACAACTCTATTATGACAACAATTCGGTTATGTATTCCATGCTATGTGTTATGTAAAAAATATCAGGAAAATGTATTATGCTGTACATCTAAAGGCAGTGGAGTGGCTCAGCTGTTAAGACACTGGGCTTTTTGGCTGGAAAGCTGTCAGCCGAGTTCCGAGACAGAACGCCACGCGATGGGGTGAGCTCCCATCCTTGCTCCAGCTCCTGCCAACCTAGTAGTTTGAAAGCATGCAAATGTGAATAGGTAAATAGGCACCACTTCGGTGGGAAGGTAATAGCACTCTGTGACATCACAGAAACAAATGTCCTTGAAAGGGAGATAAGCACTGCCCACAATAGTCGGCAACAACTAGCAGAGTAAAATCCATAGGGGACTCCTACATCTAAAGCCTTCATATCACAACATAGTGATTTGGTAGTTTTGATCTACTTTATAAAATTTTTGTAGATCTACCTCAACTTCAAGATTAGCTCCACCAAATCCTTTGCAGGCATATTTTTGGCAGTGCAAGACAGTGGCAGAAATACACTGGGAATACTTTACACATTAAAGAAGTGAGGATAAAGTGTAAAATACACAAAGGAAGAATGGTGGCAGAGTTCTTTGCTGTTCAGTTTAACTCTGAATTTCTTATCTCTGGATAAATTCAAGTACCATAGAAAATTAGGATGACTTGTGATGAAAGAACTTTATAACAGGTTTATTAAAATCAATGAGATTTGAGTTAATTTTAATGAATTTAACTGACTGATTTCAAAGGATTTTCTCCAATTTTGCATATGGTATATATTCAAGGCCCAAATAAATAGTACAGATTGCTGATTATTATTATTTTCCTGAAAACAACTAATAGAAAAATAAAAGAGTTGATGTCATTATTTTTTTCCTATTCAAAATTATCTGGAAATTATTTACTATTTGGAAACTACTTCAGGTGAAAGAGTCAGCAGCAACCAAGCATATCATTATCCAAATTGTATACATGACATTGAATGTTTCTGTAACTACTTATAAAGAAAACTCTCAAAACTATTCATGATAGAAAAGTATAATGTGGCAAAAAAAACTATAAATACATCCTGTAATCAGAAATTTTAAACTCACAGAAAAGAAACTCCATAGTCTGCATGATATATAGCTACTCATCTGAGTAATCCAAAGGCAATTAGATCATTCCATTTTAATTATTGTATGATGAAAACTAAGCATCTAAAATCAAGCTGGCTCTGAAGTGAATTTCATCTTTTCTAATTATGCTTAATGAATCCAAGTGACCTTCTGGAAGTAAGTGTTTCCCAAGTGAACATATTAACAAAATGACATACAACTGTTAAAACAAAACTGGAAAAAATGGATGTTTGTGAAATGCAGTGGGAAAGATTTAGTTTCAAAATAAGATTACTATGCCAAGGATTGCATTTCAGAGGTTCAAATATATGCCAGCAGATGTCACTCTAAGATGGTTAGTTATGGTTAGCAAAAATGCCTTTAAAACAGGTCTGGATGCTGGTTAAAAGCTGCTGTGAACCAATGATAAAACTAATAATTTTCAATGTAATATTTTTTAAAATAAAATTCACCGTGATTAATAAAACAATTAGTTTGCATGTTCAAGAGCTCATAAAGGAAATACAACTGGTACTCTATATACCTTTCTAAATGTACATGTAGACTAATTATTACTTCAACATTATCAAATGATCAGAGTAATTTGATTTTCTGACAAAGTGAAACGTAATTTTCTTGTCTAGCAGTATAAATTATTTTACTTTTAAAGAATCTATCAGCCTTATCATTTACTTTGTTGTAAATGCTTTCAAACCTGGATTTAAAAGAATAAATTTCAGTGTTGTTTAGTATAAGAACTCAAACTTTTTCTTATAAAACATTACTGAGATTCTTATTGTTTACTCCTGAATATTACAGAATATTGCCTATCAAACAGGTTACAAAAATATATAAGAATTTGTTGAAAAGGAAAATGTAGGAAATTACTTTCTGTGCTTGTTATTCTGGAAGCTAATTGCAATGGGATCCTCAAAGGAACACATGACATACTTGAACTAGGAAAAGAATCTTTTTTGAATAGAAATGTAAGGTGTTCTTGAAATGTTCACCTAGATTTGTGAAATCTAGGTCCAAGCCATTTCTCCATACAAGGAAACAGACTGACTTAGGCAATCATATTGTATAATCAACAAAGGGAGTTGTTGCAGTTAGGATAAAATATGATAAATACCCATTAAAAATCTGTCTGAGCTGAATGGTGGAATGCATAATTATTGTGGTTGGTCATACAATCAGCCAGATGGTTAAACTGGATTGGGTATTTCTGTTCACTAGTGAGTCCTTCCCAAAGATCTGGGATAGATAGATGTTGTTGTTTAATAGTATTAAAGGTATCACTGCAGGAGGATGTAACTGCATTTTGCAGTTGACTGATAAGGATTTTGTCAATGTCAACATTCAAGTGATGTTCCAGATGTTTTGGAATTGCATCCAAGGCATCTATTAGTATTGCTACTATCTTTACTTTCTTTTGCCATAGTTGTTGTTCTTCTTTTTCCAGAACTATATATTTTGTAATTTTTTTCCCCAGTTCTTTCCT
Source organism: Pantherophis guttatus (assembly GCF_059756535.1). Classification (NCBI taxonomy): domain Eukaryota; kingdom Metazoa; phylum Chordata; class Lepidosauria; order Squamata; family Colubridae; genus Pantherophis; species Pantherophis guttatus. Next base: position 28,406,041 of record NC_142070.1, on the reverse strand, counting down.
TCTATTTTGCTGTCTTCAGGCATCGCAATGTCCACTATCCAGACTTTTCTGTCTTTGTTATCAACAATTGTCAAGTCTGTGGTGTTGTGTAGCAAATACTTGTCTGTTTTAATTCTAAAGTCCCGGAGCACGTTAGCTTCTTCGTTTTCTATTACTTTGTCTTTTTTTGTGGTCCTACCCGTTCTTGCTTGCTGGCAAATGGTATTTCTTGCAGATAGTCCAATACACCATTGCTGATACTTTGTCATGTCATCATTTGTGCAATATTATTATTATATGGAATTGTATTTTCAAATCAACTTATCTTTTTTATTTTATTACTATAATGTATAAAATAGAAAAGACAAAACAAAAAGCCAAAATTCAAACAAGAAAACCAAACAAAAACCTGTTATTGCAATTGATATGTAAGAGCAAGTCACTTTATAACAGCAATGTAAAGTTTTTACATATCATTACTGATAGTGAGTTACTATAATCATATTGATTGAAATTTCCATTTTGTCTGATTAAAGTCAGAGAGTAAACACATTTCTTTATTTTTAACCACCCAAATAACTGTTTTAGTTTCATTTCAAATATGATAAGTCCACAAAACTTCTTCATAACTTAGTAAGATTTCAGTATATAGTTCAACATCACAGTAACAACTTTAAACCTTAACAAAAACTTAGTCTTCTTATATTTCTCATACATACACATACATCAATGCACATACTATTTCCTAGACCAGAGGTGTCAAATTCAAGGCTCGGGGCTCAGTTTTGGCTTACAGAGTGCTTAGATATGGCCCGCGGAGGCACCCTAGAAACAGCAAAGGACCTGCCCGCAGCACCTGCCAGCAAAAAGGGAGCTCAGGAGCTCCGTTTTTGCTGGCAAAGGGTTGCAGGAGGCCGTTGCAGCTGAAAATGGAGCTCGGGAGCCTGTTTTCGCTTGCAGAGTACTTGGACCACCACACAAGTGACATCAAGCTGGCCATATCCACCCTGGCCCCCCAAGGTCGAACACAACCCTGATGTGGCCCTCAGTGAAATTGAGTTTGACACCCTTGACCTAAAGAGATTACAATTAAATTTGAACCAATTTACTTTTTTATTTCTCTGTTCATAAAACAGCTCTGCAATCTGAAGGATGCAAAGAGAACCAAATGAATTTACCCAAATATCAGAATATTATTCCAGGCATCTAGTGACAGATGCCTGAATCCATGAAATGTATGCATGTAATGATTGTTATGATTCTACAAATGTTGGCATTTGGTGCGGGGAGGTTGCATTGCAACCCTGGATTAAAATGCGTATTGCTCTGGAAATAATGTTCTGTAGAATAACTTGCAGTAATTACATCTAATGAATAAGAATATGGTGCCTGTAATCTTGGAGAATGTTTCTGATAAATTGGGCTCCAAATGTTGTCCTTGTCTACTAATTCCTTAACTTTAACAGTATTTGATGCTGGATTTGCCATAGGTAAAAATCAGAATAAAGATCTCCTTACCATTTGTGTTATCACCAATGCTACTGGTTTTACCATTCCAGTACCATAGCAGCAGAGTGGCATCGCGAGACCCTGATAGAATATAACAGTTTCCTCCAATATAAGATTCAGAGCGGCCAAGGCAGGTAACAACATCCCAGTGTCCAAACACAACTTGCATTAGTTTTCCTGAAACATACAAACATTTTTTTCATTCATAGTAAGACCACATATTGTAGGATTCATATTGACGGATTGGATCCCACCCTCACTACATAATTAATTTCCAATGTTCTCTTCAGTTGGAAAGAATAAAATTAAAAGGTCCTGGTTATTCTAGAAGCCAAGGCACTGTCTGTCCAACTATCTTCTGAGAAAAGAATCTCTTTCCATCATTTATTTGATTTAGACAACTCATAACTGCTATATGCCTTGAGATTTGTTTAGCATTGTCAAACGTTGCACAGGATAATCAATTATTACAAAAAAGAACTTCACAAATTATTTTCCAGTTTTCTACTCCTGATTATTGAAAACAAAGTCTTAAATACACAGCAAGTAAAGGCAATGACAACTATATATTTCTTTTATTGTTTCATTCTTCTATCATTCAGATAAGAAAAAGTTATATTTACAAAGTACCTTGTCCATTCAAAATCCATTCATATATTATTCACATTGAGGGGAGTATGGTTTATGGCAGTCCTATAAAGTAGCTGATAATAATTACTGCTGGGACAGAGGTAAGATACTGCATAATGCTCCTATGGTATCCTAATAGGTATTCATACATATTCAGCCACTTAGTTCATGGTATCTGAAATACCTGACCTCCTTTTTTAATTTTCTTATTGTTAATGCATGATTAATAAGCTATGTTTATTCAGTGAAGTGTGGACAAATAGAGAAAGCCGCAGAGAAAGTTAGACTCTGAAATCAGTCAGTCAAAGAAACAAATATTTCTGAAGTTTGTTTTGAAAATTCTAAAGTGTTGATTTTATATTTGTTAGAAAATATAGGAAAATGACTTATACTGGAGTCAGTTTTTATTAATATCTTGACAGTTGCAATACCTTTTTTTAAAAAAGCAGTTTTTGCAGCATTGACTTTAAAAAGCTATCTGAAAATAATATGTACCATTATCAGAGAGTTGATTGCAATTCTGCAATGCTAGTTGTTTTCAGAATACATAACTTACATTCAAGATATCTGCTGTTACAACGCTCTCATCTGAAATCTGAATAAGATTAATTTACATAAATATTAAAATATAATTGAACTTGCTATTAACTATTCTTATAATCTTATTCTGTAATTTTTCCTTCCTTTCACAACTCAGGAACAGGACAGATAATTAATGAAAACCTTTCAGACAAATATTCTTTGAATCCCTTTGCTTTTCCATTATATATTAATGGTTTCTTTCTACAAGTATTCTATTATACATTTTAAATATGCAAGACAAAGCTGAATTTTGTCTTTATGAAAAAAGTTGAATTAAACTAAAATTCCATAGGTTATTGGTTTTTTTTCCACGGATGAAATACATATTTTATTAAACAGTATCTTTTCTTCTATTTGTTTGCAAAAGAAATTGAAATCCAATTATTTACTGTTCTAGCAGGGATGACCCAAATTGGAAAATATGGACTATCAAGTACTTTAATGATAAAATTGGTTCTATGAAATTTGAATGAGCTGGAAGGGACCTTGGAGGTCTTCTAGTCCAGCCCCCTGCTCAAGCAGGAGACCCTATACTATTTCAGATAAATGACCGTCTAGACTCTTCTTATAAACATCCAGTGATGGAGTGCCCACGATTTCTGGAGGCAAGTTGTTCCACTAATTAATTGTCCTCACTTTTAGGAAGTTTCTCCTTAATTCCAGGTTGCTTCTGTCTTTGATTAGTTTCCAGTCATTGTTTCTTCTCCTGCCCTCCGGTGCTTTGGAGAATAATTTGATCCCCTCTTTTCTGTGCCAGCCCCTCAAGAACTGGAATACTGCTATCATGTCACCCCTAATTCTTCTTTGCTTTAGACTAGCCAGACCCAAATCCTGAAGCCATTCTTCATATGTTTTAGTTTCCAGGCCTTTGATCATCTTAGTTGCTCTTCTCTGAACTTTTTTCAAAGTATCAACATCTTTTTTTGTAGTATGGTAACCAAAATTGATTGCAGTATTCCAGGTTTGGTCTTACTAGGGTTTTATAAAGCAGTACTAATATTTCACATGATCTTTATTCTATGCCTCTGTTTATATAATCCAGGATTGTATTAGCTTTTTTAGCTGCTACTGCAAATTGTTGGCTCATATTCAAGTGATCATACACTAAGACTCCAAGACTCCTATAAAAGATTGCAATCATTTTACCTTCTACTTTCCCTCAAATTAAAAAAATGATTTTGTTTTCCAGGGGTTGAAAAACAAAACTGAGAGGAGCACATGCACCCCATAACCTACTGTTATATTTCTACTGTTATACTTTCTAGCAAATCTCTCTGGTTCTTTCTTCTTCTTTATATCAGTAACATTTCTTGTGACTGACTCTCAACTGTTCAAAGGCCATACTTCGGATTGGAATTTCTGTTGTAAGTCTTTGCAATTGTAAATCAAGGTCCCAGTGATTGGATCTGATCTTTCTGCCATTTTTATGATGGTTGTTAAGTAAATCACACAGTTGTTAAGCAAATACTTTTTCGTGAACAGGCTTTTTTGCTGGAAAAATGGGAAAAAACATCGCAAATCAGAGTCATATCACGGAATTCTACAACCAAGCTGGTGCCAAGCAGCCAAATTGTGGCCAAATGACTGTGGGAGAAGTGATTAATGGTACAACATATGACACAGCCAAAAGCACCCTTTCCAAGGCACTCATAACTTTGAACAATCATTAAACTATCAGTCTTATATCAAGGACCACCTTTAAAGAAGCACCGGCTCTTAAACTCAATGCATTTAAGTTACCTTCTACAGAAGTTTATTTCTCAGCTATACTGTTTGCTTAGACAAAGGAGGCAACCATTTTCATGATCCAGAGTGGTAGACACAGAGGCAAGCTATCTGCAGCGTGCTCTGGTTGTATCAATCAACGGAACCCAGGAAATATGCCTTCTATGTTGTAGTGCCTGCTATATGGAACAACACTTTCTTCAAGAATCAGGCAGATCTAATTCTGTTAGCCTTAAAGGCCTCTGTTATTTTATTTACACAATAAATAAATAAATATTTTATTTATTTGTACTGAATTACTGTTGATTTTAAATGTCTGCTGGCTACCAGATTCATGTGATCAGATGTGTGGATATGTATTATATGTCTTCTAATTAAGTAAAATAAATAAGGTGAAAAATTATAAGCAACAGAACAAGTTCAGTTTTGAACTCCAAATAGGTTGTGCAAGTCTATGGATGCAGCTGAATGAATTAAAGTGATTTATACTCTAGCCAAATGGATTGAAAAAAGAAGGATGTAGTGGCCAGAACACCAGCTCCAGAACTACATGTTAAACAATGAACAGATGGAACACATTTGTTTGTTTCTAGATGCTACTAGCCATAGTAATTTGAACTGTTTAAATTCCCAGAACAGGTCTGAATCAAGTAAGCATAAGAGCACCAGTATGGAACTACAGCTGTATTATGTTTCAAGTTTCACGTATAAAAAAGTCACTGAAAAATTTTGGCCTTCAATTTCAAAAGATATCCATTGGCTAAAAGCTCAGAAGTCAAAGCCATTGCTAGTACTGACAGGATCAATGCATATGATGAAGGTATGATGTGAAATGACACATCACTCCTTATAGAATTTTGTGAAAAAAGAACAACTTCTTATGGACTCTTGCTGAAAAAAGAAACAAAAATGAACTGACGGTTTATAGATTTCATGATTAGAAAATTAGGGAAGATTATGGAAAGAAGGAAACTTTGATGTAACTTTAGAAAAAGGGAGCAAAAATATACATTAATTTATTAGTTCTGTTAGTAGAAAATATTTTTTATTGTATTTTTTCTTTTTCTTTCTTATGTACATCTACATCTTATCTACATCTTTTTTATGTTTTTTACATTTTTATTACCTTTTTCTATCTCATCTCTTTAATTCAAAATTTGTGTTGTTTTTACTCTAACTTTGTGTGTGTGTGAACTGTTGAAGATTTTATCTGTAATCTGAAAAACTATACCACAACTAAGTTGTCTACTATCAGCCTAACCAAGGTGGGGTAATACCAGTGATGTAATGAATTAAGTTATGAGTCATACTTTGCAACTTAATAGCCTTGTTCTGAAGAAGAAAAGCTGAAGCCAGATGCAAAAATTAAGAAGACTAAATGACTGCAGCAATAAGAAAAAAGAATGTGGGACTTTGATGCAGATACCCAAGATATCAAGCAGATGGAAAATATAGAGATGGATCTGTAACTTAGAAAGGTAAAGGGCCAGCCTAAACCTATTGTTGAGATAAAATATGTGGATTCCACAATAGCTGATATGGACAACAACCATCAGTATATATTTTGTGAAGATTGAACAGACACTTGTGTGTGAACAGCTCCAGAATACAGGAATTGTATTTATTGATTCAATCAACCATTTGTATGGTATAGTATACTATCTATACCCATTCATGGACAGGGACAGTCTAAACACTGGTAATTATGAGATATGGATTATCACCTTCTCTCTATAGACCAGAGGTGTCAAACTCAAGGCCCGGGGGCAGGATCTGGCCTTCAGGGTGCTTAGATGTGGCCCATGGGGCCGCCCTGGAAACAGCAAAGGACTGGCCCATGGTGCTTCTGCCAGTGAAAATGGAGCTCAGGTGAGCTGCACGGGGCCCTCCCGAGTTCCGTATTCACTGGCAGAGGATTGCAGGAGGCTGTCACAGCTGAAAACGGAGCTCGGGAGCCCATTTTCTCTGGCAGAGCGCTCGGGCCCCCACAGATACCCCCAACACAAGTGACGCTGAGCTGGCCATGCCCACCCTGGCCATGTCCCCCACCCCTCCCGAAGTCACACAGCGCTGATGTGGCCCTCAATGAAATTGAGTTTGACACCCTGCTATAGACCTTTCGTTGAATTTAGCCCAGAAGCTTTAGCAGGTGTAGTTTGGGACAAGTTTACTAAGTAGAGAAAAGTGACTACATATTGTTCAAACAAATGTATTAGCTATGAAATAGCTACTGACCATGGAGAAGTTTACACAACTTGTGATACACAAACTCCTAATCAACTTGATACCAAGATGCTTGCTGAATTAACCGCTTATATGTTGCAGGACTGGCCGAGTGAGTCATTTACATTTTATACTTGAGTTGATCTTTTATACAGTGACACCACTCTCTGGAGTATTTTCCTGCTATAATCCATAGGCCATCTACTAATTACATCTATTAGGTATCCTATGGCAAAATTATTTTACATGAACTTCATGGACTATCAAAATCAATCCTTTCCCCTCTAACCATATCTTTTTAAATAGTATGTTTTATCATATTTTAATTTAATTTTAATACTGTGTTTTAATATTTTTATATTATGTCAGAGATGAAACTGCAGAGTTTTATATTATTTAGCACAATGTATATTTTTAATATTTATTTCCAAATATTATTCTTGTGGCTAGGGTGGAAGCAAGAATGAAAATAATAAAGAACATAAAGGTAGTAGATTTTTGTGTGTATCTATTATCTCTATATTAGATCTTCACAGATGTGTTTTTTTTAATAAAAATGGGTGCATGTCATTATAACAATCTAAATAATATTACAATAGTTTCAACTTAATCTATTCTACATTGTGTTCTTCCACTCATGTTATATTTTGTGCTAAGGAATACAAGAAGAAAAACATCAGGAATACATTACAATTATGTATTTTAAAGAGGCAAGAGAGTGGAAAAGAAATTGAAGGTAAAGTTCGCTTTGGGAACCCAAGCTAAAAGCCAAACTTGACCTTCTTCAACCAGTCAAATCTTCTCTTGTCCTGCAAAGCCAATGCTCCCTACAATTTAACTAAATATTCCATTTGGCACTACTAATGAACTTTCAGAATGATGCAAAAAGGAAGGAGTAAAGGTACCATTATATGGCAGACAATGTTTCAACCAGTGTTGAAATGTTAGCAAAAAGCAATATTTGATTTCTTGAGGGCAGAAAATAATAGGCTGATAGGAGACAGTGGGTGTATTTTTGTTTCCTGTAAGATAAAATATCATTGACGTAAAGTTACAGAGATGTTTTGGAAGAGTCAAGTGTTTTTCTTACACTTTACAGCAAGGATATAAAATTTGATATTCCTTCTTTTTTAAATGTTAAAAACAAAATTAATTAATATAGTTAGTCCTTAACTGCAACTGAGCCTGTCAATTATAGTTGTAAATTGTGATGGTTGTAAATCAGGTCATAGTATGACTGAACTCATTTTATGATTTTTGATGGTAGTCATTAAGTGACCACCATGGTCATTAAACAAGCGTTGTACTCATTAAGTGAACCCACTGCATGGTGACTTTTGCTAGAAACAGAAGTAAACACTGGTTTTCAGCTAAAATCGCAGTCATGTGAGTACAGGATATTGCAAATGGCTGTATAGGTGGGCTTGTTACCGAGTGACCAAAATGCAGTCACATGACTGCAGTGGGGACTAGCTATAGGAACATTGGAACTGGGTAAAAGTATCTTTTATGGAATCCTCAGAACTTTGAATGGTTGCTAAGTGACCAATTTAAGTCAAGGACTACCGGTAGTCAGTTTTGCTGCTTTGTAAAAATTGTGCACAAAGTTTTAACAGTTTAATTAAACAGTTTCAGAAAAAGATTAATATTTTACATTAACTCACCTGTATCAGTAGAATACACCCGAAAACTTTTATCCCAAAATCCACAGACCAAGATGTAGCGATTATCTGACGTGATAACAAAGCACTGGGAATGGACTTGAATACTTTGGTCCAGAAGATCTGTGATTTGCCTTTTGTGCATACCTGTATTGCTAGCTAAAAAAGAAGAAAATGAAAAGACAAGAGAGAAATAATAGTTTATTCCAATTGCAAAATAAGTTTTAATTTCTTGCCAAATAATCTTAAATCAATAAGAATCTGATTCTTGGGAGATTTTATTTCCATTTCTTTTTGCTCAATTATAATACAGGGTGCTCAGATTATTTCAAGAAATAAATCTTATAAGGCTCTGACTATCTCTCTCAAAACTAGGGATATGATAAAATTCATTTTAGTGCAAGTTCAGCTTGCAAAACAACTTCAATTTTAGTAAATATAAATTAATACAGGTAAAGCTTGACAAAGTATGGGTAGTCCTCAAATTATGAGTGGCTGTTTAAAGGCCATTTGAAGTTACAAATGCATCACCAAAGTGTATTTACAGCATCTTGTACTTTGAATGTGATCACTCCCGCCTTTCACCCCTGCACTCGCTAACTGAATGTGCGGCTTGTTAAGTGCACATGAAGTATCTTGGGGTAGGGAAAGCCATGGGGGGCTCTAGTGATGGAACAGTCCACCTGTTTCATACCACCTAAGGCCTTCCCTGACCCAGAGATACCTCATTCTCCCTCTCTTGGGGTCCCCACAATTGCTGCCCCCCCATCCTGCTGTGCTGGCTCACTTATCTGATGATCTGTCTCCTCTCTACCCTGTTTTTTTCCCTGCTCTTCTTTGCTGCATGCACCATTCCGGGCTTCCTTTCTCGCCACTGAACCACTTGAGAAAGGCTTCGGCAATGAAAAAGGAGGCACGGAGTCCAACGCGCGCCCTTCCAGATCTCCTTTCTCTCCGCTGAACTGCTTGAGGAAGGCTTTGGCTATAGAAAAGGAGGCCCGGAGGCCCACATGTGCAACTCCGGGCCTCCTTTCTCGCTGCCAAAGCGCTTGAGGATTGCATCCCTGTAGGCTTCGGCAGCCATTTGCAAAAAGCCTTTTCCAATAGGAACATAGCTTCACTAGTGTCAACAAAGGCTTTTTTGAAAGGGTTGCCAAAGCCTACAAGGATGTAATCTCCCTGCAGGCTTTGGCAAGGAAACAGCAAACGGAGGAAAGACCTGAAGGACCAAAGCCTTCCCTCCGTTTTCAAATGTCCTCAATTCGCAGAGAATAGAGGCCTAAAGTGCGAGATCACATGAGATCATTAGCACAAGATCTCATGCTACTGATCTCGCAGTACTTTAGAGTACATTAGGCTTTTGTTCTCTAAAAAATGCACCGAAAGCCTGAAGCAACAAAGTAGTCAAAAAAACCGCAACAGAGGGGAGATCTTTGCAAAATAAGTGAGTCTCCACAGACAGAGTAACTGTGAAGACCTGGCGAGGTAGTGTGAATAGGCAGGATAAATGTTGCATAGCCTCTACGGTGGTTTGTAAGCGTGAACAACTGTTGTGGTGCTGCAACATTCGTAATTTTGGGACTTGTTCATAAACATTAGAGGGCGCTTATTGCATAACTTCGAACAGTCACTAAGGGAACACATGTAACCCGGGGATTACCTGTATTTGTAAGGAAGTAAGGATTTTACAAATTGCTGTACTTGTCTGTTAGAATTTTTCAAAGATAAAGGTTTTTTTTTCCATGATTGTATTTGTATGTATTTGCCTTGGAATTGTTTGCAGAAATACTAGTACAATAAATTCTACAGAAAGCAGATTCAGTACTGTAAAATTCCTTTGTATTCTACTGTACTGTTTGTTTGCAAGTGTTTTGATTGCTTTCAGCAAGTTACTTTGTATTCCACTCACTGTGTTAGTTTGCGTGTGCTTTGAGATCACCTGTTTTTGTTTTTAATTAAAAGGCAGCTTCTATGCACTGCTTTCAATTCTAGCAGTGAATGTTCTAGTGCTTTACCCACTCTGCCAATTTTCTCTTTTTCTTGTAGAAATGGTTTCTTATTAGTTTCAGCCACTGGTTCACTTAACAATTGTGAAGATCAAGTGTTTTTTCCCGGTGAGACTGGTCTATCAGGGCAACCTGGTCTACCCAAATATGGGACGGAGCATACTACTTCTGCTTGTGGAGATCATTTAACGATCCAAAGAAAACAGCAAGCTCAATTTTCTTTTTCACTTAATAACTTGATCGATTTGCTTTACAATTGTATTTAAAAAAATGATGTAAAAATAAGTCTGATTCATTTTGTGACAATTTTTATTTACAACCCTAAGGGATTACGGTTATACCTTGAGGACTACCTGTTATATAACCCTTAATGATTTAATTCATTATAGAGATTGTAGATCACTAGGAGCTTTATTTGAAGAGGGAAACCTGTGGTCTATGTACTGCAGCAACACTGCATATATAAAATAATATAATAAGATATATTAAACACTGTATAGATAAATATAATAAATATAGTATGGAAATTGGGTATAGTAGTGATTTAAAGGATAACTTCAGATGAGATTTCATCTATATTTCATTTATTAGGTGAACCTAGGCATTTTTAGCAAAAGCATCATAAATTGTTATGTGACTGCCAGACACTGCAAATGACTGAAAATCTGGGGTAGTTGCTGACTGCCTGAAATGTGATCATATGACCATAGGGGGCACTGGCTATCAGAACTGGGTCATAAGTATGTTTGGAGTGGGGGTCTGTATTACTTCGAATACCCTAAGTGACCGGTCAAAAGTTGAGGACTGCCTGTATTTCATAATAGTATTGCAGATCATTTGCAGTAATTTACAATATTAATAAACATCCTAAAACAAGCTGCTTAAGTGTTAACTCCAGATATAATTTCTAGCTATAACTTTAATGTTATCAATAGTTACACATGCAACAGTTCTTAACATGTTTAGGATAATATCTTTTTCAGACTGCACCTAGATTTAGCATATTTATCTACTGATTTAAGTGCCATTTATTCAATAGATACTAATATGAATAAAACTAACTTTGCATTTCATGATTCCCTCCCTCTATCAAAGGGAGATAATCTTAGGATCCAATTTATCAGTTGCATGCTAAATATTAATGTGGAATAAACATAAAAGAAAAGGTGTGTTATTGTACTACATTTCCAAAGTAAAATTATATCGGGGTGGGCTGCTGTGGGTTCTCAGGGGTTCGGGAGAATCTCTAGCTAAGATTCTGTGCAGTTCGGAGAACCCCCAAATCCCACTCCTGCCTGGCCCTTCCTGCCCCTCCCAGGAGTCTCCACACGGCCCGTTTTGGATGCAGGTAAGTGCAGGGCGCGTGCGGAGGCTCGGGGCCTCCAGAGGGCCTATGGAGCTTGGTGAGACTGTTTTCACCCTCCTGGAGGCTCAAGAAAATCCTCCGGAGCTCAGGGAGGGCAAAAACGCCCTCCCGCTGTGGTGCAGGAGGCTGACTAGGCCATGCCCACCATGGCCACGCCCACCCAGCAACTGGGCAGAGAACCCTTGCTAAAATTTTTGAAGCCCACCCCTGAATTACATCCTGTATTTTGCTAACTGCAATAATAAATCTTGCAGACATCCATGATAAGGGCTGAATAGAATAACAGTCCTATGTTTTAAACATTGAGTATAAAATGTTTATCAGTTCATCTGATAAATATCTACTGATGCTTCCCAAGAGTTGTGATAAATACATTACAGAATATATTATATGAAATTTACCAATGCCTAAAAATAAAGGTTCACAAATCATCTAGTGCATTTTTTTCTTTGTGATTTAAGCAACATAATAAAATAGTTGTGAATCAAATATATTATAAGATTTAATCTATCTGAAAAACCATCTTCCTGCTTCCCTGGTTGTGATCCTGAAGTCAACCATACTTTAGTTAAAAAAGTACTAATATCGTAACCTCAAAATGACTGAGCCATTTATTTCAAGTCTGGATCTGCTCTGCAATTACACATTAATTCCATCAGCCTGAACAGCAGGCCTGTGGAAAAAAGGATTGATCTCCTGTAATTATAAAATTCTGGCACCAGAGTTTTATTTTTCACAACACAGCACCGCTAAGAACCCTACTGTTATTATGAAAATTTCCTCAGCAAAGAGCTCCATCACATTACTGGTGCACCAATTCATCATAACGTGCCTTGCTCTTGCTCATCAACAAGTCTGAGTGATGAAAAGGCCCAATATTATCCTGACAGTACTTCATGCGCATTCTCAATCACACATTATTACGGCATCCATATTAATTTTCATTGACACACGTCCTAGGCCTGTTCAAATTAGGCAAACCAATGAGGGGGAGTTGATGAAATACCAGCATAGCCACAGCTCATTGCATTCCAATTTGCATGCAAATGGTTTATCAGGAAAATTCCATTCCCAGCAACCAGCAAGTGAAAAACAACCGTAATCTACACTTCAGGGCCACCATACAGAGCTTAATGAATCGCAAAGAGAGAAGGAAGTGACAGACCTATGAGAGGATCGATTTCCACTGGCAGCTGGTATGGCTGGTCTTGTACAGCACCTTGATGAGCTAAAAGAATGAGAAAAGGCTTAGAAATAGTGCTATTTTAGGTACTAAAATCACACCAAAAAATCATATAAATCAAGAATCATGTGATACTCTCTTTTGAAGAATTGGATTTTCTCCAATTTATTAAATTCTATCAGCCAAAATTTCAAGTTTTTTAAAGGCTTGTTTATACATTTATTTCATCTTATTTCTGTTCTCAGTGTATGCCATCACCAGAGATTTGGGTCATAAACTATAGCAGATGGTTAACCGGCAGCTTCTCATATTGCAAAAAAGAAAACAAATGGTAAAGAATGCTGAAAACAAAATGTGACAGCCACTTGCTAACTATCGTGGATCTCATCTTTCTTTAAGGGAACAAAAAAAAAAAAACCCTTTGAATAGGATAACACAAATGTAATATTCATAAAAAATAATTGTTTTATATAAAAAGGAGATTTTTAGACCATATAATACGAAGGGGTATATTATCATTTAAAAGTGGCATAAACAGAGGAAAATCTCATTTGTAATTTAGTTTTGTTTAATAAAAATGTATGAACAATTTTTGTATTCAAAATATTCTTTTTTTTTCCTAAAGCTAAAATGCAAAATAATTATTCCCAGAACATTTTTCTCAAAACATCAATGAAACTTTGCAATAATGGAAACTAATGTAAGAAAAATCATACACCCAATATTCCACTTTTTCACAGGCAAATTGCAAAGCATATGCTTATCATAAAACTAGCTTTGTTGGAATGATTACATAGTTCATGTGGAATTTAGAAGTCTATGATTCAGTAAAATCATAATAAGCAATATAAGTTTTTTCTCTGTAAGGATAGATGTTCTACTGTATTCAGCAGTGAAATACTGTTAAATCAACAGAATGAAATGTATACAATTTTACTTACCTGTGTCAAGTGAAATATGGTTATTTCTGTATTTTTCATTTTTTTAAAAAAATTGCAATAGGAATTATACAGTAAAATAATAAACAATATTTTAAACAAGAATAAAAAGGCTAAGAGACCAGGCAGGACATTGAAATAGCTGGTAGTAATAAAACAGTGGACATTGGTTTTTTTCATAGAAATTTGATGAATTTCAAAAGTCAAAAGCAGCAAGGAAAAGATGGGGACAAAGGATTTGATAGGAGGGATACTTTCGTGAAGCACAAAAGAGTTAATAGGGACATGGGAATAATTGAGAACAGAAATATAGGATGCATTTACTATTTACCGGTACTATTTGGCTCAAATGTAAAAGCAACCACAAGATAAGCTGTTTTTCTCCAATATCCTGCCAACTGACAAGCAGACATTATCCACTCCCTGACAGTTCAGACTAAATTTGGAGTAAAGTTGTTCACCTATCAGGAATAGCATTTCAACCAATTTACCAACCAATACATGAACATTTGTATTCAATTACAATTATTCCTAGACTAGTGGAAAACCTTGATGTAAAAAGCAGATAGACAAAGGACATTTGGAATTTACAGGGGTCACATGTAATAGCCCTAAAATGAGATATATTTTATATATTTGTTTCCACTACTCAAATTTAAACTGACACAGCAAATCAAGGATAACCCAAAGCTTATAGTTATTTTTATATTATTTTTGAAAATAACCAATCAAGATTTCACATTTCAACTCTGCCTACAGTTTTGTTTCCAGATTTTCTAGTAATAATGATAGGAAACTACCATCTTGCTAGAAATTGTAAAACTTATTGCTTATATTGCTCAAGTACTTAGTAAAACTTGATGCCAAAGAATGACGTTCTTATAATGTATTATTACATATAGTTTGCATAGTTTACTGCAGGACATTTCTGAAATTATTAAAAGCTCCATTGAACAAATATAACTATGCTTATACTTCTTAAATCTACTATGGAAAGTAGTAGCCCTTTTGCACCTTACCACCACACACTATTTCGCTAATTATGTAATCAATATTTCTATACTCACCAGGAAGATTGTGCCACTTATTCACAGCAAATAGTCGGTTGACAGTGACAGTAATCACGGCAGAATTTGCCAAGCCAGGCTGAGTATTGGCTGCTACATGTGTTACAGGAGAGTTGGATGGAAATTTTAGGACCATGATGACATCCTGTTGAGCTTGGTCTGTGAACATCAACGGACTCTGGAGAAGGAGATACTGTTGAGTGGGGAAAACAAGATCCCAACCACGAGAGAAAAAAGGGAAAGGCAAAGAAGATTGGAAAGATAAGAAAGTGCAGGAACAGTGAAGACCCCGTTAAAAGAAGCAAGAAGCATCAGCAGCTGCAAATGAATGCTAATGCAATAATTTTTCACAGGTTATGGAAACTATATTTTTAAGGAATACCTTGATTTCACATTAAAAATTAAGTGGAGAGGGAAAAAAAATCTAAATCCAACATCTACAGCAAGTCATCATTAAAACGTTTCCAGGTGTCTGTGTATTAAAATTGCTAAGCTTCTCAATCACCAGGTTCAGGTGAAGAAAAGAAAGCCCCAATCATGAAGATGAAAATTTGTTCTCCAAAAAACTAAAATAGCTGTGTCATTTGTTTCCATGATCACATGTCTGCCCTCCACATGTCTGCCCTGGGAAAAGACACAGCTTTTTAAAAAAGTAACATATGAAGGGTCTTTTTCAAATTGAACTTTAAGTATTATTGTATACAGTAGGGGTGTCAAACTGGTGGCCTGTGGGACGGATGTGTCATGCACAGACCACGCCCATCCTGGCTCTGCAAAGGCAAAAAAAAAATGTTGCAATATGTCACATGGTGACACCATCGAATTTGACACCCGTGGTATACAGCTTGAAAATCTTGACATTAATGTAGGAATATTAATTCAAATTAATTGTAGAATATAGGTTTTTACAGCTGCTATATTTTCATGAAATTAATATGTGCTGATGTTTCCTTAGACTTATCACTAGCTTTTTCAGTGCAGAACAATATTATATGATAACAAATAAGGATGTGACATCTGAAGTCAAATTCCATTTTAGACTTGTACTAATGAAGTTAACAGTGTAGTAGCTGATATTCAACTGAATCAACACCTATTCATTGTCTCATACAACATTTCCAGGAAATCATTTCACTAGTCAATCCATATTAATTTAATTTTTAAGCAATGGATTCTACAATTAAGCATGTATTTTTGGGCTGTTTTCTGTCCAGTTACATTACAGATACCATGGCTTCAAAGTTTTCCTTCAATATCTACTTCATTCATGATACAAGTCTATAGAAATAGATTTTAAATAAATATAGATGTAGATTTTAAAGAATAGAAAAAAGAACAGATATGAATTTTAAAGAAGAGTAAACTAAAGCAAGTTCAATTTTATTAATATGTTGTATTCAAAGTAATATTTCCAAATGAAAAGTTTTAATTTGGAAATATTATTAATCAATCAAAAGATTTTCTGCAGCTATTCCATCTTTTCCTCCACAACTGATTTGTTTCTGGTAAAAAAAAAAATCAATAATATAAAGCAGGGATCTCATACTGGTTGGGGAATTCTGGGAGTTAAAGTCCACAAGTCTTAAAGTTGCCAGGTTTGGAGAACCCTGACATAAAGGATGAGGTGGGGGAAATCAGGAAATGTTACAAATAAAGAAGGATGTAATATTGTCAACTCCATAATGCTAGGAAGTTCAGGAAACACTGGATTCATGGAAATATCATTATTATGTGTTTTAATATGGCTGTACACCGCCCAAAGTCCTTCGGGAGAAGGGCGGTATAGAAATCTAATAAACTTAAACTTAAACTTAATTATTATCATCAGGGTAATATAACAAAACCCCAAAACCTATTGAAATAATTCTTTCGCATAATTTATAACTAATGTAATTAAGGCAGAGTTACCCAGTCTCATTCTCACACTTCCCGCTCCCTTGGATTCAGGACTCTCTTCTGTAATGCGCCAACCCTATTTTTTCCCTTAACTCTCTTACCTCCCCCTCCATGTTCTCAAGGTCCATTAGACATTCCATCACAAAGACGAAATTCTTATGCTCCAATTTTACAAGAATCGCATAGTATCTCTAACTATGTTTCATTTAAGTATCTCATAGATTTCAAGAGGTTAGCTTAATCTGGATCTAACCCAATTAACAATCACATTTTAAGTCGAAGTTTTATAAATAATATTTTTATTTAAATTAAATTTCTAGCAATTCCTTGGTTGCTACACCACTTTTTCCTAACCCTTCATCTTCCTGGAAAGCTAAAATTCAGTATAGCTTTTCTAGTAGAACCTTGTGGCTATGGAACTACTTAAGACATAGAACTGCAACTTGGCAGCAGGCAAGTTGACACAGTTTTCCACATAGGGCAGAGCAAACTAGGATTCCAGCATGACCATGTATAAATAGGGAAACATTTATGCCAACAGACTACCTATTTAATATCACTTGCCTAATGCATTGCAGACTTTTTAATTTTAATTTTAATGTTTTACACTTTGCAATTTTGCATCCTGTCTTCATCACTCTATTTGATAATAGAAGTTTCATTTGTTAAGAGGTTGACTTTCTTTGCTATGTACTGTCGGATCAGAACCCTAACATCTATAGAAGAGTCATTTCAAAAATTTTCAGCCTCTATTGCTTAACATAAAAAATTGCTCCTTTAAATCTTAAAAGGTAAAGGTTCCCCTCGCACATATGTGCTAGTCGTTCCCGACTCTAGGGGCCGATGCTTATCTCCGTTTCTAAGCCGAAGAGCCAGCACTGTCTGATGACAATTCCATGGTCATGTAGCCAGCATGACTAAATGCTGAAGGTGCACAGAACACTGTTACTTTCCCACCAAGATGGTCCCTATTTTTCTACTTTAATTTTTACATGCTTTCGAACTGCTAGGTTGACAGAAGCTGGGGCAAGTAACAGGAGCTCACTCCGCTAGGGATTCGAACCACTGAACTGCGGACCTTTTTGATTGACAAGCTCAGTGTCTTAGCCACTGAGCCACTGCGTCCCCTCTTTAAACCTTAGGATTCCACTAATATATAATTCAATTTGCACCTTATCAATCACTGTTTAAATTTGTGTGTGTATCCTTATTGTATAGTGGTTAAGGCACCAGCCAGAAACCAGGAACCCTAATCCTTCTTTAGGCATGAAATCTATGGGATGACCTTGGGCCAGTCGCTCTCTTTCAGCCCTAGGAAAGAGGCAATAGCAAACCACTTCTGAAAATATTGCCAAGACAAGTAAAGGGACTACTTCAGGCAGGCATTAGGAATCAACACTAATTTGCTATGCATATATATATATATATACACATCCTTTAAATATTACATCAGATTATATACACTTATTTGATGAAGCTATAAAATAACTGATGTCAAAGGAATGACCAAGATGCAGTCTTTATAACTCTCTTCACCAAGTTTTAACATTTTGGAAGTAGCAAATTACAGCCATTTGTCCCTATTCTAACAAAGTGCTGTTAGCTTATATTATCAAAATTCATACTTTCTCATATTTTATGAAAACTGTTTGAGATAATTAATATGTAACAGCTGAGCAAATAAAAGAACTCATTGTTAGTGAGCATGGTATTACTGTACACTCTGCTGAATAAAGTTATTATTTATATAATTATTACTAATATTATTTGTGAATATTCCTGAAATACTATTTTTTGAAAGGTATTATATTTTTGGAGTTTGAATACAGTGACAATGGTTTTTGCCTATTTATCATTAGTTGTATATGTATATTTAGTATCTTTTTATAGATAACAAATAAATAATACATTTTTATATCATTTTTTATAATGATATAAAAGACATTAAGAGTACTTAGAAAAACATATTGCATTATGAATTCCTATTTGGAATCTTTGCATGAAGGTGTAAATAAAAACAACTAATAAGCTACCCAGACACACTTTTGAGCAAGTGGCTAAAAGCCAATCAATATTATGAGTTAATCCTCCCTGGATGCTCATTCAATTAAAGGTGTCAGTAATGCCTCATCTGATGTGGCCTCAATTAAATTCAGCTATCTGATGGTGTGAAAACACAAGGGGATACAGCAACAGCAGCCAAACCAGACAAATAGGCAGCCTCCTTGTGATTGCTAATTACTACACCTGGTGCATATTATGGCCTGTGCATTTAACACAGCCCATGGTGCCTTTAATGGCTTCTCCACACAGAACCCAGAGAAATTAGTGGAACTTTTAGCGATTAAAGCAATCATTACAGTGGTAAAACTTTGATTTGGTGATCTGAAAAGTTAACATAGCATGGGATGAAAACAATTTTTGTCATTCTCATTTTAACACCTAAAAAAATTAAAACACAAAGAATAAAAATGTGAACTATAGAACTCATCTCTGAAGTTATTGTTTATAAATATTTGCAGAGATGCAAAAATCAGTTGCATGTTCGCATCTGTGGCAGCTCTCTGAAATGCTAAAATTGTATATTTTTTGCATATATATATAGACATACCCAAATGTGTGTGATCTATTTTTTTTAAATTATAGAAACTGCCTGAATTGAATTCTTGATTTTCAATCAATAGTGTTATTTGACTTTAAATGACAGTGATCTAAATCCACCCACTAATTTCAAAATGCTTACACAAACTTAATACCATTTTTAATGAAATTGGGTAAAAGCAGTATTGATTAAATTGATATTTTGCTTTTATTTTTGTTTTCACTTCAAAAAACATTATTAATTTCTTTCCATTTCTGTATATCTCTCCTCTCTTTTTTATTTCTAAATTGCATTTCTATGTGAAGAGGAATATCAAATACTAAGAGCTGATTTAAATATCATCTGAATATTTTGAACATATAAAATAGCTTTGTAAAAGCCATATTTTGTGCACCTGTCCATGTTCAAAAAGAGAACAATAGTGCACACTGAGTTTAGTAACTATGATCATGTTGTGTTGTCCCTGAAATTAAAATGGAACATCATTATTTAAAAATTTCTATATTCGTCTGATTAAACTTAAATAAGATTCCTAAAATAATGATGTACTCCAGTGGAATTCTGATAAATTTCAGTGGAAGAATGAATATTTTAAAAAGTTTCACTATGAAAATATAAGTTCCGGTATGTGTGCAAAATGTTTGTATTATATACATTTGAAACAAAGAAGAAGATTTGTGTATTTGAATTCAGAGTAGCCATTTTACCAGGGTGTAAAATCTGGACCCAACTTACCAACTGCATAGCAGAACTTCTTGGAGGATGTGGTTCTATAAGTACTTGGGAAGGAGTCTGTCCAAAACTTCGGATCTGAGCTTCCACTGCCTGGGAAAGACATCATTAATACATTCTTATGTGGAAAAAGTTTAGATTTATCATAAATTACATTAAAAAATATTCAGTGATAAGTCATGGCTCATTGTAGAATTTGTCATACTGAGAAAGTTATAAATAGTTACAAAATGAGTAAGTTTTCCTGCTTTCTCTAGTAATAAAGAGACTAGAGACAAATATATTTTATTTGGCAGCAATTTACTGTGTTATAAGTTTATGTCTGAGAAGAACTAAAAATGTAATTTTAAAAAAAGGATTGGGGAGATGTGAAAGACAAAATGAAATACAAGATTATCTAGTTTTTAATGAAAATAATGACAATGATTAAAATATTCCAAATGCAATATTGCAAGCAAGCTCTAGCTGAAATTTAGTGAAAATCTTGAACATTAATGAGCAACATGCATAAAAATGAGCATTCACACAGGCCATACAATATATTTTGAAGGTAACCAATTGACAGTGAAACTGAAAAGAGAGCTCTGAAAAAACATTCATTTCTCCATCATATATATTTAGGCAGTACATGTACCATTGAATTTGCATCTAAACTTGCATTTAGAGAAGGCTCCTCGCCATCTTTTTGCTATTTCACCTGCTGTTTCTGAGATTTCTAGATGCTGCAAATCAATGATGCTACCCTCTCCACATTTTAAGAAGGCCATTTATACAGTTCATCAAAATGGGACACATATTGCAGGGCGAACTAGAGATGTTGCAGTCTCAGGTACATACTTGAGATTCAGCTTTCTTGGTCACATCTTCAGCATACAGTAAATGCAAACTAGTTATAACTTGGAATTTTACATTCAACAAAGAAAATAAACTAATCTAACAAGAAGTTTTTACAAATTCTGTTCCTTGTTTATCAGCCATGTTTCTGAAGCCCCAACAATCACTGAAAAGTAATGCAGGGAACTACAGAATTGCTTTGAAGAATATGGACTATTTTGCAGGCAATGAGATGAAACATCACCAAATTACAGAAGGCATATTGCTTCAGAACAAAGCAGAGATGGGAAAGTTATATGAAAGGTAACATTTAAGTTTATTGAGTTGCTTTTTTAAAAAATTGTGCTTTTGAGTCAGTGTTGGATTCCTAGGGC
Organism: Pantherophis guttatus; assembly: GCF_059756535.1. NCBI lineage: Eukaryota > Metazoa > Chordata > Lepidosauria > Squamata > Colubridae > Pantherophis > Pantherophis guttatus. Next base: position 28,384,734 of record NC_142070.1, on the reverse strand, counting down.
TGAAAATGAACAAGTGGCTCAAGATCACCCAGCTAACTTGGAACTTTAGGTGGGATTAGAATTCAAGATCTTCTGATTTCTAGCTTGGTGCCTTAATCACTACACAAAACTGCCTCTCTTTGAGATTTTAAAGATAACCCTATCTACATGAATACTTCTCCTAATAACAGAAAATAAATAACATAACAAGACAAAACACTACAAACCAGTTAATTTTATAATCATTCAATTCAATCATTTAATCGTTCAATTCCCTAACCATTTACCTGAGAATAAATTTTACTGAACCTAATATCATTATCATTTATTATTGTCATAGATCAGCACAAGAAGGTGAGGGGTAAAGTCAATACAACTCAGAAGATATACCAGAATCTAAAACAATTATGAAATGCTAAAAATATATTAAAATATATGTTTTAAAGCAGAAAATTTATATAAAAACTGAAAGAAAATAAAGGGGTAGTATTAAAGGTTAGCATTTGAAAGACTATCAAATTTCAGAGCATTCTACTATGGTGAACTGGATGCTCATTAAGTCTAGTTTATGGTACAGGTCATCACCCAATGAATTTTAAGCACTGCTGAGCAAAAACCTGGCAACACAGTATGTTGTAATAAGGCTGATATCTGAAAACAGCAAAGAGGTGTAGAAGAGGTGTCCTGTATATCCTGGATATTTACACAGTAACAGTGAGATGAGGCTAGTACAAATATAGCAGGCATTGGAGAAGCAGATGCTCTGTTGTTTTTGTGTGTCCAAAGTTACAGGGCCAATGTCTCTCGGGTAACGTATCTATCTCTACCTACTGTCCTACCTTCCTACCTACCTACCTGCCTGCCTACCTTTATTTTGGTAAGAAATGGGTGAATATGTATGTATGTTTGTAGGTATGTATGCAGGTATTTATGTGTTTGTGTGCATGCACATAAAGAAAATATATAAATAAAAATAAAAAATAGAAAAGCAAATTGAAAGAAAGGAAAAGAAAGGTTATAAAGAAGTAGCTTCCAAGCTTGTGGAAGTGGTTATATTATATAGCCAGTTTGGTCTAGTGGTTAAGGCAACAGGCTAGAAAGCAGTTCTAGTCCTACTTAGCCATGAAAACCAGCTGGGTGACTTTGGGTGATAGTGCACGAAGCGCGCGCACAAAGAGAACCGGTAGTAAAGCCGGTTAGAACCTACCCCTGATCCATACAGTCACGTGATCTGACTGTTTGTCAAACTGTTAGTAATTACAAGCATGGCCAAGTGCCCCACAATCAAATGATCATCATTTGCAATGTTCCCTGCTAACTTCCTCAGGAAATCAATAGCAAAGCAGAGAGGGAAGGCTGGAAGTTGCTGAGGTGAGTCTCTCTCATCTGCACTGTCTCATCCAGCCCCTCTGTGGTATGCACCATGCTGGCCACTTGTGCATTCTCCCTGACCCTTGCCGTGCCCCCCTCACATCCTTCCCTGACAACAACCCTAATCCAATCCATCCCAACACACAGTCTGAAATGGTTGATTCTAAATAGTAAAGAATAGAGATTTGGTCAGATAGAAAATCAAAAGACTTTTTAGAAATCCTTACATTTAAATTCTTAGATCATTGGAAAGTAGACACTTTTTATTTCAGTATCTAAATAATGCAACATTTGCTTAATATGAATGTATGGGAACAAAAATAAAATATTTGTGCTATTTATCAATTCTGAAAATTAGAATCGTAAAATATTTGGGTTAATATTGCTTTCAGATGCTGCTTTCCTCCACCACTACTTACATACTCCAGAATGTATGAAAACAAAGTATATTTCAAAATATTAAGGTGAATGAAACCTGTATAATCTAGGTTCTTTAGAACACCATCTTTCTGTAACAATACTTTTCACTTAAGAAAATAAATAACACATATTTTTGTTCAGCCTAATTATGAAAATGATTCCTACAGGTATACGTTGCAACTGTGAGTTAAAACAGAGAAGTAATTACAGCCTGCAAAAACGATTTATTTCTCCCTCAGTGGAGAAGTTTTGCAACTTTCTCTAATCTGAGCCTGTACATTCCAGACATATTAAACTGAGGCCTAGTACAGCTTCAATGCAATCTTCAAACCATGCAAACTGTCCGTCTACCACATTGTAATCCCAGCTGCCAATCTGAAATAAACCAGTTAGGCAGAGCAGACATAACCTACAGAAACAAATGCCACTCAATAATGTTTAGAGGCACTGGGTTCATGGATAATTTCAAACAGTGTCTTTGTCTGGAACATTGATGTGCTCACTGAGAACACCTAAATCTCTGGCTACTGGAAATAAGCAGATAAAGAGGAATAAGAAAAATGAGCTTTGAAAATACTTCAAAGAGACAAAGAAAAAATGGCAAAGGATTTCAAAGAAACTATAAGGAAGACTGGAGAGAATACATGCAGTGCTGCAAATATTTGGGGTTGAAATAGATTTCCATATGAGATTATCACTTTACATATATCATCATAATAAAACTATCATTCAGAATGCATATTAAAAGTCAAAGTGCTGGATATGAGGCACTTAAGTTACCCATATCAAGATTTTAAATTAATTATTACTAGATACTGTCAGTGGTAAAGGAATATCCTAATAGAGATTGCCAATTTAAACACAAATTATTTGTAATATATAATTCTATCCAGTGTATTGACTTTGGCATGATAACATCCTTATATTGTCCGAAATTTATTTTTCAACAAGTTCACGATGGATCAAACATACTCTTACATTGCCTCGATTAGATATTACATCCCTAAATAGTATGTTTGGATTCAATACATTTTTTTAAAAAAATTAAATAAAAAACTGGTACCATTTAATGGTATTTTACATGGAGGTTTTCAATTAAGTTTAGACTAATCCTTAACATTTATTTAGCTTTTCACACACAGTTCCTGTGCTGCACTGTGTCAAACAAACCATCTGGACAGCACACTTCTGGCTACAGCTTCTACCAAGATAATTTGCTTCCAAAAACCTGAGCTGTGTCTATGTGGAGTCCTCATTTATTTAATTCACACTTTCAGAATAAAGGTCTATGTTGAAACATCTTCTAATAATTATACTAATTTTCTAAGATATCCAGAAATACCTATTCATAAAAAGACCACTGCAAATAAGTTTAAAGTATTTAGCAGCTGTTGAACTATGCTGTAAATACAAATCGTACTTTGAAAGATTCACTGGCTAAGTTGTCTTTGTTAGATTTAAAACTGAAATTTCCAGCTTCCACCAAAAATTAAAAAAAGCATAAGATGTCATGAGATTTTTAAAGGACAAGAATAAGGGTCATGTAAATGAAAAATTGCAAAAATAAATAAAATAAATAATGTCACAAATTGCATATTAAAGGTGGGAAATCGGTTGTCTTCTAGGTATTACTAAACTTCTTAGCAGCTGCAGTCTGCATGCTCAGTGGTGAAGGGTTAATGGGAATTATAATATAGCTATAATATAGCTACAACTGCTGGAATATATTTGATACATTTTCTAATATCTAAATAAGACCTATACGCAAACACTAATGAAGTCAGAATAAAGACTACAGAAAGCATTTGAAAGAGAAACTTCAAATTTTTATTGGATCCATCAGCAAAAATAAGCAAGAGATGCATGAACACAGATGCACAGCGGGAACAGCCTTTGAAGCGCCTGTCCAGAGTTTTCAGGAAGACATAGCTGTCTTAAAGCTTCAAGTAGTGATTATCAAATGCTTTGCCCAGCTTTAATTGGAACAAATATATTAAAAATTCCATTCCCTTCCACTTCTATGGATGGTCTGCGTCTTCCTAATCTCAGGTCCTCTACCAGGAGCCTGGGAGTTTGAGGCTTCTGCATCTTCTGTATCTTAGTTGTTCCTAACACAGAGAGTGGTGATATTGTTTAGTGGCTGGATAGAGTAAGGGTTAGAGTACCACCTTTAACATGGGAGATCTGAGTTTAAATCCTGGTTGGTACCTAACTTATGCGTAAGGGTCCTTGGGAAAACATCCTCTAATGCTTCACCTACCTATTACAAATATTAGAGTGATGCAAAGTAGTAGAATCATGCTGGTTTGGACAGTCTCCAGAATAACAAGGTCCACATCAGATGTCTGAATCCCTAGACTGCTAACAAAAGTTCCCAGCACTGGCTTTGAGGCTAAGGAGATACATTAGAGAAGTAGAGGTCAAGAAGATAATTGCTCTGTCCCATCATCCCGCTGGAAAATGAATGAAACCTAAACCTGTTGGCCTTTCATAAGGCCTTCAAAATTGGCTATGTCATCAGGCATCAGGACTGTAATGTATAGGAAAGTCTGTTAGATGATTATGTTGATAGTTGTTTGTGGTTTTTATATTGGGTGCTGATAATTTATTGTTATGTTGCTGTTATGTTGTATTTTTAATGTCCATTGCCTAGAGTTATGATGTTGAGATGGGTGACAGTATCAGTTGAAACAAACAAACAAACATACCTAGCTAATGCCTTCCAAAAGTGCATTAATTCCACTGCAATACTTTTCAACAATATAACTTGGAATAATGTGCCTTGGCATTTATTTTATGCAAGTATTTTCATCATATTAAAAAATAAAACAATTATTAATTAAGCAAGTTTCAATGTATGTACTATTGAACCATGCAGTTTTTCAGGGTAAGAATTATTCCTATTGTGTTATTGATATTGACTTGGATCCTAATTAATGTTTCACTATCATAAGCATTCTCTCAGTAGAATTTTATTTATAGAAAATTGGCATCTTTAAAACAGGGATAAACTTTTTTTTTTCATGATAAACTTTACTGGCTACAGTCTCCAGAAATTTATTCCATAGTGTTAGTAAAATATCTGGATCAATGTTGAGAGGACATAATGAGCTATAAAAAATAAATCAATTCATTTCTATCTTCTTGTCCTATGAAAGTTTTTTGTAAGATCAAACAATTGTTCTATCCATAAAAGAAAATTCAAATTCATCCTAATATTTAGATATACAATTTATAGTCTCAGTTTAATTATTATATAAATAAAGCATCCTAAATAAACAGCTTCCTTTAAAGCATTTTTTCTTTGGGATAAATTATAACATTTCTTTTTAAAAGACTAAATGTACTTGTGATTTCATAGACATTTACTTCAATATGTTAGTTTAAGAAACTGTGTTCCATTGTAATTGGTCTCAGGGGCTCTTATATCGCAAAGCAGTAAAATTTAAAATGTTTAGAGAAGTTGGCAAACCTCTTTATAGAGAGCAAACTATTTTTATGAACTAACAAAAATATTCCACTTTTATTCAAACTATACTTTCTGACCAATCAAGGCAATGCTGGTCATATAAGTTGCTCTCAATTTTGGAATGTTAGAATAAATCTTTGAAGAGACGGATTAACAGACAGGGAGATGATGAGTTAGTATGAGGGTGTGTAAGAAATTCATTTATCAAATGGATTGACAGTGTAACATATACATATTGGTATGATTACATGGAGATATGCATAGAACTTTCATTTTTCTTATGCCTTCTTCCATAACTAAAAGAAAAATGATTCCCCAGTAGTAATGGTAGGAAAGAATTCTTCTTCGAATCTCTAAGCCTAAGGCATAATATACCAGAAGAGACTTGTCACAATTTCTGAACAATGAACAGCAGAATATAAAGGAAAATGCAGTCTATTCTTTCCATGTTAGGAATTAACAAATTAATAACGAGCATCCAATACTTATAGCAATTAGGAAATAAATGTCATATAAGGTACCTCACCTCTTCCTCAAAAGCCCTTGAGGAAAATAATACAAAAATATTAATTTTTGCCTTATTTCTAATCTTAAGGAAAAACAGAGAATCAGTTTCAATTCTGATGTTAACTTTAGAAGAGTTAGCAAATGTTTGTTCATCTTCCTTTTAGCTGACTAAAGCCATGGTAAGCCAAAACTCTGAAGATTTAACACTTACTGTGATAAAGAGACATGGTCAATGAATGTTCTGTTTGGTTCATAATATGGAATGTAAACAGACTACTTTCAAGGGACATTACATTTCCTGATTGTTAAAGTACTAATAATGGTTTTTTTCCCTATGCAATGTTAAGATTTTTTTTTTAAAAAAATACATGTATTAAAGGCTAAAACAAACCATTATTGGGCTGTAATGCACTGTTTGTGAAGTAATATCAAAGACTAACATATATTTTTTCTATTCCTAATCTGCAACATTATATAGTCCAAACCTTTTCATTGGTTCGTTTTACCTTTTAGCTCATACATCATGAAGAGCATAAGAAGTAATTAAAATCTAGGAAAATGTTGATATGAGGAAAAGCAAAAGAAATTAACAAATATTTCAGAAGGTCAATAGAAGTCTTATGTCTGTATTAAGTGATCACAAGGTTTTCAAAAATTAATTTTTACTAATAAACAAATAGGCCAAAATATTAGTAAGCTTCATTCTTTTGTTTATTAGGATAAGCTGTTTTTAAAAAAATTAAAGACTCCCTCAATGTTTTATAGTGCAGCAGACTGTTAAACTATTACATCATAGAAATAGTAAAATAGGGAACAGACCTTTTTATTCACAAATTATTGTAATGCTGTTTTTCCACATGTGTTGGCTATCTAGGAAATTAACATAGTGAAAACTTCTTTGTTCTTTCAAAATTCCAGATTTCTTGGCAAAAAGAAAACAGCATTCTGTATGTCCCTTTGTGTAATAAAGACATTTAATCACACTACTAATCTTGAGCTCTTTGTATTTTAAAAGATATTACAAAGAATGCATGGATACCATAACTTCTTGTCTTATACATGTGTTTGCTAGTAGAATTTATGTTATGTCAATTTACCTAATTCTAGTCAATTAATTGTGGTTTGTAGAAGGCTAGGAAACCCCCATGGTTACCCTAGCAACTTTCTATACTAGATTTAACTAGGAAAATGGGTTAATAACAAATAAACAGATACAGACACACACACTTCTAAAATATTCTTAGTATATCATGACAGGAAGGCTCAAAAATCAGAAGGTCCTGCCTCAAGTCCATTGTTTATGCTCTTTAGAAGCATGTCAGAAAATCATAAATAAAAGTGAACTTTGTTAGCTGTAAGAAGATAAAAATGGCCATAATTGGATTCAAGCAGAAAACCATAACATGGTAATGCCAGTGAAGACAGGAACAGTGGTGCAAGCTGTTTTTAAATAAATTATTCAAACAGTTATTCTCTTACAAATTCAGAAAAGAATATTTCAAATGTGAATTTCATGTACTTAGCAGCATTTCATAAAGTTTGCCAGATCTATAATTATACGTTGTACACTCTCTTGCTGATAAAGATGTTTGTTTTAAATTATGAACAAATAAATTCTTATAGGATTACATATGAAAAAGACCATTGGGTTTTGTTTTTTAGTGCTTGCATAAAAAATGGTGCACCAATCACAACATTTCCTAGGCTTTTCTAGGATTTTTTCTAAAAAAATTACAAAAAAAACCGCAGTGGAAAAATCTAGAAAGAAATATAAACATTTCATTAAAACATTTTAAATCCATAATTCTTGTTATAAAAGCTTATAATAATATACCTAAAATTTACAGAGAGAAATCAGCAGTGATGTATATTTTCTTTCTTTTACATGAAGTCTTACAGATTTCAAAATCTCCCCAAAGTCATTTTATTCAAAAATACTTGCTAGCCACCGTATTTCCATTTTCAGTTTTCCAAACTGTTTTTTCCATTTGTAAAATGTACATTTTCCATTTGTAAAATGTAGCAAACCTCGTAGAGAGAAGACCATTACCAAAGAAACAAGGCAGAAAGGAGAAAACCCGGGCAGTGCACACACAGCCCCACTTGTGAGAGCATCATCATGGGTATTTGCGGCCCCACTCACTTGTGTTATTATTATTATTATTGTTTAGACTTCTATACCGCTTCATAGTGCTTTACAGCCCTCTCTAAGCCGTTTACAAAGTCAGCATATAGCATATTGCATATTAGCATATTGCATTAGCATTAGCATACTGCCCCCAACAATCTGGGTCCTCATTTTACCCACCTCAGAAGGATGGAAGACTGAGTCAACCTTGAGCCGGTGAGATTTAATCTGCTGATCTGCTGAACTAGCAATCACTGAAGTAGTTGCAGTACTGCACTTTAACCACTGCGCCACCTCGGCTCTTGTTGCCACGAATATTGCATATGCTCTTGCACGTGCATACAAGTGCACATGCGCTTGCCCCTCCCACAAAATCATCTCCTCTTCTCCCCCCCCCCCATCTGCTCTGGGCCACAACATGGAAAGGTTGGGGAACTCTGCTTTAAAATATCTATAAATACTTTTAAATTACAATAAAATCAAATATGCTTTATAAATATTTCAAAAAGTCCCATATTTCTTCATAATTTTTTATTTTCCCAAGTATGAACATGCTTACCTCCCTCAACAATGGATCCATTATTGAATTGAGATTGACACTTCCTTCATAGGTCAGATAGTAGAAAACGTTTAGAGATCTGACAGCTTCTGGCCCTTGCTGCTTATAGCCAAAAATCAAATCAATCCACTGGTGCAGTTGACAGGAAACAAATTCACTTTCCAAAGCCTGAAACAAAATACATCACTGTTTATATTGTTTCTCAAACTTATTTTCTGTCCACACTCTTACATAAACCACAATGCAAAGGTTAGAAATATGCAAGTGCCTTAGAGAAAAAAGGTTATTTCATAAACTATGATAATGTTAATTGTAGCCTTTAGAATATGTTGAACCAACTGTGCCATGCAAGTCCCTGGTGGAGTTTTAAACATTTGCAATAGAGTTGTACTAGTATTAAAATAATTCAAGTCTGTACTATGAACAATTAAATTCACCATGGATGAGTAATCATAGTTTAATCTGACAATAATAGGAAAGGACAAGAGAGACTATATTAATCATCCTAATCTTGTACCTTTCAGTTGTGTGGGCACCTGTGTCTCACCAGATTTGAAGAGTACCAGCTTGTGAAAGAAAATACTACTATATAGCTAAAGAAAAAATGCTGCGGCCTTATAATTTATGCACTGTTTCCAACTGCTGAAAACAATAGAGGTAGCCACTATCTTAAAATGATGCAATCTATCTATTGAATTTAACACAAATTTATCACAATTTATAATTTATTACATCTATCTTGAATTTTGACAAAATGGTATAAATAGGTAGAAGGCAATTAGTAAATTGTACTAGGACTATAACTGATTTGTTAAATGTGTAGTTTTCTGGAGTATACATATAATTGTTAATTACAATTTCCTCTGTAGTATGGAAAAATGCAACAAACATACTAGAGTTTCAGACTTCTACACTGCATCATTTCCCTTCACCTACAGGTGTCAATAGTTTTCAAGAAGTGATTTATGTGTAAACCAGCATTACTTCAAATGGAGCCTAATTTTGAAATCTTAGATATCCTTCACTAGTAGATCTCCTATATATAATTCAAATGGGTCAGCACTAATCTTTTGAAGGTTAATTAAATAATTTATTTTATAATTTATACATAAATTTATAAATTAAATGATTAGTTATTGAAATAATTAAATAATTAAAATAACAATAATTAATAGTAATATATTATTAATTTTAATATTGATTTTAATATTTATTATTAATCATACAATACAAAAATAAAATAATTAAAAGCATTGATGATATAAAATAATGCTTTCTTTCAATGAAGTCTCTTTTTAGAGACTTCAAATAATTATAAATTCCATTTAAAATATAGTTTCCAAACACACATCTTGATAGAAATCATTTGATAGATGATTTCTCAGATTCATTAAAAGATGTCTAGTGATTCTAGGACTGTAAGCCCTAAATGACAGATCTTACTAAGAAACATATACCATTGAAAACCTAATACTACTCTTACTAGAACAGCTACTGGGACTTACAAGTCTGAATGTGCTTCCCTTCCTCCCTTTTTTAATCTTCATGAGAATTAGGCAGGAAGAGCTATTTGAAATATATTTGTAAATCATTTTCCTGGGCTGGGTTCAGTCTTGTTTATCTGAATCGATAGATGGTCTTTCCTCTGCCCTTAAAAGCCTCCTTCTTTACTCACTGCAGATGTACATGTAACAAATGTTTATGCAAATAATTCCTGCAGTCTTCAATTTTTTTTGATTGATTAGTGCCATCACATCAGTGACAACTCTAAGTAACTTCATAGATTTTCTCCATGACAATCTGCTCTAGTCTCTTCTTCAAGGTCTTCACCACTGAAACTAAGACCATCTGCTCTGCTGCTGGTCACCTCTTGATTTCCCTTCTTTTTGTCCCAGCATTAGAACCTTTAGAACAGGGGTGTCAAACTCACATCGTCACGTGACATATCGGGACTTCTCCCTCCCTTCGCTAAACTGGAGGTGGGAGTGGCCAGCATGTGACGCATCCGGCCCATGGGCTGTGAGTTTAACACCCCTGCTTTAGAGAGTAGATCTTTTCATTCTATGCCTGAAGTGCGATAATCTGAGACTGATCATTGGTGCCTCAAGTGAGAAATTTTGATTTGTTTGTTGATCCATTGATTTTTCTGTTTCATTTTTTTGTGCATCATATTCTTTGGAGACTTCTCCAAACCAAAGTTCAGAAGCATCAATATTATTTCTACTTTGCCTTTTAAAAGTCCAACTTACATTTCCATAGAATTTCACAGAGAATACTATTGTATATATTATAGTATGGTAGCTGAGTCTTTTCCAAGGCCTTCATGTTTAAATTACCAAGTGCTAGTTTGCAGCATATTTCTTGACTGCTTGATATCTTACACGCCTGAAACAGAAGCTATCCACCACTTCAGTATCTTAGATGACAATCTTAGGCTAATTGTACCTAAATGTCATTACTGAGTTCTTCTTTATATTTATTTTAGTCCAATGTTTCCATCAGTGCTTTTTGATGTAATTATTAGAGCTTGCAGTTCCTTTGCTTTTATGGCTATCAGGGTAGAGTCAGCATAGTGCAGGTAATTGATATTTCTTCCTCCAGCTTTAAAACCATGCTTATTTTATTCCAGTCCAGTTTCCCTTAATATATATTCAATATATATGTTGAATAAATAAGTAATGTATGTTCTCTCTGAACTATGGCTTCTGACCTGTGTATAAGTTTTATGCAAAGATAACTGGATGTTCTGGATTCCCATTTTTCTAATATTTTCTAATTATATTGCACAATTTGACATGATTGACATAACCAAAAACCTTTCTATTATCAATAAAGCATATACTTATTTCTTTTGGATATTTCTTGGCTTTCTCGATTATCTAGAATACATCAGCAATATTACCTCCTATTCGTCAACTTTTTTTAAAGCCAGCTTGTTCAAGAAGTTCAAGCCTTTTCTAAAACTAGCTTGTTCATGTGAAAAGTTTCAAGTGAATTGAAAAACTTCAGGGAAAGATTAAGCCTTAACTATCTGAGATTAAGATTTAATTGTCCTTTATATCATTAAGCAATTATTAAACAATCATATATCCATTGATTAACACAAGTACTGTGCAAATCTTTCAGAAGAAGTAGAATCTTCAGAACTTGGAGGTTTGTGTAGGAAGCTCTTCCTTTTCCAACTGTTAAAGCAGTCAGGCTTGAAGATGCTTGAACATGTTGTGGCGTTGATGATGAAGTAACTGTGCATGTACATTCCTGCCATGAGAAGCTTCTAAAGCAGTCATGCAGCTTTATTTTACAGATCCGTTAAGCACATTTCACAGAACATAGCTATAAATACAAATTAGAAAACATTATCCACTGAATTTGTCTGAAGATTTAAATTCAGGTCACATGATCATCCAGCACACACTCTTGTTTCTCGACATACATCAATTTATTTTAGATTACAATTTGGATTAGGGATCAATTCAGGGGGATCAATTCAGATAGCAGAATGAGTGTAGAATACAGCCTATTCTTTACCAGCAAGAAGCCATCTTGTTACTTTAATTCTGGTGATGGATGCTTTCTTTTTGCTAATGATAAATGAAGATCAGCTGCCAGACTTGATGGCTTATACACATAAAATAGAGTGTATGTCTTCTTGTTGTTTTTTTTACATCAGGCATTAAATATTTTGTGCTGAATATTTTGTGCTAAAATATTTCAGTCTCTATATATGTATGTATATGTGTAATAGACGACCACATTCTGAATTGGCTGAGGAAAAAGCAACAAAAGTCAGTAGCATGATGCATGGAACTTTAATGGAAAATCCCATTTTCTTTTGGATTTGAGAAGTGCAGATGAAGTAACGCAAAGCAGCAAGACAGTTATATAATTACAGAAATTAAGCCTAGTTTTCCTTCAAGGAAAGGTCCTATTTAAAAAGGAAAATTTAGTCAGGCTCTGAGAAGCCACTCTGCAAATGCAAACAGAAATGATTGGTTAGTTTCATTAACTGATGCCTGAAGAAACATTTATATTGACACATAAAAAACAGCAATTGTCTTAATTTGTGTGGTGCACTCCACACAAAAGCCCTAAATATGTTCAAATTAGAGCAAGCTGCTTGATTGTCACTGCAATCTCATGTCATGTTAATGCATGACAAACATTAAACCATACACTTAAATGGCAATTTATATCATTTAAATGTTTACTGCCTGAGCAACTCATCAGTCATTTAAATGTGATTTTCTGACAGCTAATTTCAGTTAATTTTCCTCTATTCACTTAATTAGAACTTTCAATCAGGAAAAGGCCTATCCATATCTTCATGTACGTATCATTTTTTTATTTAGAAGCTCAGTTAGTAAAGTGCTACATACATCCTTTATAATAGATAATATATTAAGTCATTGTTGTATTCACCCTACATACCATTCCAACAGAGAAAGCTGCTAATTTCATGAGAGCAATAGTCTAGCTGGTATTTTTTTTTTAAATCACAAAATATGAATACAATTAAAACTATATATAACCATAAACACACACAGAGTTCCAAATTGTTTAATAAGTTAAAAGCTGTAAGATATACTGTATTATATCTTGAACTATGGTATTTTACCGCACAGTCCATATGGATTAAGAGGGTATATAAATATTGTTAAATAAATAAAGTAAACACAAATGGCACAACAATGGAAAGATTAAAATAAACTAAAACACAATTTTATACAGACCCTTTTAGAGTTTTATTGAACTGTGTTTTACTTTGAAGTAAGCTTTGAAAACATATATAGGAAATGTCAAAAGTTTATAAATACAGGAAAACAGCAACATGAAAGGTCCAAAACTTACTTCTTTTTACTACATCAAGAAATACTAACATTTTTATCATCATTTATACACGTCATAGGTAGTTTCAAATGTGTAAATGTGATTGCTAAAGAAAATGACTAAATACAGGTTTAATACTTGATTGGAAGGGTTTTAAAGATTTTTTTTTGTAAATTCTTTAGAGTTTAATCTTTTTTATCTTTCACGGGGTTTACTTAAGCTTCATACATATAATATATTAACAAATTATCTGTGAAAGATGCAAATAAGAATATATAATAAAAAGACTTTCAGCGTGGCATAAAAGGTATCACAACATATATAGAATCCAGTTAAATTTCAGACATTGCATTATAAAAACTAATATAATATAATGGCTTAGGGCCGGGGTATTTACGAGACCGCCTTCTGCCACCAATAGCCTCCCACCGGCTAGTACGCTCGCACAGAGTGGGCCTCCTCAGGGTGCCATCCGCCAGACAGTGTCGGCTGGCGACCCCCAGGGGGAAAGCCTTCTCTGTGGCAGCGCCTGCCCTCTGGAACAACCTCCCCCCAGAGATACGTACAATATCAGACCTCTGGATTTTTCGTCGGGCCCTGAAAACTTATTTATTTCAACTAGCCGGGCTGGCTTGATCCCACAGTTTTGGGTTAAATTTTAACTGATTTTAAATTGGGTTTGTTTTAAATTGCAGCCAAAAATATTTAATTATTTTTAAGCTGTTTTTAAATTTTTTATGTTTTGTTTTTTATTTTGGCTGTTCACCGCCCTGAGTCCTATTGGAGAAGGGCGGTATACAAATTGAAATAAACAAACAAACAAATAAATAAATAATGTAAAGTTATATGAAATTAAAAGAAAACATGCATTGTTTTTATGTGTAATGTATCACATGAAGAAACTTCTTTCTATATACAGTACATTACACTACCAAGCTTTATTGGTTTTATACATCATAATACTTATTTTTTTTCTTAAAATTAAGAATTCAAAACGTTTAGGATCAGCTCAAGCTTCTGAAAATGCTTATTAAAGCCATAGTTAAAATGGTGCACAACTAAAGCATACTATGAGGGGGTCCTTGATGCTCTCTGAGCTTGCTTGGTTTTTTGTTTGTTTGTTTTATTTGAAGAACTTTCATTACCCAAACTAGGTAAAGTTTGGGTAATGAAACATCTGCAAGAAAACAACCAAGCTCAGAGAACACCAAGGACCCCTCATTTTAACTCTGAACTACAAATATTCTCCTTTATTGGTAAAATATACTATCTCCCATTCCCTTGCTTCTCTTAAACATAGCTAATCAAGTCTTACTTCTCCCATACTAGACAGGATGTATCATTTTACACCCTGTATATATTCTGAGAATGATAAGAAATAAAAATAAAAAATTCTAACATCCAACATAGTACAATAATATTCATCTGTATTGAGTTATTGTGAAATAAATCAGAGGTAACGTCTGATAGTTACGAATCAAAGAAGACCATGAGAGGGATGTCCTGTAAAATCACACACAAATTGTCAATTCAGTCCTATGGGACTCATATTAACTTTGACAAACTGTCTTGGGGCTGATCTCTCTCTCTCTCTTTTCCCCCTAATGAGACCTATTAGGCCAAGACACAAACTCCTGAAGTATGTTAAAAAGTGCAATGCACAGATGTCAAACATCTATTAGCAACTTTATGTTAATAGTTCACAATACTAAAATGTTCCAGAGTCATTTTTGTATTAAGGCAAATATGCTGCAGAAGAAAAATTTAAAATTCTCAAAAATCTTTTAACATTAATACAAATTGCTCAGGTGCTATTGAAGTTCCTAAAATGCAACAAAATATGCAACAATCTCTTCTTCTGACAGCAGTTAACTAAAAAATGCCATGCAAACATAGTTATGTAATTAATCCTTGCTATATAAATATGGTTTCATGAAGTGTTTCAAAAAGCTAGCAGTTTGTATTGTTTGTTTGTAATAATAAAGTTACGATTGCTATTTATCAGTAGAAGGGTTTTTGCTGTGTATGTCACTTATTCCTTGAAACGTATTGAACAAGGAAAAAATCAGCCATAATTGTTAAAAATATATAACTTTTTTTACTAATGGAATTCTCCAGATTTCTTAGGGATTTATTTTATGGTTCAAAATGGCCCAACATAATAAGATAAAGATAAAATTACTTCAAAGCTATCAAATTTACTATATACTTTCAATTTCTTCAGAAAATTGAAATTATACTTTTCTCTAAAAAAGTCTCCGGACTTTTTGTCGGGCCCTGAAAACTCATTTATTTCACCTAGCTGGGCTGGCTTGATCCCATCCGTTTCAGTTTTAATTTGAAATTGGTTTTAATTGGGTTGTTTTAAATTGTGGGCCGAAATTATTTAATTACCTTTTAAAATGTTTTTTAAATTTTGTATGCTCTGTTTTATCTCGGCTGTTCACCACCCTGAGTCCTACTGGAGAAGGGTGGTATACATATAAAATAAAATAAAATAAAATAAAATAAAATAAAATAATAATAATAATAAAATAAAATAAAATAAAATAAAATAAAATAAAATAAAATAATAAAATAAAATAATAAAATAAAATAAATAAAATAACAAAATAAAATAAAATAAAATAAATAAAAATAAAAATAAATAAATAAATTGTGTTTAAAAAATATATGAAACAAACAAAAACTTCTAAAAAAGAAAATAAACTGAACAATTAATTTCAAACTTCTGCAACCTTATTATGAAGTTGTAAGTTTAACAATTACTCGATACCACGTGCAACAAACATTTTAAAATCAAGCAGACAGTTATGCTCTTATGTGCTGGATTTCAAACAGCAGTAGTAATGTCACTTAACACTGATGTATGGCCTTGGTAATTTACAATGATTAAGACTTATTTTCAGACCAATTAGAAATCTTTCAAATTGTCCTATCAAATATATGAT
The DNA here is from genome assembly GCF_059756535.1 of Pantherophis guttatus. Taxonomy (NCBI): domain Eukaryota; kingdom Metazoa; phylum Chordata; class Lepidosauria; order Squamata; family Colubridae; genus Pantherophis; species Pantherophis guttatus. Next base: position 28,368,523 of record NC_142070.1, on the reverse strand, counting down.
TAAAAAATTTCAACTTAAAAAACAACAACATCTGGAGTCTTTTTTTCCATATGATCTTGTTTCCAATCAGAACATGTTTTGAATTAAATGATTTTGATTAAATATGTGGATCACATTCTCTTCAAATAAACATAAAACTGTACCCTGTTCAAACAAAGCAAGAACAACCAATTCACACAAAATCAAGATTGGCAAAGTGTTCGTGTGCACTGTTAGGTCTAGTTTCTTTAATAATTCCTAATAAAAATTAGGAATTATTTCTTCCTAATAAAAATTAAAATATTCCATTTAGTATATCTGGAAGCAAAAATATTTGGAAAGAAAGCAACAAGAACAGTTTCAAAGTTATTAATTACAATAATTAATGTGCTCCACAATTCCAATGGTATTTGATAATTATTTAAATTGTGCAATGCACCATAATTATTTCTCTATGAATATTCAATATGCATACTATTTATTTATAGTTAGGATCTCTATATGCTGAAATAGCCTTATACATTTTCTTACTCTCTCTAGGCTTCAAGGGAATTGTGTTGAAAGTAAATAAACATTCATGGAGCATTTAAAAGAAGAATGATGGAGGTCTTGTTTGGTTTTCATTGTATGTATTATGGAGGACAAAGATGCATTTTTAAAATTTATTACATTTATAAGTTCATCCCATTCCATAATGGCTCTGCACGGTGTGCAATATTAAAAACAATGCAAAACAATATAACAAATAAAAGTACACAGTGAAAACAAATGTAAAATGCAGATATTTGTGAATTATTTTAGGTAACATGTATTAAAAGTATGAGAATGAAATATATTTAGGAATGACATGCACAGGTATAAATTTAAGACTGTTTTATCCATTAATTCCCACTCAAATTTGTTTTTTCCCACTTGTGCTACATTGGATACTTCTTATCCACTCTGATCTGAGATCAAAAGAAACAAAATGGTGAAGAAGATTAAATGTTAGATTTCGGACAATTTCCAAGGATCTTGCAATTGTAAGCTTTTTTCTAGGATACAGTTTAATTGCAAGCTACACATAATTTAAACTTGTTTCCCTATTTCAGAAGATTTGCCCTCATTATCTCTAATTTACTCCATTGAAGAGAAATATTCCAAACGTCCAAACTCACATTGTTCTATAGGCAGCAGATACCCACATTAGCAACCTATATAAAATAGAAATTTTTTTCTCTCAAACAAACATCCTTTTTGACAAGGATTTTATGAAATATATGTTATAGTTACAGCTATTCTATCCTGCAATGTTTTCATTTCTAAAGATGTTTATATTTTCAATTATTTTAATTTTTAATCTGCTTTTGAACAATTATTTTTAGAAAATAGTACAGGTACTCTTTGACTTATAACAGTTCATTTAGTGATCATTTTAATTTACAATGGCACTGAAAAAAGTGACTTATAACCATTTTTCACACTTATGACCGTTGCAGCATTCCTGTGGTCACATGATCAAAATCCAGATGCTTGGTAATAGACTCATATTTATGACAATTGCAATGTCCAGGGGATCCTCCTTTGTTATCTTCTGACCAGATAAGTCAATGGTTTGGAAGCCAGATTCACTTAACAACCATGTTACTAACTTAACAACTGCAGTGATTCACTTAAGAACAGTGGCAAGAAAGATCCTAAAATGGGGCAAAACTCACTTAACAACGGTCTCACTTTGCCACAGAAATTTTGGGCTCAATTGTGATGATAAATCAAGATTACCTATATTAAACTGCCTATAACATATAAAACTTGAATTAGATTTCAACATAGTTAACTTTTGAGGACAATTTAGGCAATAATTATTAATCATTAATGATTAATGATTAATAATTAACACAGATTAATCATTTTTAGGGCTTCAAAGTTCTTATTAATTCCTTTAACCTCTTCTAGGTCTTCTATTAAGCACAGTCAGTTTGTGTGCTAGAGAAGGATATACTATACTATGTTTGGGGGCTGTTGTTAAAATGGGGCATAATGAGTTTAAAGCTGTTATGATGGTTTTAATCTTTATACGCTTCCCAAAGTCATTGCCATGAGATGGGCAGTTCTACAAAACACCTGAAGAAGAATTCTCTTCTGAGTAAAAGTGAATGACTGCTTTATCATGTTCATTTCATTTATCTATATGTAAAACATGGAGTCAAGTATTCCCCTAGTGACTGTGGTAGAGAGATCGGTGTTTTCCTATTTGAAGTTTAAGCTAATATGATCCACATTAATTTGGATAAAACTATCCAAACAGGAAAAGCAATAGTACATAGGTCTGCTGCATGTGTAACACACCTCAGATAAAATGTTCTTTGACTCTTCTGGTTAGATATACATATATAAATCACTCTACATACACAGTGAAACAAGGATCCCTGGCAACAAAGAACCATCTTTTCCTCATCACAATTTTCTACTCTGGAAATTCTACTCTGGAAATCTGTTTCTGTCCAAACAAAGAAAATATATAAATGACCTATCCCCATACTGTTGTGTCGTGATGTGAATAAAAAGCAGGCAGCAAAGCAAGAGTTAATTGAAACTAAAGAGAAAGGGAGGAGTGTTGTCTGGGGAAGAAGGCTAACTGAGAGTTAATCAGGGATCACATCCAGAGCCAGGCATGGATAAGCCTCACTAATGAGGCTCAAGTACCCTGCAGTGGCTTTCAAACCGAACTGGCTTCAAAGGATGCCACCCCATGACAGAATGCAGTTAGCCATACGAAGAAAGTGATTAGAATAAATGACTACAGTAATTAACTTTGATTTGAAGCCACCTGACTGGAAAGAGAAGCTAGGAGCTGTTTAGCTGAAATCTTGCTGGTAGAAAGGGGAAGCTTGCCTTTACCCTTGTGTTTGTATGTGTTAGGAGGGCTTTTTCTTTCGAATAAGTATTGGGTGGCAGTAATGAAAAACAGCTTTCATTCAAGAACGTCCCATTCATTTTGGAAAAAAAAGAGGAAAATAAAAGCTTCAAAGGGGAACTAATTCATTTCACCCCAATCACCTTTAGTGAGTTGCCTCACCGCTACTAAACACACACACACTCTCATATTCTTTTAACATAAAAAGAAAAATTAGGTTCTTGAAATGTTAGCAGCTACTTTGTTATGAATTTTAATATTACGTAAAAGCTAATGGTTTAGCATAAATTTTTAGAGAATGTTTTTATATAATTTAAACAAAATTTAAATAGCAATATATTTTTTTTCATTCAAGGTTATGGTACCATTGTACCAAAGTTGTCTTCCTCATTAGTGTCCCTTGAAGTTGTATGTGGAACAACTTAGTGTACCTTTTTACTTCATCAATAAATTACCTTAATGTGGCCCTTTATCTGATGACTAATTTCTACTGAAAAGTTTTGCAAGTTATATCCAGAGTGTAGTAGTCAGAATAATTCACCAAACATTTATGCAAAGACTCTGATTTATTTGACAGTTTTACACCTTCAAGGCACAGTATAATTAAATGTTTTGACAGCTAAACAAAAATTGTATAAATTTCAAAGATCTTTAAATGGCTGTTGTGTCTAAAATAAAAATAGTACGTACATTAGCTTAGCTTCTAAACATGCCTTTTAGGGAAGTTTAAATTATATTATATTTTGTTTATCCATGGAGGATGATTTTTACTTTTTCAATTTATGATATTATATGGCTATATGTGAATGTGCATACAAATAACTCTTGCGTTTCTACTATTCCAGTCATTTTAAAATACATGTGTCACCTGATACTTTTTGCATTTTCACAATGAGATCCCACTTTCAGTGACCAAAGAATTCTAGAAAACTGCCTTATTTAAAATCAGGCCATTCCTCCATCGTCCACATTGATTACCTGCTCTTCTTCAAGCCCTGCTCTTCTGTCTAATTGTGGTGGTGGTGGGGTATTCTTAGAAGGGATAAGTAAAGAATGCAAATAATGAATGTAAAGAATACATAATCCCAGCAGGGTCATCCAAGATGTGAAAGACATCCTAGTTGATCAGCTAACGCAAGCAGGCACTTACAATATATCAGCAGCAACAATATAGGCACATGCTGGAGGTGGAAAATGACTTAAACATTGTATAATGCATGGAGAATGTAATGGCAAATCAACCCTATATTTTATCAAGAAAACTACCTGGATAGAATATATAAAATGATGATGATGTAATACTTGGGTAATGGACCCTTCAGTTTTAGATGGCACTCAAAATGCTATTGAAAAGAGTTGGGGAGTTTTTGGAATATTAATAGTGTTTATGACATAGATAAAGTCTTTAATAATAATAATCAGAATAGAACTGGAAGAGACCTTGAAGGTCTTCTAGTCCAATCTCCTGCTCAAGCAGAAGTGCCTATATCATTTCAGACAGGAAGTCTTTTCTTAAAAACCACCAGTGATGAAACACCTACAACTTCTGAGGGCAAGCTGTTCTACTGGTTACTTGTTGTCACTGTTAGGAAGTTTCTGTCTTAATTCCAGGTGGCTTCTCGCCTTGATTAGCTTTCATCCATTGTTTCTTATCTTGCCTTCTGATGCCTTGGAAAATAAGTTGACCCCCCTCTTCTTTGTGGCAGCCCCTCAAATACTGGAATACTGCTATCATATCAACCCTAGCTCTTCTTTTCTTTAGACTAGTCATACCCAATTCCTGCAAGCATTCTTCATATGTTTTAGTCTCCAGGCATCTTAGTTGTTCTTCTTTGCACTTTTTCCAAAGTCTCAACATCTTTTTTGTAATGTGGTGACCAAACCTGGATTCAGTATTCCGGGTGTGGTCTTACTAAGGATTTATAAAGCGGTATTAATACATCAATATGATTTTGATTCTATGCCTCTGTTTATACAACCAAGGATTATATTAGCTTTTTTGGCTGCTGTCGCACACTGCTGGCTCATGTCTAAGTGATGGTCCACTAGGACTCCAAGGTCCCTCTCACAGTTACTGTTTTTGAACCAGATTTTACCTAAACTGTACTTGTACCAGAGGTAGTATTCAGCAGTTTCTGACCAGTTCTGGAGAACCGGTAGCAGACATTTTGAGTAGTTCAGAGAACTGGTAAATACCACCTCTGACTGGCCCCGCCCCCATCTATTCTCTGCCTCCCAAGTCCCAGCTGATCGGGAGGAAATGGGAATTTTGCAGTAACCTTTCCCTGGGGGGTGGGAATGGAGATTTTACAGTATCCTTCCCCTACCATGCCCACCAAACCAGGCAACGCCCACCAAGCCACACCCACAGAACTGGTAGTAAAAAAAATTGAATCCCACCACTGACTTGTACCTTTGGTTTTTCCTGCCTAGGTGTAAAACCTTGCTTTTCTTCATATTAAATTTCATGTTGTTGGATAGGGTCCATTGTTCAAGTCAGTCAAGATCTTTTTGGATCCTGAGCATGTCTTCTGGGGGTGTTGGCTATTCCTGCAAATTTGATGAATTCCCCTTCTATTCCCTCATCTAAGTAATTTATGAAGATATTGAAGAGTATTAGGCCTAAGATAGAACCTTGTGGTACCCCACTGCTTACTTCTCTCCTTGTGGATGTAGTACTATTAAGAACTACTCATTGAGTATGATTTTTCAGTCAGTTACAGCTCCATCTGGTGGTGATGCTGTCTATCCCTCATTTTTCTAGTTTATCAGATGGTTTGGAGCATAACATCTTGCCATGCAGGAAAAAAACATATAAAGTTACGAAGACAGAATTACTTTAGGGACATGGAATATAAGAAGTTCAACACAGTGAAAGATAAAATGAAATGATTACACATGCAAAGTGTTTATGTACCGTTTACTCCTCAGGACATAAAAAAGAAAGAAGGAATAGTTTTTCTTTCATAATTAAGAAGACTATAGTACTGTACTTGACTATAATACAATTAATGACTAAATAGTATCAATTAGACCTCATAGCCAAGCTTTAATATGATGATTATTCAAGTTCATGCTCCAACCATTGAAGCAGAAGGTCTTTAAGCTCTATTATCAAGTTCAATTTGAAATGAACAGAACATGCAGGCAAGATATGATGCTTATGACTGAAGATTGCGATAGTTGGAAATATCAAGAAGGAAAATGTTTTTGGACTTTATGGTCCAAGAAACCAAACGTAAGTAGAAGAATGACTTAACAATTTCTGCCAATCCAATTGTTTCTTCATTACTGTCTCTTCAAACAACCAAAACAAACCTATATACATATATCTCCATAGGAAATACCACAGAAATCAAACTGATTATATTATTAGTTAGAGGAGGTGGAAGAACTCAGCAAATATATGCCCAAGGATTGACTGTAGAACAGATCATGAACTGCTCATGTGCAAATCCCAAGTGAAGCTAAAGCAGAAGATGAAGCCTGTCAAATTCAATAATATAATATTGAGCACATATCATTTTCAAGGAGACCATCAGGAATTGCTTTGGAATTCCTGATTTCATTGATTGGGAAATAGGTAAACTGTGGAATCAACTTAAAAAAATTGTTAAGGAAGAATATGAACAGAGACTGCCAAAGGTGGAAAAAACATAAGAATGACAGAACAAATAGCAATAGCACTTAGACTTAGACACTGCTTCACGGTCCTTTACAGCCCTCTTTAAGCAGTTTACAGAGTCAACACATTGCCCCCAACAATCTGAGTCCTTAAAATGCTAAAAATTGCCATGATGAAATGCCAAACACAAAATCTCAAATAAACTTAAAGAATTTCAGACAGTTGTTAGAAGAGACAAAAAGTAATATAACATCTGTAACAATGAAGGAGGAAGCAGGCATGGAAAAAACAAGGGAAATCAAAAGAGTTCTGAACTCAAGAAAAGGTTCCAATTGGTATGCTAAAGAAAACAATTGACAGATGGTATCTGAGCTGGGAAAGATTCAGTCAAAGATGGAAGAAGTATACTGACATTCTATACAGCTCACTTGCTAGCACTCAAGATACCTCAGAAGATTTACCTCTATTTACAGAAATAAATAAATAAATAAATAAATAAATAAATAAATAAATTCCAATATTAGAAGATGAAGTTAGATCTAATTATTAACAAGTCAGGTCTAAAAGAATGAATGGAATATCTACAAAAGATGGCAAGCAACAAAAGAAGAATCAATAAAGATTCTAACCAAGCCAACAGACTGAAAGACATGAATGCACATACCAATACCAAAGGAAGGAGATTTAGCAAAGTATTGCATTATTGTACAATATCCTTAATTTCACATGCTACCAAACTAATGCTTAGCATCATTCAATGAAGATTAAGGCTATATATGGAAGGTAAGTATCAGATATACAAACTGGGTTTAGAAAAGACCAAAGTTATTATTGTGATGTATGTGGTATATTGAGAAAGCCAAAGACTACCCCTCCCCCAAATCGGTATGCTTTATTGATTACTGAAAGGCCTTCAATTATGTCAATCATGTCAAACCGTGGAATGTGTTTAGAAAAATGGGAATCCCTGAAGCTCTCATTGTCTTCATTCAAAACCTATACACAGGTCAGGAAATCATAGTGCAGAAAGAACATGGTGAAATAGACTAGTTCCAAATTGGCAAAGGGTTTGGTTAAGCTGTATCCCTTAATTATTAGCCTATATGTAGAATATATATTGAAGGAAACTGAATTGAATCATAAGCATGGTTCTAAATTGAAGGAAGAAATATCAATAATCTTGTCATTCTAATGGCACTACTCTGATAGTTAAAATACAAATGATCTGAAAGCATAGAAATTAAAACCAAAGAGCACAGTGAAAAAAAGAGATTTCAGATTAAATGTAAAGAAGACTAAACTAATGAGAATAAATACAGCAACAAGGGTTAGAGTTGAAGCTGAAGATACTGAAGAGGTGGAGAGTTCTGTGTTTTAAATAATTATCAACAGCACCAATTTGAAAAAAAGCATAATAGAAAAGGGATTAATACTTTTGAACCATTATGTTGGAGAAGATTTCAGAGAACAAGCAAACAGATCATCAAATAAATCAACCCAGAGTTCTCACTCAATGCACAAATGACTAGACTCAAATTATCCATCTTCAGTTGTATTATGCAAATGCCTAAATCTTTGGAGAAATTTATAATGCTGGGGAAGATGAAAGAAAAGAGGAGATGACGACCAGAAGCAAGGTGGATAGACTTAATTATAGCAGCAATGAGTGCCCCATTAGAAGATATAAAGGATAGAGACAGATACTTTGTAGGAGACCTATTTATGTGATCACTAAAAATCAGTACCATGATACTGGTACATAACCAAGCAAGCAAGCAAGCATGATTGGCAGCTACAATAAACAGATGTATAATGAACCTGTCATGTATTCTACATATAGGATCTTCTCTATCATTGAGCTATAACCCTCATCCAAGATTTATGTACAGGTAGTCCTCGGCTTAGAACAATTCCTTTAGTTCAAAGTTACAACAGCACTGAAAAAAAGTGACTTATGACCATTTTTCTCAGTTATGATCTTTGCAGCATCCCCACAATCATGGGATCAGAATTTGACACTTGGTAACTGGTTCATATTTATGACCATTGCTGTGTCCCAGGGTCATGTGATCCCCATATGCGAGCTTTTGACAAGCAAAGTCAACAAGGAAGCCAGATTCACTTAGCAACTAGGTTACTAACTTATGGCCTGCAGTGATTCACTTAACAATTATGGCAAGCAAGGTCATAAACTGGGGCAGAACTCACTTAACAAATGTCTCACTTAGCAACATACATTTTGGGTTCAATTGTGGACGTACGTTGAGGACTATCTTGACAAATTGAACCATACTTCTAGCACTGAAAAGGCATGATTAGAACTATGGAGCTCATTGGTGATATTGGGTCAGTCTCTTTCTCTCTCTCTTTTACAGGAACAGCTAAAAATAAAAGGAATAAATAATAAAAGCAAGCATGGACAATAACAGTAAAATAGTAAATCAAGGCTCTTTGAAAGAGTCATGGTTAGAATCAACACACTGAAGTAAATGGAACAAAACCACAACTTCTACATGAAGAGTCATTTTCTTAAGTCTGAATGATTACATTTTGTCTTAGCATGCAGTATTTGATTAATATATAATTATCAGCCATTATTTAACATTAATAAAATAAGCCAATAAGATAAACATTAAGAATAATTTCTTTAACATAGATCAAGTGAGTTACTACTTTCAGGGAAACTGTAATTCAACTGAAAGTAACTGTGACCAATTGTTTATAAAACTATTGAAATGTTTGGAACTAGTTCACATTTTCAAGCTATGTTTATGTTTCCATTTATCATCCAATTCCTTATGAAGAAAACTGAAAAGGAAGAGCAGCCTAAGAACAAAATCTTATTTAAACTACAATTAAGATGTCAGGTAGTTTAACAAATTGATCAATGTTGGAATGTTATGTATACATCTAAAAACATTATAGTATTAAATGGTTTTCCTTGACTCTTGTCTCCTCCTGCATTCTTTTCCCAACATTTAATCAGTCCAGTTTCTATACTAATTTTCATTTTTATTATAATAAGTTTATTAAATTTTAAAGTATATTGATAGAAACTAACAAGAACAAATAATCAAAAAAGGGAATAGAAAATAAAAAGTAGAAGAAGTTACAAATGCCAAGGTGTGCCATGGTGTGAAACATCTATCTCCCCCATGAAGGATTGAATACGTGGAAACCCTCCATAGTAGGGCGCAAAGTAGCAACCTGTAGAAAATTCCAAATGCCCACATTCCAACAGCATGGCATAAAACAGTCACAATACCATGAAATGCCAAGTGTCCTGTGACTGAGTGGGTGTGGCTAACTCGATGTCATTCACACCCACGCAATCACATGGCCTCCCACCAAGCCATGCCCACAGAACCCGGTAGGAAAAAATGTGTGTATGAGCATGAGAAGGGCTCATAGTTAATGCTGTGGCAGAGAAAATCCGGTTTTCTCCCTCCGTTCACAGTGGAGCTGCTGCAGCCTGTCCCTTTAAGGTACTTTGACCTCCGGGAGGGAGGGGGCCGGGGGGGACCATAAAGGGAGCAGCAGCTCCACTGTGAATGGAGGGAGAAAACTTTGGATTCTTTCTGCCACAGAATTCAACATTAAAGGCTGCAGTAGAGAGAATCCAAAGTATACTTCCTCCATTCACAGTGGAGAGAATCCGAAGTTTTCTCCTGGGCTGGGCCAGAAGTGGCGCATTTCCCTTCATGGGCTGGATGTGTGACCCGACCTTGGAAGGCCAGCGGGCGTGAGGGACTGCCGGGAAGGCCATGTGGAAGGCAGGCAAGCATGGCAGGGCTGTGGGGAAGGGAGTAGGCTGCTAGCTCCCTTCCCCAGGGCTGGGCAGCCCCAACAAAAGTGAGGAGTGCCTGGGCGGGGCGGGCGAGCAGCGATCAGTTTGGGGGCATGGCCAGCCAGCAGTCGCTACCACTACCAGTTTGCCGAACCGGGCCGAACCAGTCAGATTTCATTTCTGCATTCAACCCTTTGTAGGGTTGTGGATGCTTTGTGCCACTGGAGCTCCCCAGGTGTTTGGCTCTTCCAGGCATCTTTTCCACACAGTGCTGAACCAGACTGGGGCAGCTATGACTTCTTTCCCTAGCCTCCCTGTACTTGTATTGGATTGCAGCACCCCAACTCATGTGTGTCCTCTGCTGAGCCTCCTGGGACTTTTCCTACCCTTTTGAGGCAACCCATACACCTTACTTGGGACTCCCTCCACTTAACAAATTGTAAGATTACTTAATGATTGTAAGGAAAATTGCTGAGATTACAGTTGTGGAGCAAAGCATTCATGTGATATCTTGTTAATTGAGATTCTGGGCCAAATTGTGGTGATTGTGAGAACTACTGGTATATGAATAAATCTATTATGGCACAACATTAAAAGCCAATAAGCAAGAATATTTGAAGCTTAGGGTTGAAATGAGGGATTTCTTGTTGGTATTTCTGCAACCTAATGGGTAATGAGTAATGATGATGTTATCTGGTTTAGGCAATAAAACATCTTAAAGAAAATCACCAAGCTCAGACAGCACCAAAGACCCACCATATTACAAACAACAACAATTTATACAACGTAATGTTGAAATTGGTCCATTGGTCCAATTGGTCCATTAGTACGTAATGTTACATATTAATAAAAGCAACTGATTTTGTTTTGGATCATAATTTTTATGCAGTCCTAACTTTTGCTTATATCACTCAGAATGTCCAGGCTATAATGTGCAACAATGTTACAAGAGATGTGATGGCACTGTGGTTAGGATGCAGTATTGCAGACTAACTCACTGCTCACTCCAGGAATTCGATTCTCACCAGATTGAAGGTTGACTCAGCCTTCCATCCTTCTGACGTCGGTAAAATGAGGACCCAGATTGTTGGGGGAAATATGCTGACTCTGTAAAACAGCTTAGGAAGGGCTGTTAAAGCACTGTGGAGTGGTATATTAAGTCTAAGTGCTATTGCTACATGAGACTTGTGGAAATATAGGTAATAAATCTACAGAAGTACAGATAGCCCTTGACTTACAACCACAATTAAGCACAACATTTCTGTTGCTAGGTGAGACAGTTGTTAAGTGACATTAAGTTACATTAGTAACATGGTTCTTACATGGCTTTCCCATTGACTTTGCTTGGAAGAAGGCCGCAAAAGGCGATCACATGACCCTGGGACATCGCAACTGTCATAAATATTAGTCAATTGCCAAGCACCGAAATTTTAATCACATGACTATGGGGATGCTCAATTTGGATGGATTCATTCTTATTGACTGTATATATAGCTATACTTGAGTACATTTTTAAAAAATTATTTCAGTCTATCTATATTAACAAGTGAAAGATAGAATGACTTCCAAAATTTCAGAAAATACTCACTGAAATTTTATAGAATCAGTTACAGTAAAAAGTGTATATTGCAACAAAACTAGGAAAATTTAGTAGATAATTATCATTAAAAAAACATACTGGTGCTATATAACCAAGAGTTATTGTTTTCTACATATTCACAAATTGACAGATTATATATCTGTACAATTTGCATATTGTAGACAATCTTTTTCTATTAAATACACACATATACATTTACCACAAAACTAGCAAAAATTTATTATACTAAAAGCGAGCAGAATCAAGAGAGCTATTTTAAACTGATTTCCAAGAAAAAATATCTAACTGCATACTTAAAATGGATGATCTTGTTATTTATAAAGCAACTTTATTCTAAATATTAGTTGGAAAGTTAAAATTTATATTTCATAGAAAAATATGTTATGTCAAGCTATAACTAAGAGATTAAAAATATTACTGGATAGCAGAAAAAGTATTCATGTTCATAAATAATAGGTCAAGATATGCCCAGCAGAGCTTGAACTGTTTGCATGTAGAATGCATCTAAAGGAATATTTTGTTTCAATTTAGTTAAATTTAAAAGCTGCTAAATTTTATTTTCAAACTTTAAAATAAAATAATCCACACAATACAAAACACAAAAATAATAGCCAGGCAAACAACTAGCACTCACAAATCAGACAACTTACAAGCAACCTACTACTCTTCTAACCCAAGCCAGAGATAATATAATTACAACATTTTCTTAAATCAATTATCTTATTTTGTGGAGAGTTTCAATGGTGGAATATCTTTATCTCAGAACTCGAAGCAGAACAAGAGAGCAGCAAAGTCTTGCTTCAATATGTAAACACAACCTTCAGAGCTGTTCCAGAGCTAACATTAGTTTCTTGCGGATCAAGCCATGGCATAGATCAAGAGAACTATCTGCGGTCTGCATAAGCAGCGTATATTATGGGATACCCCAATCCTCCCATTTTCATTTTTCTGGTATTGGAGCTGTGATGTCACAGAATAATAGTCACAGATTTTATTTTATTTTTTATACAGACAGGGAAAGAGTAAGATTTGGAGAAGGGCATTCCAGGTACTTGAGCTACTTTTTGATTTGGATAAAAATTAAGCCAAATAGTTTATATCCATCCACTTTATCTCCACTCCTACAGAATGCATTAAATTTGACCCCAAAGAATATTGTTTAATGTTTTAGTATGTTACCATGTTTTTAGTTTTAAAACAAATTGTTTCGTAGAAAGTATATAAAGTTGTATTTTTACCAAGAATGCAAAGTTGTTGGTTTTTAATCATTATTGCTAACGGTTTTGAAACTGAAACATCCACTTGGCAACCTTTTAAAAAAAATTCTGGTTTCTCTGAAGTATAAAATGCTAAAAAGCACATAACCAGTTCTAGTACAAATATTTTAAACCGCTCAGTATAAAGTTTATATTCAAATAAAGTCCACTAATATCATCAACTAACAACCCAGCTGCATTTCCTCATGTAATGTTTCACATATGGAAACCAAGATGCAAGATTACCTCATTTATGGTAACACTCATAAACTATATAGTACACAGTAAACATGTCTGCCTAGCAAATTAAAATATCACTGGGCTATGTAGCAGCTGAAGCAGTCCAGGACCTGTTTATAGAAACAGATATTTGTCTTTAATTTTAGAAATGGCTAAAATCAAATTCCTTTACTGCACGGCAGACTGCTTGTCCTAGACATTATGCCTTAAAACAAAAGACAGGCACACATAGCTTTTCAAAGGGTACATTATAAACAGTCTTACAAAAGTGAATTACAACTTTAAACCAACAGTCTATTTAATTGGCTAGGAAAGGAATCAGTTTTAAATCATTTTTCTCTGCCAATTTAATGTTAGGAAAAAATTCACCTGTGCCAGGCAGCATAACCACTACATAACGTTCCTAAGAAGTATTCCAAAATGTGTATGGGTACGTGTAGTGTTCAAAATATTTGGTTAACTTTCAGTTTTATATAAATGGAATTTGCTATTTTGACTATTGGTGGTTACAATAAAATTATAACTGAGCATTACTACAAGACTCACTAGAAAAAAGAGTACTGTGCTGATGTTTATCCCTAGTTATCTTTTTCGCTGATCTTTCAGCAGAAAGGAAAACTGAAACTGCACTTTATGCACATGGCAGGAAAGTTTTATAAAATAAACAAGGTATTCAGAATATAACCTGAATTGTCCATAAGAGAAAGGGCTGCATGTCAACAAACAGAAGTGGATAAGTCTGCTGTCTAATTCTTTTCACGGGGAGAGTTCCTTGAGAAACCACTGCCATGAATTGCGTTTATGGTTCTGTTCTCTTCCCCTCCCCATCCCCCTTTCTTTCCCTATTTGAATTTGAAAGTTCGAGTCTTCTTTTGAAGAAATAAAAGCCTGCATTTAGATTATATTTTTAATACTACTGAGTTTTCAATGTTCTGTGCTACTATTTCAGTAACAATGTATTTTATATTTCAATTTTTAACTGATAAAATTGCCTCAAGGAGACTCCTCAAAGTAGGATATAAAGTATTTTAAATCTATATCATCATAACTAACTAAGTTCATTCACCATAATCATAAAGACTTTTAAAGTTTTACTTCTTTCTTAAACCAGGAAAACAAAATAAATAAAATCTAACACTATTTTCTTATCTATTCTTATGGTCAATAAGCAATCCAATAACGGGATGATAACCAGCCGCTGAGCAAGAGATAACTGACACAATGCGAAACCTCCACATGAAAAATAACTGGAAAAACCATTCTGGGAAACATTTCTGTATTAACTGCTTCTCTAAATAAATGAGCATCTCTGTGTAGAAAGGCAGGGCAGCATTCTGAATTGTTTCCATTTAGGCTTGAATTTCCAGGATTCCTTTTAAAATGTGTAACAATAAGGGAAAAGGCATATATGGTTTTAGCTAGTGCCTTGTCTGCATAGTCTAGAAAAGATAATTAATAAATATATCTCACAATCTACCCCCTGCAAACCCTCATGCTTCCAGAATAAGCCATTCTGAGGAATAAACAGGATATAGGAATTCTCAAGAACTGCAAATTAAGCCCTCATTTTTGTGTTTTTGCTTCAGTGACTTAGTCTCCAACATGAGGTAGATGGCTGCCACTTGTCACTATTAGTTATCACTACTTCCCTATTAATGAGGTCAGGTAAAGCTTGGAGGCTGGCCTGTGACAAACAAAACAGATCAAATAGAAACTTGGGATCAAATAGAGAATCCATTATACTATAGGAATTGTAATGCTGTTCAGGAATGACCTTGGGAGATAGAAGGAATAGTCACAGACTGGACAACCCACACAAAAGATTTCTCAGCCCACAGGAGAGGAGGTATGGGAAGGGTTTAAGGGATCCTCCCAAGTTTTCCAGAGTGTTAAGGAAAGGAGAGGGAAATATTTCTCTCAGTCTCTCAGTCTTTTTGTTAATATAACCTCGCTATAAAGATATAGCTAGTATTCATTGTTTTATTCCTTACCTGAACTGCCTTGAAGAAGTAACCAAAATTAAGAAACTGGACTGGTAATCAGTCACTATCAGACTAGCCTTTCACACAAGGTTGTTGTTAGGTCAGTGGAACAGGGGGAATGGAAAGAGGGAGTACTGTATTAACTGCTATAATACAATTTATATCAGGCCTCCTTCAGATTACATATGATCTGCTAAAGTTATACTGATTTTTTTAAAAAAAAAACCCACATATTTACTTATTCAATTTTTCTGTAATTCAGTAAAAGGCTGATGAGCTATCAATTATACTAGCCTAAAATATATTCCTATCTTAGATACTGAAGAGTAGATTAACTTTATTTTATTTGTTATAAAAAAGGACACTCAGTATTTACGGCTTGAATCCTATTAAATAAATGTAAAATATAAACTGCATCCTCCTTTTCGGCCTTTTACTCCACAAATTAAATCATTTGCTCTTAAAACCCATAGTAAGGTTGTAGAATTTGTCCCTTATTTTATGAGCGCAAAAACAAAAGGAAAAAAAAAACAGTTATCCTATTTTATTTGTAGGAACTTCAAAATCCAGATAATTCAATGAAGAAATACAGATTTCCAGAGTGTCCATTTCACTATCTTTTTGACTAGAACATACAAAACAATTTGTGCTCCTTGAGAGCTGATGTTTGGCACAGAAACTTTTAGCTGACTTAAAAGTTTGCAAAGACAAGACAAGTGTGTGCTGAAAAAATTATACTACTAGTTAATTTGTGAAAGAACACCCAAGACTGTTAGAACATCTTGATGTACTCATTACTTTGGAATTCATTTGTTCTGACAATATTCAACAATGTTAAAACAATCACATAATGCTCACCTACTAAGAAAAATAAATGGACTGTTTAACTTTCATAAAAACATTTTCTCTCCTGCAAAAATTATCCTTCCTGGACAAATATTTGAGAGTTCCCCTGACTATTAGTTTCCACTGATAAAATTCCCTTCCATTAACAAAATTCCTCACACAGATAAGAGATATATTATTTAATAGATCCTTCTCTCTATTTAACTTTATGATTATGAATATTTCTAGTTTATGTAACAAAATTACATCCTACCTGAAAAACAATAAAGTTTTTTTATTCACAGGATTATGTAATAATAAAGTCTTTATCATTTCTTGTTTAAAAATGAAAAATCCTGTCTCAACAAGCCAAACAATTCCTAAATCTCCACTGTTTTGCTTGTTCAGTTCTTTGTTAAATTGTGATATTCAATTTGAAACACTAAAGGAAGTATCAGAAGTATCTGAATTATAAACAGCATTGTTATAAACAGCATTGAATTACAAATATATACTCTGGCATGAACAGAAGCTCCACATAATAAATCAACCAATGTTGCCCTCAAATAATGATACAACTTTGAAATGTAATGACTAAAAGGATAACACAAGACAGTTCAGCAGTTATGACATCTGAGTAAGAGTATTACTCTTTACCAATCAATCAAAAATGTACAATTTTCCAAGAATATTTAGTATTCCTGAGATTTGTACACCACTGCCCAAAGTTCAAATATAAAAAATTAGGGCTTGTTAAGATAAAGAAAAGAGCAATTCAAGAAACTGCTTTCAGAATATTATTAATCTTCACAAATATATTGCAGGCAATATACTCTGAATTTGGTTTCTAAAGCCATTTTCGATTTTCCTATATACTATCACTGTCTCTTAGATGCATAAATATATCCATTCAAAACCTAAATAAATAGATCCAGGGAGTGGGTATAGGGAGAGAAAAGCAGAGAAGGATAGGCCATGAATTAAAGTATCCCCATTAATTGAAAGGGAATTGAGAATTTGTTAATTTTGAGATTTTTTTTCATATAAAAATTATACTGCTGTTTCACGTCAATGAGTTTCAAAATAATAACTGTAGTCAAGGGGGCTTTTCTCAGCACCATCTGGTATAGCAGATGTGTCTTTTCCTGCATTAGAAGGCCCTTCAGTCTGTCAGTCATGCCCTAGTCACCACAAAGCTTGTCTACTGCAATATATTTTACATGGGTCTGTTCTTGAAAACTACTCAGTTTATCTATCAGGACCTAGGAAGTAGATGTTCCTATATTATAGGACAATTTATTTTTCAAATACAATCCCCCCTCAAAATCCATGCCTTGATCTAAAATTAGTGGGGCCCCTTGTTGGCTGTGCCCATTATTTTTGTTTTTGTCTGTATATTGTGCCTGGATGCCATCTTAGTTTTGGATTATATTTGGTTCTTATGTTATTATCTTGTGAATCACCCAAAGTCAGTTTCAGTCAGCTAACACCTAAATTCACTAAAATAAACAAGTAAATAAAGTTTTGCGGGAATTCTCTGTGAATCTGCATATACGGTCCACATCTAAATTAACTAAATAACTAATAGTGTTCAACTAATATATAAATGAAGTTTTTATATTATTGGCAGTAGTAATTACAATTTATAAATATTTAGCAAATATATTACAATTTATCTATCAGCTGCATTTGCTATCAAAATTCGTAGTTTAAAATATTTTGTAAACAAAAATGTAAAAGTAAGCTTAGTAATAACAACATAACTATGAGAAAGACATCCCGAAGTACTATACATGAAATCCTTCATTTCAATGTACATATAAAGTTGTTGGAGAGAGATTAAACTGGGGGAGGCGTCAAATGGAAAATTATTCTGGAATCTCTATATAGGCACAAGGGGGCAAAGTCTGACCTCCTTTAATTGCCCTCAAACTTAATATAATCTGGCCCAGGGAAAAACTGCCAGTTTGAGAAGATTCCTGTGTTATAAGCAGGGGCAGGTTTCAAAACCTGTTGCTACCGGTTTGCTCGTGGACATATGCACATGACACTTCTGCGCATGTGCAGAATTGTCCGGGCGAGTGGGCAGAGCCTCCCGCTGCTACCGCTACCAGTTCACCCGATCCGGGGCGAACTGGTAGCAACCCATCACTGATTATAGGTCGAAAAAATAAAAAGGTTAATTGAACTCTTCACATGTGGATCTGATTGTTTGTGCCTGACGAAAGTGGAACTGAATTTCTGTTGGACACAAAAAAATTCACATCAGAAAATCTAATCTGTTTCTAAAGTTTTTGTTACAAAACAGTCATTTGAAACTAAGAATATAACCCTGCATGCCTGGATGGTACCTATCAGTTATATATGATAAAAAAAATTTTTTAAAAAATAACAGTCCCCAAATATTCATTTATGACTTAATGGATTGTGTTTGGTTGAGCCCCTAAAAACTATATATATTATGAAGTACCACCTAAAGTGCCCCCATTTTTAAAATATTTTATATGCTATTAATGCATTCTCAAGGAGTCTTCCCTTTTTGACTGGTGTACCTCCACTACAAAAGCTATTTTAACATCTAATCCTCTCTGAATTTTGATAGCTGTGACTGTAAATTATTCTGTTTCATAAGAAAGAAACTACCTTTACTGAAATGTAGAAGGCTCTAAACCAGTTAGAGAGCAACCCATTTTCTTTGGTTTTCAATCTACACAGATTTAAGCTCAGAACTAAATGAGACATGTACTCAAGTGTGTATGAACACAATTCCAGTTATCTATGAGACCTAGGATCATGCTATGTCAGAATCATAGTTGTCTTCAGAGGTCCAGCTGTAGGTGTGAAAACTGGACAGAGAAACAAATAAAGCTAGTATGCGCTCTTTTCATTGTTTAGTTTGAAGGCACTGGTTGAATTTTTGAAGTGAGCCAATCATCTGAATCACAGATAAAAAATAGAATACCGTATTTTTCAGAGTATAAGATGCACCTTAGTTTTTGGGGAGGAAAATAAGAAAAAAGCTGACTGGCAGGTGGATCGGCCTCCCGGAATACCCCCAATCAGCTGTTCCCAGAGGTGAATTTTAGCAACAAGTTCCTTGGTTGTGAACTCTGTGTTTTGCTTTTTTTTGCTTTTTTTTTTCTGCCTCTGAAAGCCTCCAAAGCAGAGCTTCAGAAAAAAAGCCTCTGAAGCTCTGTTTGGGGGCTTTCTTTCTGAAGCTTCGTTTCTGATGCTTTTTCTGCCTCTGAAACCTCCATTTGAGAAGCTGGGTGGGGCTACATTCGGAGTATAAGACGCACCCAGATTTTCACCCTCTTTTTTGGGGGGAAAAAGGTACATCTTATACTCCGAAAAATATGGTAGGTAAAGAGAGCTCTTAGTCAGTAGACTAAAGCTGCTGGTTAACAAATTGGAAATTTATGACAGCGATTTATTGAAAAAAGAAGAAGGAAAAAGAACAGCTGAAAGACAAGCCCAACAGAAAGAAAAGATATGGAGATAGAAGTGCTATATATCAATAGTAGAAAGAGATATTTTGTAATGGTGAAGGTATTTGGGAAAGATAGCATTCTACTGTATTTGTTATTAGCCTTATACTTTTCTTATCTTGTGTGAGGATGAACGGACACACAGACAACTTTTAATATAAAACACTTGGATTTCTTGTTCATGATCTTTGCCACTATAGAACATTTCCATTACTGTTTCTTTATTATCTGTACTCTATACCTTTTTATATTTTTATTTTTTAAATATTACATTTAACAAAAATTCAGTAAAAAGAACGATGCAAGCTTCCTAATTAAAGCTGCATCAATATGCAATATCTCTAGGTTCTGCTATAAATATCAAACTAAGACAGAGGAGGAAAACCTACTCATTTGTACGTCGCCATTAATGCAGCATATAAAGCAAGAAAGATATATACGATAATGGATAGCACTCTATTCTCAAGGGAATTACATTCTAATAGCATTTCTTCGGTTGAATGAGAAAGTGCAAGACAATGAAAGCAGTAGCTTCAAAAAAGAAGTGAAACTAGCAGCCCACCGAATCAAATTTTATTTAAAAGGCAAACTTCTGTTTGTAGATAATCCTTAGACATACAAGGTTTTATCCTTGTTTATTAATACAAGTATAATGTAAACCAATCAGAAAAGAAAATCTCAGCAGAATATTTTAGAGAGAAAAAGACCAATTCCAGGCATTAAAGTTCTTGTCATAGTCTATCATGGCTAAAATATAGAAACTAAGGTGAAATTATGCAAATATATGTTTTAATTACATTTTAAAAGACTAATGTTTGGCTCCAGAAAAGTCTTCCTCCATCAGAAGTAAGAAAGCTAAAATGGTCAAGATTTGTTCCAATCTAAGAACATATATTCAAGAATTTTATTTCTTAAGGAAATAAAAAGATGCATTTCTCATATTACTGTGTTTCCCCGAAAATAAGACCAGAAAATTAGCCCTAGCATGATTTTTCAGAATGCTTGTAATATAAATCCTACCCCAAAAATAAGCCCCAGTTAAAATCCGTCAGCCAGATGGACCATATTTCCCAGAAAATAAGACCTCACCTGATAATAAGTCCTAATGCGTCTTTTGGAGCAAAAATTAATATAAGACCCGGTCTTATTTTCAGGGAAACGTGTAAGTATCCATCTACAGTGGATAGTGACTAAGGTGTTGTCTTAGAAACCATCTGACTGGGAGTTCTAGCCTTCCTTAGTCATGAAAGACAACTAGGTGACTTTGGGCCAGTCATTCTCTCTCACCAAAGAACCTAATAGGATTGATATTGTTGTGAGGGAAAACCAGGCAAGATTAAGTATATTCACCACCTTCAGGCAGAATAAAAATATCATCATAATCATTATCATCATCATTGTCATCATCCTCTTCATTGCAATCTTGTGATACAGCAATCTCTTTCCAATTCAACCTACCTGATATTATGATATAAAGTTTGCCTGCATATGTACAGTTTAAAATCTCTTTTTTTACACTGAGTTAACACAGGAAGCCAAGGGAACATATTATTCCATCCTAATATATAGAAAAAATATGGCCATGATACCACACCTTATTTTCCATTGGAATCTTGCCTTCCCAATTAAGATTACTAAAATTCTGGTAATAAAGAGTTAATATATGCATTAAGGTCCTTAAATATTGAAATATAGGAATGTGTTTCATAGTAAGCCACCCTACCCTTAATGAGTTAGAACTGACTATATATATTCTTTACTTTGGTACATTTGATTAAAATATATTACTTTCAATCAATAGAAGATTGACTGACTGACTGACTGACTGACTGACTGACTGACTGACTGACTGACTGACTTTGAAGGGCAGAGAGCAGCTCCACACAACTAATACCTATCAACAGTAATAGCCTGAAAAACAAAACAAAACAAAACAAACCCTCACACTGTCAATTCACCAGTAAAAACACTGAAATTATATGCTGGAAACAGAATGCTAATAGTTTGAAAGACTGAAATTATATGCTGGAAACAGAATGCTAATAGTTTGAAATAAATATACCTACAGTATACATCTCTACATGAAATAGCATGCTTTGAGGTCCTATCAGAAGACATTCTTATATAAATTGAGACCTGGAGACAGGTGACACTATTCAGCCTCATTGGATGGGCAGATGAATATAAACTCATTTTAGAAATAACCTATTCCAAAACCATGGTTAATACAGTTCCAGAATCTATGGAAATTCGTAACCTTCATTTGTCAATACTTTCAAATACTAACTGAACACTTTTGTTCTACAGGTATTTAATTAATGTCCTATAAAGTAGATATTCTTCTACTTTAAAACTGGATAGTATTTTCTTTATTTCTACTGTTGTTTTCATGATTTCTCTTTTGTGTTTCTATATTATTTTAATTTAGAAGTCATATTTGCTTAACGCCTTGTAAGCCGCCCTGAGTCTCCGGAGAAGGGCGGCATATAAATCAAATTAAAAATAAAAAATAAAAATATTTAAAGAGAATTATCTTCGCCCTTTCATCCTTGTTCCAAAATAGACAAAATGAATGGATTTTAATAAAATGATATATAATGCTATGCTATCTTAACAGTCATATTAAAATAACAATGATTAACAATTAGCATTATATATCCCCACTGTTGTCGTAGCACTGTACAATTTGTTATTATATACTGCTCTATATATCATCTATTTCTCTTGCTGGACTATTCCAATAAGAGATAGACAGCTGCAACACTATTTCCCCATTCACCATAAGGACCATCTGACTTTAATTGTAGTACACAGCTTGATATGGGTCTGGTTATGAGAAGCCAAAGTATCACAGTGTAATAATCCGGAAAAGCAGAAGCCTGCCAAGCACAGGACTGAAACAGAGGCTTGGGCTGTTTAGTTGGCTGATGAGATGGAGGAAAATATGATTAATGAGCAAGGTATAATGATATCAGGAACCCGATTAGCACCACAAAAAGGTCACAGATCAAAGCAGCATGCATTTCCAATCACTGCAGAAAAATCTGTACTATGTATTGAAAGGGGAAAAATTGTCCATTGTACCCTACAAAATTACCACTTAAAAGGTCTATAATAATTTATAATTATCTCATTAATTGCAAAGATAAATATATAAGCATTCTATTTTTGAAACGGATCTAGTAGTAAATGTGTTTTGGTCAAAATATTCCTTTTTAAGAAAGACATTTCCCTTACTTACATTTTTTTGTAATCAGATAACTATCTATATAATATTAAAATTAAACACTGAATATGTAATTATTTGGACTATATTTTCAGGATATCACTTGGAAAATGCCTATATACATATATAGTCATCTTGCTAATAACTATGTATAATTGGTATACATAATAAAAAAATCAAGGTAAAATGTACGCCATAAATGTACTGTCACTATCAATATCTTGCTTTTTCCTGTATTTTGGAGTTAAACATAGATGTTGTCTAGGTAGTGATTAAATACAGATCAGCTTTGTTTCAGTAAAATGGCTGAATATCACTCTTACATTGGAACACAACATTTTTGAAATATTTGTATAGTGAATTGTGTGAAATTCATTATATAATTACAGAGAAAAAGTTTGCATTGTTGGTTTCTGAGGATTGCTTCTCTAAATAGATACTATAATTGGCCAAGAAATGACCGCAGCGTAAAAGGGAGCGAAATGAAGTACTCCAGGATCCATACAAGTCAGAAATTGTGTAGGATTGTATATGCAAGAAAGAAGCATTCTGACATGTTGCTATATTCCTAATTTCAGTCCCTTTTCTTGGTGGACCCTTGTTCCCTACTGGGAACAAACCTATTTATGAGTCTCTTTGTCCTGAAGCAGAAAATTAGGAAATATTATCCCATATGCATTCCTGAAACCCCTCAGATACCAGAAAATGATGTTAAACTCTAGTGTTCAATTACTAAATTTTGATAGCATATATTTCCCCCCGATTACTAATGGGTGAATGGAAGGAAGAGTTTTACAAGAACCCAACCACTTCAATCTTGAAATTGACTCCTCTTCCAACCATCTGAACTGCCCTGAAAGCATATTTTAAGAATTTGGATGAGAGGCTTTTTGCTCACATTATATTCTTCCAATTAATAAATAAGCATAGTACCTTGCCAAATAAAGAAATATGACTTTCAAAAATAGAAAACCTATTTGAGGAATTCATTTGTTTTTACTGTTCCTTCTCCATACTTACATTAGTGTAGTTTTCTTAAAAATATGTTTGCATGTATCTATATAGTAACTTTCACTATTCTACTAGAGACTTAAGTAATTTTAATGATAGCTAAATTCTGAGAAGCCAAGAAAGGTATCATAAGTAATCTAAGTGTTGAATTGAAAAATATTAGGAATAAATATTAGAAAGATAATTACATTAAAACATTGATAAAAGCTCTGTGAATGCTGTTAACGTATTTTACCCTTTTAGTGATATGATTAAAAATTAGCACCAACATTTAAATTAAAAATAAATGTAAAACTGTAGAGATTTCCAGTCTCCCCAAATAGCTGTTTTCATTCCAAGCTACATAAATTCCAGCTTTACATGGTTAAAAATGACATATTTTTTGAGAAAGGTCATAACTTAACACAATTAATAGTTTATTGTTATCTTACCAGTCTATTTATGCGAACAAATTCTTCTGGGGTTTTAGCCCATGGTGGAAGTTCAACATCAGACACCACTGTTCCATCATCCATCACTCCAAGATTGTAATTATTGAAATTGACAAACATCTCAGGTAGATAATAAAATTCAGGAACAAGCTCCTATATGGAAATGAAAACCAGTGACATGTAATAAATTGGGTTATCATAGAAGTCACTCACTTAAAAGAGATAGTGAATGCAATGGAAAGTACTTTCATTTTGTATATATAATAATATTTTCATTTTACATGTATTAAATGTTGCAGAAAACTTGCTCATAGTGGTAGATAAATGCAATATTTGAAATGTTGAATGAAAGAACAGTAGGTATGTTTGTCTAAACATAGTTTAATCTGAAATTAAAACACTAAATCTTAGTATTCTTTAAAATAATGGAAGCTGTAACATTTCAAACTCATATTTTTAACTTTTGTTTTGTTTTAAAGTTCACGTTCATATCATGTTTAGAAACATTAAACGCTCACTAAAGTATACTGTAAAATGTGTAGCATTATATTCTGCATTTGATTTCAAAATCAGATTCAGAAAAATGTGTCTAAATGATTCCCTGAATATTCCCTGAATAATTTAAGATACTATATACTCTTATGCTTGCTATGTCTATGTAAGCAGCACTGAGTAACATACTCAACTTGGCAACAGAATGCTTATAAGATGCATTGGTATTATCCATACAACAATAAAGTATTGCATACTTAAGAGCGTAGCTGGAGGTTAATGATGGCACCAATTTTTAGGAAAATTGGCTACTGCAATGATAATGTATAGGATTATTTTTTAAAGCATTTAGAATGAATAAACCTCTATTAAAGCAATCTATCAATATTAGCCATAAAGATACTTAAATGCTGGATATTTTTTTTAAAAGTGTCAGACAAAATATAATATATATAGAAGGGCTAAAAAAATAATTAACTGAGACAATTAACTAATCAATTGGTTTGGACCCAAAAGCTCCTTCTCAATTTGTGGAAGATTTATTCTATGATCATTCAACTTCATTCCGTTATGATTTATTATAACTAGAAGTTTATTCTTTGTAAACTTATTTGAATTGCTGTTTTCTATTTCAATAAAATATATGTATTTTAAGAAATGACCCCAATCAAGTTCTTATACATAAAAGTTATTCTGAAATTTATGACGCCACATAAAGAGCTACACATCATAAACTCCATTTTACTGTACATTAGTTGCCCCAAAATCCTGGTAATGGAAGGGTATGTATTTGATTTTCTGTAATACTCTTACTCTGGCAACTCACTGCACCACCTTCATCTGTTTCAGGAGGTCCAGTAGGGATATGAGAAAATAGGACTAGGAAGAGAAATATTTTTTTTATTGTAACATTATCTTTTATTCCAGTCAGTCTTTAGATTTATATGAAAGAGCCTTGCACGCAGATTTCTTTTCTTTATAATATAGCCTATAAAAAATATAAAAATGTAATTGCTTTCTCTTGATTGCCACATGGTACTGTTCTTAAATTATACTCTGTAATTCATGTAAATCAGGTTTCCTGACAGTAGTAATTTTTATATCCATAAATTAAAATTGTCACTGATTTCAGTGTTAAAGGCTGGATAGATTTTATCCAAGTTCAAACATAATGCTAAATTGCATTATTTTAAAAATATGAGCAAAAATGTTTACATCTGAATGAAACTAATTGTCCCTATGCTTCTTTAGACTGTGGGCAAGAGCTACATTTTAAATTAAAAGTAAATAGAAATTTAAAATATTAATTAAGGCATTAGCTATTAAATGAAAATATTAAATAATATAAATATAAAGCTATTTTACAAGATACTTAAGATTCCCAATAATGTTGAACTTTGTAATGTTCTTCATTTTATATACTCATAAGAAATGCTTCAAATGATTAAAAAAACCTGTGCATTATTAATTTGATGTGTTAAAATGTTAAAATAAACTAGCCAATTTGAAACTGATTAAATATCCAAACAGTTGAACAGAATGTACAATATGAAGATTTCATCATAGCTGTCAATTATACTAAGAGTACACTAGTGTATGCCTATCTTTCTTCTCATTACATTGTAGTGTACCATACTTAATCTAGAAAATAAAAATAATAAATGTTATTATTGTTTGTCTGTTTCACATATTTCTCAAGGTAGAAAATGTATTTTATTCGCTGTTATTAATATTTACCATAATGAAACATTATAAAATGTTTACAAAAACAGATTAGAGAAAGCAATTAATTCTTCTGGGAATTCTATCAATTTCTTTTAACAAACACTTCATGAATGAAAAGACTTAATATTTGTAATTGCTTTAGGAAATGATTTCATTGCAAGTAAATGGTGTAAAATTGGTCTTTCTTCCAACAAGTGAAAACTACTTTCCATTTAATAAGCAGAAAACCACATTCTGTGCATTGGCCCCAGTGGTTAACGATGTTAGAGGCCCAGTGTATCAGATTCTAAATCCACTCTTGACATGGGTCAATGGATCAGTGGTCTTCCAGATACCACCCTCAGGGTCAACTGTGGCAAGAACAGTTTCCAAATAGCTGAGTGCAATACCAGGTCATCAGATTATAGACAAGGTCATCCTAGAGTTACTAGAGCAAAAGCAGAAAAAATGAAGCAAGAATTAAGCTATTATCACCTCAGACCTTGTGAAAAACAGCACAGCGATGTATGCTGAATATTTGTATACAGGCATGTGAATTATTGTAAAACAAGATCACAAAACGTCTCCTTAAAATAAACTCCAGATGTGTATGTGGAGATATTTTATGGACTAAAGAAATCGGTGGCAAATAAATTTAACAAATAAATAAACAAACAAGAGAAACGGAAATATTTATATATATTTAGTTTAAATATATATTGCATATAATAGAAAAGAAATAATACAAATTGTTCTTGGTTTAACTTTAAATTCTCTTACTAGCCAAACGTCATACAAATCTGAATATTCTAATCATGAATGCAAATACATTCTACAATATAATCTAAAAAATTATGTCCATATTATTTGTAGATGAACTAACACCCATATTGGTATTCAGAAAGAGTCAAAAGTATCTTTTGTTATAAATAATAGGTAAAAATCTTGCCAATAGCTCGTCTTTTCTAAAATCATTCCAGTTATTATGTCCATTATTTTTCAGACAAATTAGTAACCAAGTTTGTTCTAATCAGCCATTAATGATATAACTTTGGTTGCATTTACACATGCTCAATTCAGTAAAATAGTGAGTAATCTAGTGTAAGTAAAGTATCATTAAATATATGAACCAGAGCTACAATAACTTTGAAGATATACAATGTTTTCTCTTTTTCTTTAATTAAAGCAGCTATATTTTTTGAGACTTATACTTCAATCTAAAAAAGAATGTCATTGCTTTAAGAGTCAAATGACTTAGCTTTCCAAAGCAGTGGAATGATTTTTCAGGTTCTTGCAGAAACTTGCAAAAGTGTATGGCTGTTTTAATTCTTGGCAGTGTAGTTGTGCTTATGTGAAATCCAAAAAAATTCTAAATCATTTCCAATAATCCAGCTCAAGGATTATTAACTGCTATGGAGCATTTCTGGTGTAGAGTTTCTACACTAATATTTTATATCTCTCTGAATATTTCAGAGGAAAAAAGACAATCTGAAAGCAATTTGAAGAATAAGGAAACACAAGTTTCCTGTTTCTCCATCTCTTTCCCAATGCCAGTCACTCCTCTGGAAAGAACTTTACTTTTTGTAAACATTTCAGGGAGTTGTTAAAAATTTACACCAACTAAATAAAGTACAGATTCCCCTGGAGGAAATGTGGTACCTATGAGTCAACACTGACTTAATGGAACTTAATAATATCAAATAAAAAAATAAATGCGAAAATCAATTTAATTGTCAAATAAATGTTTAAAAAACCCATGTTTTCTATTAGTATTATAATATAGCTAATAATATAGCTTCCATATTTTCCTACATTAAGGACTACATTTTATGACTTTGTGAAGATCTTTTTCCCAACAAATAAATCACAGAATTGCAAATAAGTTACTCCTAACACACACACACACAAACATATAACCTCAGTCTCCAACTTCTTTTAAAGATTTTTGTACCTCAATTATCAAACTGAACCCTTAAGTGTTTGCTTTGAGTTTTTATTGTTTTCTTTTTTATTCCCCTCTATTTTATTTGCTACACTGTTTGTACCCTACAATGTATAGTTTATATGATTATTTTGTAGATGACTCTTAACATATATGTATTAAGTATTCTTAGAAGAATGAAAGGTAGGATATAGTCATATCAATTAATGATAAGTGAAATTCCAAGACTTGTTCCAATCTTATGTCAACTTACAGTAGTTCTGTAAGTAGTAGTTCTAGGGCAGTGTTGGCAAACCTTTTTGGCACCGAGTGCCGAAACAGGACTGTGTGGGCACGGGGGAGCACCAGAAACCGGAAGAGCAGCTCCCTGGCAATGCACATGCAGGAATGCCAGAAATCAGAAGAGCAGCTCCTTGGTGCGCACATGCAGGAGTGCCAGAAACTGGAAGAGCTGTTCCCGAAGCTGAGCTTTTGGTTTTTGTCGTGCGCATGCGCACCGGTCACCTGGTCTTCCAGTTTCCAGCTAGCTGGTGAGCATGTGTGTGCCGGAACCTGGAAGAGCAACGGGTGACGGCTGGCGTGCCCGGAGAGATGGCTCTGCGTACTACTTCCGGCACGCATGCCATAGATTCGTCATCACTGTCCTAGGGTCTCTGTAAAAACAAATAAGGTAATATACATACACATTCTTTTTATTATGTTTATTTAGTGTGCTCTAGTTAGATATCCACGAATTTTATCAGATGAAGCCTCATTGATATATATTTCTTACAGATTATTTTGTTAAAGCTGATTTTCATTTATTTGTTTTGCTAGGAAAGAGGAAACAGACCCCCGTTCTGATCATTGCTAGGATTACCATAATGTGAACAGACACATCCAACTCACACTTGTACCTCTTAAAACAAAATATTTTCTGTTTTTAGACTCTTGTCTTCAAACAAACAAGAAAAGCAGGTGATATTGTGCCTAAGGAAGGGCTAAAACCAGTGGTGGGATTCTGCCGGTTCGGTCGAAATGTTTGCTAAATTGCTGGCTCGCCCCGCCCCTTACCCCACCCCTCCGCACCACTATTTATTGCCAATAAATAGTGGTGGGCGAGGGGCGGGCGAGCCAGCAATTTAACAAATGGTTCGGTGGTTTTTTTGTAATTTTATTGGCCCACAGAGCTTCAGCATAGGCTAATTAGCCCGTTGATTAGATCGGCCTCCCGACTCTCAGCTGATTTGCTCTCAGCTGTTTTGCGGAGGGCTCTGCTGCTTGCTTGCAAAGAGTTCTGGAGCAGATTTTTTTCCCCCTAGCTATGCTGAAAAACAAAACTGAAAGTAAAGCAGGCTGTTGGCTTTGCTGTTTGCTGCAACATTGGAAAATTAGGCAGGCAGATTTCTTTTCTTTTTCCTCACCAAAAAAGGTAGGTGCAAACAATGGGAAATTTAGGGAAAAAGAGGAGAGTTCAAGATTTTAAAACACAAAAGAAAAAAAGCTCTATTTAACTAGGGAATTGTAATAATTGAGATACTATTAATTGTATATTGTGTTGAAAGCAGAAATGGTTAAGTTATGGTTTGGAGGAATATATGGGGGAAATTATTTGGTTTATTATTATTGGTAAATATAATTAATTGATTTGTAAGAAAATGAATTGCATGGAAATAATTGGAATATTCATGTTCATATTGATTAATATACAAAAAAGATAGTTATTTAACTAATTGATTTATATTAAAATGTTGAATTTATATTAAACAACTGTAATATTACATAATTAACCAATGTGAGGATGGATATAAAAATAGATGACAATGGGAAGGGGTATAATATAGAATAGAAGGGAAAAATTGAATTTGATTAAGATTAGAGATGAGGATGAAGGGTAATATTGGTTTTTTAAAAAAATAGATAAGGAATAAATATGGCAAAAAGGAAATATATAAATTGTAATTTTAATTGAAATGACTAAACACTGTTTAAATTTGTGAACCGGCCAAATACTCTGTTCAAAGAAAATACATTGTATGTTTGTATGTGTGTTTCTAATTATTGCTATTTATTCATATTTGTTCTCTTTTATTCTTTAAAATTTAACAATTCATTCTTTATCTTAATATCTTTATATTTGTTTGGGGTTGCCTTTCTTCCATTTCATCTTTTTTACTGTTCAGCAATCTTTCTCCTCAAACCTATCATCTCTCTCTTTTCTTTCCTTCTTACTTTCTTTCTTCCTCCTGCTTCTTCTCCTCCCTACTTCCTCTTCCTTTCTCCTTCTCCTCCTCTCTTCCTCCCTCTCTTACCCTCACTCCTACTCTAATTTCCCTTCCCTTCCCTTCCTCCCTTCTCTTCCTTCCCTCTCTTCTCCTTCCTTCATCCCTCTCTATTGCTGTATCCTTTTGTGCATATGGATTACTCAGAGGGCTGAAAAAGTTATTTTTGACTGGTCCTCGCACTTTTGACCACTCCTCGAACTTACGACTGTCCTCAAATTTTACGTTTTTCACCCTATCTTGTCACCATGGTGAAGAGAAGCAGTTGTGAAATGAGTGACCCAGTTGTTAAGAATGCTACAATGGGCATAAATGATGACCAGTCATAAGGGTGAGGACCAGTCAAAAGTGTGAAGACCTGTCAGAAATCACTTTTTTCAGCCCTCTGGGTAGTCCTTTTGTCCATATGGACTACTCAGAGGGCTGAAAAAGTTATTTTTGACTGTTCCTTGCACTTTTGACCAGTCCTCGAACTTACGACTGTCCTCACATTTTACGTTTTGCGCCCTATCTTGTCACCGTGATGAAGACAAGTAGTGGTGAAATGACTGACACGGTTGTTAAGAATGCCGCAATGGGCATAAATGTGAGGATGGTCATAAGTGCGAGGACCAGTCAGAAATGACTTTTTTCAGCCCTCTGAGTAGTCCCTATGCACATAGCCACGCCCACCCGGTCACATGACCAGCTAGCCACGCCCACCCGGTCACATGACCAGCTAGCCACACCGACTAAGCCACGCCCACAGAACCGGTTGTTAAAAAAATTGAATCCCACCACTGGCTAAAACTCACTATCACCTGATTTCTAGCCTGGTACTTTAACCACTATATTAAACTGTCTCTTACATCCTTGTCTTCAAGGGCCATTAAGGGGAGATTAAATGCTGACTATTCTCCTAGTTCCAAATACCAAACTACTTGTTACAATAAAAGAGTGAAGATACAAGGCTTAATAAGTTTATTCTGTTATTTGAACAGTTTCAAATAAGATATACATTCATCTTATGCCCAGCTTTTTTCATCCTTTTTTAAATCAAACCTGAGGAAATAAAATTATATATAGATATACATGAGGTTAAAGCCAATCCTTGTCATCAGGCCATAAAAGCCCTAGACTTATGATCAAAGCATCAAGCAATCCTTTAACTGCCATTTAATTTTTGTTTGAACTCCTAGCTTTTGTTTTGTTTTTACATTATACAAGCTCTTTTCTGCCAATTTGATCTTACTGTTATAGTCTAATAATTACACGGCAGGATAGAACATTAGATAAACTAAAACTCCTTTTCCAATTTTACTTTACTGCCAGGTAGGTGTTAATGCTTTCCCTCAGTCCCTATTCATACTTAGCTAACATATGTTTTTACTCCATAGTTAAGTAAAACCTAAAACATATTTTACCTTTCAAAACTACCTTTAAAGTATTAGGCAGATGTGAACTTTGACATAGTTAACTACAATTTGACTTTTACTGCAGGTAATTTTCTTCTGATGTATCAGATAGCAAATAAAGGTAGTCACACTCTTCTGAACAAAGTTGTACAAGAATGAGATGAATTTAGGCAAATTCACCATATGTCAAAAGCAAGCTTTATAATAATATAGCTCTTAAAATAATTATTGTATTCATCTTGCTGTCATCATCATCACCACCACCACCACCACCTCATATAAGATCTTGATACTACAATTACATCATCATGAAACAAATAGGGCATGTGGAAAGAATGGCTTGTGGGAACTATGCAACATTTCAGTTATTGTTCCATGATTATGATGTTGCATTTTGTGTCTCTGCTTGTAGCCCTCTATATTGATAAACGTATCATTACTATTTAATGATTAATAACAATTGTGCTGTGTCATTTTTATAAAGTGAAGGAAATTATCCACTATCTGTACATCAATTGTCCTCAACCTGACATCTTCCAGATATTTTGGAATTTCTAAAATTCAAAGCTAGTTTAATATGTTGGCTGCACCCATGGTTACAATCTAAATGTTTATAGGAAAAAATTAAGATGGGACAGACAAATAGTGTGTGGTATAATTATTCAAGAATTATATTGATATTTACATGCTTGTATAATTAATTATGTAAACTTTTTACAAAACCAAATATTGGTGCGATAGGCAAATCTGGAAAAGAAGTATTTACTGTGTGAATAAGCACTAGCTAGAGCATAATTATACTGTTGATAAAAGTTTTTTATTTTTAAATTTACAGTATAGAAAACATATGATTAAATGCTCTTAAATTAAATTAATCAAATGTGTTTTGATTAACTGATTATATATTCTACAACATACATGAAATTTAATGAATTAACAAATTAATTTCAACAATTCTTAATATATAAAGACTTAAGCAAGCAAGAAGGGAAATTCCCAGGATAGAGATGGCCATTATATAAATATTTCTCAACTGTCCAAAGCCGTCAAGTGACATGCCCAAGTACCCATTAATTCAAAAGAAAATAACGAATAACCTTAGAATTTAAACATTGACAATATTTAGGTCTCTAACATTATTGCACTGCAGAATAGCAATCAGCTGTCGTTGATTATGTGACAATAGGGTCTGCAATACAGATTCTAGTCTGAGTGCATAGTACATGAAAATCTTCTTACAAGTCAACTAAAGGTTAAGCCTGCAGACACTGATTATTTATTGTCTAGGCTTGGTATGAAGAATAATCACACAGTCATCAAAAATCAACTCCTCACTATACTTGGCCTATCTAATCCTAGCCAAACCCTAACTTGAAAATATTGTATAGATTATATCAAAGCAGGGGGCCTAGCAGTTAAGACACTAGGCTTGTATAGGTTGGTAGTTCAAGATGCAAGGACTGCATGACAAGTTGAGCTCCGGTCCTTGCCCCAGCTCCATAAAGGAGAGAAAGGATTTTTTTAAAAAAATGCAAAGGGAGATGGACATTTTTGAAATTTGATAAATATAAATAAATAAATAAAAATAGTTCAAGACATATCTGCAGTTAAGTATATATTTACTGATCATAATCTACCAATTATTTCTAACAATGTTAATTAAGAACATGCTTACATGAATTAGCAAATTCTCTCAAGTATTATTTACAGTTTCTCATAATTTTAGACCTCTTAAATATAGTGTGATTACAAGGTGAAAGTAAAAAAACAAAACAAAACAGAATGAATCCACAAATAATTAGATACAATAATTCTAATAAGCTATTAGATCTAGTGTCAGTAATGCATAAGTTTTGACATCTTTAGCTGTTAGCCTGGATAACCAGCTGATATGTTTAATGCTGGGGTCCTGATAATCATGTATCTCACAGATAAATTGTAAAAAAAAATAATACTGATTATAATACCATCACTATCAGAATCCACACCCTTCTTGAGTTACTTCAGCCAGACAGTGTCACAAAAAGTCTCAAACAGAGCAGAAATATTCTCTTCATCAGAATCTGCACTGCCCGTATCTTGCATATGCATACTAAGATTAAGATTGTGTGACCAATAAAAGCACTAGACAAGAATAGCTATCATTATAAAACAAACAAAATCCTTGGAACAACCAGGAAAATAAGTCACTAGCAAAACACCAATGGCTTCTCTCCAGTTAAAATAATAAGTGGTTTAGTTCTACTGTGATCCAGGATTGACAGTAATTTCTGTTCTGGTATTAGACAGGCCAACATATCTGTATGATACCTAAAGAGCTACAAAACTTCAGTTCACATCTAACTTTGGAGACTGTTTAAATCTAATATAATAGAAGTCTTGCAAGACCTAAAAGCTTTCCTGACTGGCTTGGTTGTGCTTGCCAGCATCCTGTTTCAGATAGACAATTCTACAGAGGTGGCAGAAAAAGCTTTATACTACAGCAGTTTAGGTCCAAATGGTTATTTTAGAGAAAGTTTTGAATGTATAACTTTTGACCTTATAAGGGGGGGAAAAAATCACTGACATAAGGCCATTAAAACATGATTCAATCTAGATCTTAATCCTGAAGTTGATGAATCTGTCTTGTACTTTGATGAGAACATCATGTCATTCTTTTATGAAATCATGTTTAAATTTTTTTCAAGTAAACTATATCACTAAGTGGCGACTTTGACCTTTTAGCAAATGCTATTAGAGTTCAGACACACATGAATTAGATTTGCTTGACTTTGTGACAGATATCCACCTTTGCAATTTTGCTAGTATTTTGGATGTTACTGGTTGTTCATTGATCTCAGTATATGCTATATTCCATGTAATATTCAAAAATGTTTAGGAGCTAAGGAAGATATACAGTATATATATATTCTTTCTTTTACATCAAAGCTGAGGAATAACCTATCAGCTTTAAAAGATTTCAGTGTCATGGTTTGACAGAAATATCACCAGCCCACAGGATTCAACTTGAATTATTTCCAAGCTAGAGTTATTTTATTGTTATAAATATTCAAATATTAGTCCTGCATGTACAAAACAGAAAGGATAGTTCAATTCCCACTTTCCTACTTGAAAGTTATACTATAATCATTCCAAATAAGGGACCTCTTATATTCTTCAAAGTTCTACACACTGATAAACAATCATCATTACATTCATCACAACATTTTAAAATTTAAATTGTGCTTTACCTTGATATCAGATGTGTCACGTTGACAATTGCGCCATGCCCTTGAAACTGATGAGAAAGCTCTATCTGCATGATCAAACTTTCCACCTTGCAAGTTTAGGAAAAATGTTGTAAAAGGCTCCTAAAAACATGATTAAAAAGGAAGATGAAATATCTTGTAAAGCAGCAGCAGTTTCTTTTTTGTATATTTCTAATACAGGTAGTCCTTGACTTACAACCATTTGTTTAGTGACCATTCAAAGTTACAATGGCACGGAAAAGTTTTACGACCATTTTTCACACTTATGACCATTGCATCATCTCCATGGTAACATGATCAACTGGTTCATATTTATGACAATTGCAGTGTTCCAGGGTCATATGATCACATTTTGCAACCTTCTGACATGCAAAGTCAATGGGGAAGCCAGATTCACTTAATAACCATGTTACTAACTGAACAACTGCAGTGATTCTGCAATTGTTCACTTTACAACAGTGGTAGGAAAAGTCATAAAATGGGGCAAAACTCACTTAACAACAGAAATTGTGATCGTAACCTGAGGACTACCTGTACTTCACCTTGTCTGAACAAAATGATATGTTTTGTTTCTGGAAAGAAGTAAAAATAATAATGCAAGTTATTCATTTCAAAAATATGTAAAGAGAATCCTATATTACAGTGTTGTTTGGAGGGTTGCTGGAAAATCTGGGTTGCAGATTTTCCGTATTTCTTCTATTATTCCATTAGTGCATCCACTACAGTTATAATTCAACCTAACATTTACATACACTTAACTGTATACAGAACAGGAATTAAAGGACATCTAGAGATGGATCCAAGAGATTTCAATAGCTTTGATATAATACAAGCAATCTTTGAATAAAGGATATTAGTAGATTTGTTATTCAGCTAAATCTTCCCTACAAATATTATGCATGCACACTTACCTTCCTGCAAATACAGTTCACAATTAAGAGAGAAAAATGTTAACAACTGAAAAAAATCTCCTCTTCGTCAAAAGATACCTAAGCACATATTAGATAATTGCCTGAAATTAGCTAAGTACCATAAATTACTGCTAGGATTTATGTCTGCTTGTATGAATCTAACAAGGCTTAATTAATGACGCCTTGCTAATGCTTTCCCAAAGAAATTAGTTTCTATCAGGTAAATCATAATTCCACTTTATTTTACAGAAACCTGGTTCATTTCATCAATATATCAAATCTGTCCAACTGCATGTTATCCACAAGTATATTATTGGAAAAATTCTATTATATCTACAGAAGTTTACATTCCAGATTAAATAATGGTCACATAACCATATCACAGTTTTAAACTGGGAAAAAACCCCCAAAGGTTAGTCTACTTTCCTTGTACATACATTTTTTATGAAGTATAATTACTTTATTTCTCATGATCTAAAACAAAACTGTTCATTTTCATGATTCTACATAAAATATTGGACTCTCTTTATTTAACCATTGAGTTAAATGCATATATGCATATAGACAAAAACATTCTAATGCACACTTACAATTCTTAACAACCAAGTGAGTGCAAAACTGGCGGTTGAATAATGAGTGCCATAATGAAACTTTGGAACTTGATCATCTTCCCATGTTTCGTAGCGTTCTGCAAAGAATGCAGCTCGTTTGGGATTAAGAGCACCAATAGGCTAGGAAGAAGAAAAAGAACACAGTTAGTATATCACTTCATCAGCAGTTGTTGTAAAGCAATAAATACATAATTGGATGATGATGATGATGATGATTACAATTCAATATAATGAGATGTAAAACATAGAACTATGTAGGTGCAAAATATCATGTGAAATATCATGATAGCAAGATAACAATTTCAGGAATATAAAATTGCATTTATTTATTTGGATTATTCATTCTAATAACTCTTTATTACTACTGCAAATTTTACAAAAGGAAACATATAAGGAGTATTTGGTCCTATGTCTCTTAAATATATTAGATTATTTACACCCAACCAAACAGAGGAAGTCACCCAACCAAACAGGTAAGGCCACACTTGGAATATTGCATTCAGTTTTGATCGCCACAATGTAAAAAAGATGTTGAGGCTCTAGAAAGAGTGCAGAGAAGAACAACAAAGATGATTAGGGGACTGGAGGCTAAAACATGGGTATGTCTAGTTTAATGAAGAGAAGGACTAGGGGAGACATGATAGCAGTGTTCCAATATGTCAGGGGTTGCCGCAAAGAAGCAGGAGTCAAACTATTTTCCAAAGCACCTGAGGGTAGAACAAGAAGCCATGGGTGGAAACTAATCAAGGAGAGAAGCAACTTAGAACTAAGGAGAAATTTCCTGACAATTAGAACAATTAATCAGTGGAACAACTTGCCTGCAGAAGTTGTGAATGCTCCAACACTAGAAATTTTTAAGATGTTGGATAACCATTTGTCTGAAGTGATGTAGGGTTTCCTACCTAAACAGGGGGTTGGACTAGAAGACCTCCAAGGTCCCTTCCAACTCTGTTATTCTATTCTATTCTATTCTATTCTATTCTATTCTATTCTATTTCCTTTGACACAATTCCACTTCAGTATGTTCACAAAGTTCTATATCAACATGGGCTACTCCCACTTAATAACTGATTTCAATAGGCCTAGCAATAATGTGATAGAAAAGTTTTACAACTTCAGCATGCCAACTCATATGGCTCCAAAGGCCATACATTATACCCTATTGATACAGGATTTTCTTACTAGAAAGTGTCTCCAACAGAAGTATAGAATATACTTCTATATTTGACTTTTGTAAGCAAGCTGACATAATGGATCTCTAGCAGTACTGGAAAAAAGGATAACTTTAGCCACAGGTTAGAATGATTTCTAACCCTATAAAAAGTGATGAATAAATATATACAGACAAAAAATTTCATAAAAGCTAATATATGGCTAGATATATCTATCATAATACAAAACCTGAACTTAAAAAAAATCAAATACGCATTAAAGCTGGGTTTCATATCATCTGATAAATTTTGATTGCTGCTATGCAAAACTTGGCAACATTGTATGTTGTGGTAGAATTAGTGTCTGAAAATAGTAGGAAACTATAAAATTGTCATATTTTACTATAAAAATGTGCACCTTAGTTATTTAAGCAGTATTGGTGAGATGAGGCTAGTACGAATGTTTCTGTAATAAAGGCACTAACTAATGCCTCTTGAACTTTTGAAGATATTTCCACAAAGTTCAGTGATAATGGTTGTATATGGTATCATTTGCTGATTTTGACATATCATATGTGATAATTTTGGTGGTCTAATACTTAGAACATAGAAATTAAAAATGAACTACAAATTGGTAGCAGACATAATATAATTAACGTTGTTAATTATATAAAGAATGCAACTTTATTTTGTTACATTTATTTCTTCTTCCAAATACTATCACATTTAAAGAGGCCTTTTAAAGCATCCCTAGTAAGAAATTTGATATATATTTTTTTAAAAAGTAATGAATATTCCTCTTACCAAGGAGTTGAAAGAGAAGAAAAAAATAACTTATTCAGATTTTAATTATTTTATTTACTGTCAATGAACCATTATAAAAACTACTTAGTTTTTGCTCTGTGGTAATCAGGCATTCTGGCTTTTGTTTGTAAAAAAGATATTAGAGTGGATGGGTTTGCTCTTGCTTTTTTGGTGCAGCATCTACATAACACTAAAGCTTTTCAAATGGATGCTTTTAGCTGCTCTTGTTTTTATTATCTCCAAATGACCACTACCGATCAATAGTTATAAAATTACATCTGCTGAATATAAAGCTAAAACCAGTTAGAATTGATTTAACTCTTTTGAAAAAAAGGATAAAAGTATCATATGGTGAACAAGAATCTACCGTATTGATTTTTAATCCTCCTTTTTTTAACACTGGGTTTCAAGAAGCTGGCAATAGGACAACTATCAAACCATTCCACGTTTATTTGCAGACAAATTAGAAAAAAATCACCAACTGGGGGAAGGGCTTAGAAATAAAGGACTCTAAGGCTGTGCAGTGACAATGATACACTATCAGCTTACTCAGAGAAGTTACAGTGGGAATAACACATTGAATTATACATTACACAAATGCATTGATTTATTGTGGTAATAACATCCACCTCATTAAAAGATTCTGCTTTGCTGCATTTGGAAGGCTACATATTGTTTTCTACTATAAATTAATGGCAGTACACAGAAGACTGTGGAACCCCTGTAACAATAGATCTGTAATGACAGTGCTCTATATCACTGCTTTCTCAGCAGCTTCATAATAAAATGGAGACAGTGTATTGGGCTAATACATTCTACTATGCTTACCCATATTTTCCTGACAATGGCTATGGGATTTTCTAAATAGTTAACTAATTATTAGCCATTCCAAGGAAAAGAATTACATTCTAAAATCTTATCCATGAAAGACTGTTTTTCTTTTTCTTTTTGTATCATATTTTAAAATGAGCGGATAACTACTGCTCTGCTTAATTGGATCTGAAATGGTATTATTTTCTATGGGTGCCAAAACGAGGAAATTCCCAATTGTGATGCATGGGCCATAAATGAGTTTATGCGAAGCGTGCTACAATTGCAGTTCACTGATCTACCCAAAAGAATGGCATTCCCTGAAAAAATAGGCAACTTAAAGTAGACCTCTGACCTATAGTACTGCAATAGATCTTACTTATTGTCGCAAAGGATGCAGCAATTACAAAGATGCAATTAGAGTTAGATGCAGCTAACAGAGCTCAACAATTTTAAAGCCAACATTTTTCATGGGCTTTTTTAAAGTTCTGCCAAGAGAAACTACAGTTAGCTATCCAAATTACCAAAATTTTATCTTTTAACTGCACTTATACCCTGATTTATTTTCATATCATCTAACTCTTTCACTGGATGTATATACTGTATATATGTGATAATTATATTTCTTGGTGGTTCGCTATTTAAGGTGGGTTTCATCATCAGATTTGGAAAATAAAATAACATAGCAAAGAAACCAAAATAAATCAAGCAGCCAAAGCAATGCAGGCAAGCAGGATGCATACATGCCAACTTCATGATACAAAAATCATCATTATTTGCCCCATGTTTAATCTAATTACATTGCAAAAATAAATGAATAAAGCTATTATGGTTTCCAAAAGGAGGACTGATCCTAACATTGCTGTACAACTGAAAAGATGTTATTCCTTATATTTACCCAGTTTAAGTAAACATGAAGAGATTATAATGTAATGCTTGCTCATTAAAACACCAGGATGTAAAATAATAAAGAGTATCACACAAATGCACTTTGGTTCCTTCATTCTTTCAAAAACATCTGGTCTTCAGGACATTCCAGTAAATGCTATCATGGTTAATGATCGTTGGATTAGTTTGGGCTATGCAAGCTAAATGATCCAAACTATATTTGTTCCATTGTATTTTCTAAAACTGAAGTCTAACACTGAACATGAACTGCACTACATTCCTACACAGACTCTCATTTTGAAACCCTGATGAAAATATACTAGTGATTAGTAATTTTTAAACTATGAATCACTTTGTTTGTGATCACAGTCTCCCTCCCCCTTTTAAAAGATCAGTTGCTACTATTGCATTAACACATATAACATATAATATCCTACACACTGTATAATTCACATTGTATAAGTTACACTAATTAGGCATTAGAAGCATAGTTTTCTTTTTGTTTATATTGTCTTTAGAAGTTTCAAATTATAAAGAAATCTCATTGCAAAAGATTGTGACACAAAATAAATTCTTACTAGAAGCCATTCAGACAGGAAAGAGTTAAAGAAATCCTAGATCTGATATGTCACAAATCTAACTTGTCGATATAGGTAATGAGCAAAGACAAACAAACCCCAGAAAATCAACTGCTAAAGAACCAATCAGGCATGGAAAGATTTCCCTTTCAGGTTAGCTTTTAAAAAGATGAAGAGGCAGGTCCATTTTCTCTTTATGCACGTTACTCATGGGATAAGTAGGAATCTCTTCCCAGTTTGATTTAAAGCCAGGTAAACTGAAAAAGCAATCCCAGGAGTCTAAGATTGAAGATTCTAAAAACAAAAATATCTATGGAATGGTAGAGCTGGATTTAGATTAGAATTTTAGTTTATCGAATATTTAAAATCTGTTTCCATTCATTTCCATTCCATTCCATTCATTATACTTTGACACAAAACCTGCTAATGTCATTGTCATTTCAACTTCCCCACCTTTTGCCTTTTAATTTCTATTTAATTCCTTAATATTATTATGGCCTAATAAATACTTGCATTCTCATTCAATCAGCACTCTCATTCTGAAAGGATTTTTATAACATTCATCCATTACTTGATTAAACTACAAAGAGGAAGGAAAACAAGGGGAGATGTCAGCACTACTCAGCCACAAAGAGGACTTCTCTGGGCAAGAGTAGGGTTGCAGTATTTACTGAATAGTGTCTCCCTTGAAATGTGGGAGGTGGTAGAAGGATTGTGAAGGAAAAGCCCATGAACGCTGCTCAAGAGAGCCAGAAATGCCAATCACATGCAGTTGTGTGTGCTTTGTTATAAAAAAAAAGAGAATGAGAATGCACGCTTCCACACTATATTGAACATCTGTCTTCAATATAAACATAAAACTGAAAGGCCCATTAAAGCCATCAATTCCAGCCCCTCATTCAATACAAGAGTCAAAATTAAAACATCCTACATAAATGGCTATCTAGTGTCAGTCAAATACGTTCAAAAGAAAGTGAGCAGAATCTCTTTTAGGTACTTGGTTCTTATAGAGAATAAAGAAAATGACCATACCAGAGACATATAGAAGCAGCTTTCTAGGTAAAGGTGCAGTACAATCATATTTGCAAGATTCTGTTATTAGAGCCAATCTCAGTAATGTAGTTTTAGCTTTCCTCTGAAGTTGATTTCCTGGTCTCATTCAACTAGAACAGCAAACAGTTCCACTGATCTGAGGTTTTATTCTAACATTTAATCTTTAATGGTATGTGGGAATAACTTTGGAAGAGAGGGCAAAGAGATGCAGCTAAAGGAATTGCACTTCCAGACTTGCAATATTCTACTGACATAACTTTACAAATAGAATTACCATGTTTCCTGTCTGGCCTACCTCAAAAGGCTGGTATCAATCTTGCATAAGTACATTTCTCCGCCACAAGTCTCCTTTGGAATCCATGAACTAGGGAGAATTACTCCTGTGGTCTAAGCTGCCTTTTATATGTCCATTCTCTTGGCTGCATCTCTTTGCCCTATCTCCCAAGATCATTCCCACATATCCACTACATAGAGGTAGCCCTTGATCTATGACTGTTATTGAGGCTGGAATGATCATCATAAATCAGGTCAATTATTAAGTGGATCAGTACATGATCGTTCCCAATTTGACAACCTTTTTTTGCGGTGGCTATCAAGTGAATGAATCCAATGAATTTTTTTGCTGAAAATCAAAATTGCTGGTTTCTGGCAAAAAATATCATAAATCATGATCATGTGACCATAGGATGCTGCAAATGACCATAAATGCA
Source organism: Pantherophis guttatus (assembly GCF_059756535.1). NCBI lineage: Eukaryota > Metazoa > Chordata > Lepidosauria > Squamata > Colubridae > Pantherophis > Pantherophis guttatus. The sequence goes on along the minus strand of NC_142070.1, from coordinate 28,325,620 downwards.
GGTTGATTGCTGAATGCCCAAAATGTGATCACATCACCATGGTGGAGGGAGAGGAGAGTCATCAGAACTTTGAAACCAGGTCGTAAGTATCCTGAGGGAGATTGGTTGTAACCTCAGATCAGTGGTGGGTTCTTCCTGGTTCGGCCAGTTCATCCGAGCCAGTAGTGATGACGATATGACATCACCGAACCAGTTCTCTTTGTTCGGGAACTGCCCGCCCCTACATTATTCTTACCTTTTATTTGACCCTGCCCCCAATCTATTGGCTGCCTCCCGAGTCCCAACTGATTGGCTAGAAGGAAAAATACTGTTTAAACTTGCCGCGGGGCTTCAAAGGATCGCCCTACAGCTGATCAGTGTTAAAAGCCAGTATGGTGGTAGACCAGTGCACTCGAAAACAAATGGGTAGACCGGTGCCTCTAAAAACAAACGGGTAGACCAGATGCTCCAAGAACAAATGGGTAGACTGGTACAGCTCTGCAAGCAGTTAAAAGCCTGGTAGACCAGTACCTCTGCTAAATCCTAAAGAATTGTCACATGACCATCAAACCACGCCCACAAAATAAGCCACGCCCACAGAACTGGTAGTAAAAAAATTTAGAACCCACCCCTGCCTCAGATGGTTTCTAAGTGACTGGTCTATAAATTGAAGACTACCTGTAATCAGTATCTCTTTCCTATAACTTTACCCATTATCCCACTTCCTGCAATATGGAACAACAGAGAACAGGTTTTGATTTTCCTCTATACATGTATCTGAAAAAGGCCCCTCTCTTTTTGGTTTCTGTGGCAATATATAGCCTTCTTTTTCAACATATTTTCATAGAACCTAGTTCTTTATGTAGTTCCCAGAACAGGTTAGAAACTCTGAAATAGAGTTTAATCTAATGTTTCCCAAACCTGCAAAAATTACATATAATTAGATAAAAGTGTTATTTTTAAATAAGGACTTTCTGATAAATGGTGAAAATAATTCTGAGAACTGGTTTTTGGAGGAATGAAGAAAAATATTAGTGGAATACTGGCTTAACCAAATAACAAGATAGAACAATTATTTTGCATGGAAATTATGTGTGATATTTTTTTTTGCACACACCATTCCTTCTACAAATATCATGCCCATTCTTACAAGAACACTAGAAGGCTTGGAGAACAGTGCAAGCAGCCTCAGAAAGAAAACTTGGCACAACCATTTGCGGCTGGTGCATAGGTAGCCACTTGCATACAACACAGTAGGATCAGAATGAGTGCATCTTGTCAACAATGAAAGAAAAATGGTGAAAATCAGATGGGCCTGGCAGAGTCTGTGGGGCACAGGGTTGTAGGAGCAATTGGGGCTATGGTACAATGGGGCTATGGTAACTGGCTGCACTGGGGATTAGGGTGGCATTTTTTAGTGGCAGACACCACATTTGAGCTGAAGTAAAGGTCTGGAGATGGTGGCAGCTGGTTGACACTGTTGAAGTCAGCTAGTAAAAAAGAAAAGTATGTGAACTATAGTATTTCTCTAAAAATTCTAATGCTTAATAATTCAAGGGAATGTAATTATATAATATATGGTAAGTAAACAGCAAAAAGAATTGCATGCTATTTTCCCTATTAAACTCGGAATCATATATAATTGTTTTCATTATGCAATTTACATATAATCCAGTAAACAGGATATTATTCTATAAATCATAATTACATTGAAAATAATCTATGCTTCATAAGCAACTCTGACTGAGGTACTTGTATTTATTCATTTATTTACTTACATATACTTATATGTATATGATTATCCATTTCACAAATGCGACTCTGGGTAGCAAAGATGAAAAATACAATGTGGATACAATATACATTTGTAATATTTACAAATGTATATTTGTATATTGTATTATACAATGTATATTATATTGTACATTTACAATATAAAAGATACATTTTAAGACTCATTAAAGTACAAAGTGCCCATCAAAGACACTACACATGTTCACTTACTCCCTGGATTGCCATGCCTGGAGAAGCAGATGGGTCTTCAAGAATTTCCAAAAAACTTGGTAAGACTTGCATTTTAAGATGGGTGGCCATATAATTTGAATTAATAAGGAAATAAAAGAAATAACCAACTAACCTTGGATAATATGGTTTTATAGATAGCAAGAGTAGTTGGTACAGTTTACTAAGCTGTTGACCAAGACATAATAGTATGATTCAAACATAAATCTAACCCAGAAACTATTAATCACTTAACATGATTGCTGGGTTCTTGTATCATAATTTAGAAATTCAAACAAGCTACTTGATGGCTTGAAATGAATCTATCTATTATTTCTATGGCAATCCTGATCTTACCTTTGTTGATTATTTTGTGCTCTGATATATTGTAATCCATGTTGAAGCAAATATCAATCCACTATATCAGTAATCTTAATATAAGATTGACATTGTCATTTTAGAGAATAGCTTTTAGCACACACAGTATAAGCCTCAGATTATGCTGCTCTACAAAAAAATTCATTATTACAAACCTCACAATTCCTAGGTAATATTGGGAATCTAAAATCTTTGACCACTATATCCAGAGGACACTGAGTTTGCAATCACACTGAAATCTTGTCATGAAAGGAAGTATTTTCTGAATGTACCAATGGGTTTAGACTGATCGTGATATTAAATATCACAGATAGAGGAAAAGATCTTACATGGGATGTGTACTCTAACAACTAGAATACTTTTTAGTGGTTTGTTATTTGTCCTGATTAATGCTTATGCATCAGAACATGTTTACATAATAGGACAGTGAAGCAATCAGTACTCAAAAGGCGGTAATTGATTTGGAGAAGACAACATCATTTATGTAATGCCTGACAAAACATCTTTAAATCAGTTTGTCTGCTCCTGGGATCACATAGCAGCAGCTCCAAAGTCTACAAAAAGATGCATCTTTTTGTAAGGAGTTGCCAACACATACTATGCAAGAGCCCTCATGTGCTCCATGTCATTCTTTCCTATTTGAATATAGACTGCAGTATGGCTCTAATATACCCATGTAACTTTTTATGAGATATAATAATGAGTTGTAGTGTACAAAAACTACTATAATATATATATGGATTGAGAATAAAACTGAGAAAAAAGATTTTAACTTCTAATGAAGTCATAAAAAGTTGAAGCGAAAAAACTTAATGGAATAGATTACATCTATAAGATTCCTTTCAACATATCCCAGTGTAATGAGGATGAAATGAGAAGGGAAAATGATTGGACTGAAAAGGAGACAGGATGTGAACAAGACAATGAGAAGCAATGTATATTTCATAAATAAAATATGTACTGTTCATAAATAAAATATGGCACACTTACGCGTTGAAAAGAAACACTCAAACCAAAGGAGAAAAAGCCACTGGAAATACTCTTCCAGTGTTTGTAAGATGTAATAATCAGGCATAGAATAATTTTAAACAACAAGAATTTCAATTGTTTTGATTCAATTTTGTTGCTTAGAACAAGACTTCAAAGTTAAATTAGAATAAAGAAGGGCTTGTATTTGTAAGTCAATTAAATCACCTTTTTGGCTAATAACTATCCTAATAAAGATATTATTATGGAAAATGTTTCAAAACAATAGAGACATCACCATGGCTCAAGGTATAAACAAGGAGCAAGCCTCATGGTTGGATAATGAAACATCTGCAAACAAACAATCACGTTCAGAGGGTTCCCAGGACTCCATGTATACTTAGTTTTTTTAAAAAAAAATAAAGTACCTTTGACAAATCTCGGAAATTACTCGGAAGTGTAAGGTCCAACTCTTCTGATTCATAGTTAGTGATCACCCAAGGAAATACTGGATACTGGTTTAAATCATTGTATGTACGCCCTGGTGAGAAAGCAATGATATATATATTCAAGACTGAAACAATGACTTCTTATGAAAGACAATTTAAATTGAGGAATGAATGTGGAAGGCTGCTTACTGCATAAGATGTAGTGAACGTAACCTCTTCTATGTTGCTTAGTACTTATCATTGGTAAGTTGACCAATGATACAGAAAGTCATCTTGTTAAAAATATTGTTAACTAATGAAAAGTTGCAAAGTAAATGAATATAATACTGAAAATAATACTGAATTAACAATAATCAGTGTAGCCTTCTTGGTATATCAAGAAAGAAATATGGCATGCACTATAACTAAAAATAAAGACACAGAGTAATATTTCTTCCAAGGCTATGCCCTGCATCCTGCCTGCTGATATTTTCACCCAGTAAGAACAATATTATTTAATCAGGCATATGGCAGATGTTTTTAAAGCTTTTTCGTCGACTTATTATTGATGGCCTGCCATGTTATCATTTATATTTAACATTGAGTTTGGATTCAAGTGATTGATTTCTATATTTTTATATTATTGCAAACCACCTGGAGTTTTATGAGCTGGGAAGCAGATAAATGTTGAAAAATAAGTGATTAAATAATGTACAGGGATTCTTTATAAATGTTAAGAAGCACCAGTAACAAGCAAGAGCAGTAGCATTTATATAAAAAGAGAGACTCAAATTCTTCTAATTAATTTTCAGAAAATATTATGCTAAATTTGTTCAAATTGTCTTTAAAGGATCTCCATTATTACCTGCAATGGTATTAAGAAACATAAGATATTCAAAGTTTGAAATCTCTCTGTGTTGCCATCGCTGAGTCATATTTGAAGCTTTAAAGATTTGACGTGGAGTGGCCATAGAAATACGTCTGAAATATAAAAAATTTATAACATGTCAGCTTAAGTCCCTAAGCAATCCGGAACCAAAATATACCACTGAGCTAATTGGGAAAGTTGTGTTGTGCACACTTAGAATGACAAGAATATCAACTTGCAATCACTTGTAAGCAGGCCTTCTCTAGATTTGTGCCTCTGCTCCAAAAGAATCCGAGGAAAAGTTTCATAAAGCTTTTACTATCTCAGCTTCTGAGAAGCCAACAAATCTTTGTTTACTCAAGTCCTTTCTTCGTGAGCCTTGGATGAATAATGTTTTTCTCTTCCTTTTCCCCCTCACATTTTTATTATATATTTCACATCTATGTTGTTTTTATTCATTGTTTTGTATTGTGTAGTTTAGAAATAATTTGGAGGTGCTTTCGTATAGCAAGTTGTCCAAAATATATTTAACTAATATTGATATATAACTGTGATATATATCATAATATAATGTCTATTTATGATACTTATACATTTAATGTGCTTAACTATTGCTCTTCAGTAAAAGTTCCAATAATAATTAAATGGATGTTAACACTCAACTGTTGGAATCCTAAAACATCTCTGCCAGATTAACTTTTGCTATAGGGTTTTCTGTTTTATAAAAATCTGGCTTCAGAATAAACATAGCATAAATACAGAACTCAAAACATGTTTGCTAGAAAAATATTTGCAGACTATATACATGCAGAGTCTGGTGTACACTGATATTTCTCCAGACCTGGATAGTTTGTTTATATGAACGAACATTCACTGTAATGATGAAATGATTATGAAATACTGTGTTCAACTAATTTGCCCTTTTAAATTCATAAATGATAGAATTATAAAAGTGGGAGGGAATATTTGTGAGTATAATGCCCTGCCCTGGGCAAGAATCCAATTTAAAGCATCATAAAAGTGTCAATGCCTGGTCCTCTGATTTTCCTCCTATCAATCTAGAGAGAACACATGCACATATAATATTGAAATAATATGTATATTTTGGGGAGTTGCTTTCTTCTGGTGATCAGGTATGCATATTAATTGTATTATAGATTCTCTATTATAAAATTATTCATTCTGTTAATAATTCTGTACACCATTACAACTTGCATCAGCAAGCACCAATTATCATTTCTTTTTCTAGTAGACTTCAAAACTGGTCACAGATTATATAAAACTATTGTTTGTTTAACTGGTTTACTGAATAAACAATAGCTAACTGGATTCACACAAAGAAGTCAAAAACAAATAAAATATGGCTTAGCATAATACATGAATTCTATGCCCAAGTATAAGGCACAGTCTGCTGTTACCAAATAAAATAAATTTTAAAATGGACTGCTTTCTTTTTCTATATTTTGAACCTTTTTTCCTGATTATGGCTATTTGCTTTCTACATTTCAACTTTATATTGCAACATGGTGAGCTGAAATTGTTTTCAAGAGTTAGAGTTAATGTACCTGGTTTGAGGCAATCCGAAACTAGTTCCAATTCCAACACGAGGTAAACAATTGATTACTTTTTTTACAGTTGCAGGATCCGGAAAGTTGAACATGACAGCAACTATGTACAAGAGACATTTAGACATTATTCATTATTTACACAATGATTCTTGGAATAATAAATCATGATAGTGAAAATGCAATGCATATTTGTAAGACACTATCCCAACATAATGTTACAATGTTAACGCACAATGCTCACTTTCCATAATATGAATTGTATTGTTATCATTGTTGGGACAAAAGAATTTACCAAGCAGTGAGTTAGTTTTATCATTATGTTATGATGTTGTTGGGCCTAAATGATAAATGAATCAGTGCTCCTTACTATCTTATCACTGCTGGAGTTCATTTGGTGGGAAACATCTTGTAGATTAATATTTCCATATCTGGATTATCCATTAAAGTTCAGGACCCAGACAGGCCCTTCTTGATCTTTCAGGGGTATCAGTGAACAAGGTACCCTTCTGGACCACTTTGAGGGCAGGAATTAAGAGGTGCATTGTGGTGGTTCTCTCCCTTTCTCCAGATCTAGTTCTTGGTAGGAGGGAAAAGATCTAATCCTTTACTTTGAAAGATTCCTCATGACTTTACATTGCCTCTGCTTCTATTCAGCATCTATGTAAACCTGCTGAATAAGGGCATTCATTAACACAGTGTAAAATATTATAGGTATCCTGATAATACATCCCTACCCCTGACCGAGCCAGAGGCTATGGGTGTCAGGGTTCCTGGATCTGAAGTTTTTCTGTTCTTTTATTTCTGGATGGGCTTGCATTCCCTTTGTATGTGAAAGTCCTAAAAATTTCAAATTTTCTGATTAGCATTTATTAGGAAAATGTAATCTGACATAGTAAGCAAGTTAATATATACTTCAAACTTGTAAAAGATCTCGTTTCCAAGATTACCTCTATTAGCCATAAAGATTTCCAATGCTGTGTTTTGCAATAGATAGCGTCGAGAAAATACTGATCGAATCTCTGAAAACAACCATTTCCCATGCAGTCCATCCGTGTATGCAAGTATCTGCTATAAACAAATATAAGATACATTTTTAAAATAAGCAATCAGCAACAAAGGATATCTTCTTCCCATATCTCTTATATCCCCCGAAAAAAAACCCTCTTAAAATCTCATCATTGTCCTAATCAGAAAAAATCTGGCTCGTTAGCCATCATCAGTAAGCCACACTCACATCTCATGTATCCTCCCTGTAAAGGTACAATATCTATTTTCTTACTTCTTCGTAGGTTTTATGTGTGTTTTTCCTCTAGCCAGGTTTTCCCTACGTAACCAAGGTTTTTCTGCAGCCCTAGCTGGAATTCTTCCAGAGTTACAGTATCTTGCTCCATTCTCTATTAACAGGTCTCTTCTCTTTTAGTTATAATCTTTAGTTCTTTTTTATTCCCCTTAGTGTCCAATTTTCAAAGTCCCATCTTTTGTTTTGCTTTTTTCCTAATAAATACTTTTTCTAGTGGTTAAGGCACAGGCTAGAAAGCGGGAGACTGTGAGTTCTAGTCCATTTTAGGCATGAAAGTTGCCTGGGTAACTTTGGCCATTCACTATATCGTAGGCCAACTCATCTCACAGGGTTGGTGTTCTGGAGAAAATAGGAGGATGGAAGACTATTAATTAAATTCACCGCTTTCAGTTGTTTATAAAAATTATAAAGACAAGATAAAAATAAATAATATTTTCCTATGGGAAGATTACTTATATTTAATTTCAAAATTTTATAGAATTCTAAACACAGGAAGGATTCTTATAATTAATTTCAAATCTTATTTCAAATCCACCCAGCCCCTTAGTCTGTTTATAACTTTCTAAAATCAATGTTCTAATCACCCTTTTTCTATTTATTCCAAAATTTTAAAAATTGTAAGTCCTTAAATTTGCATAAAATTTATTTCACCAAACATTGCAGCAAATTCACCCAGTGTAATAAAACTTTCTATTCTGAAGATTCCTAATATCCAAAAAGCAGTTAACAAGCAATTTAGAGAAGTGATTAAGAGAGGAAGACTCTTTTTGAAAATGTCAACTGTAGTTTGAGCAAAGATGAAAATCCTTTGGCTGACAAAGTTCTTATTGTCTCCTTGCATGCGATCCTTTATGTGCGATCCTTTCCTTTTCCAGAGAGGAATTCCAGAAAGGTCCATTCATCAGCTCCTCATTTTATATATGGTTAGTTCCACTCTCTATGGAACAGACTTCAGTTTGCATTGCTACTTTGATAGTCTAGTGGGGGAGGGTTTCTTTTCATCATCCATAAAGTTTTACCATGGTAAAATCTGATACCATCCAATTTAAGAATCAAACAAAACTGAAAATCATTTATATATAATTATAATACACATAAAAAAAGGTAACTGCTACAATGAGGGAGCATGACCTAAATAGCAAAGCAAAGGCAGAAATCATTACTGTTCTGTAAATACTATTATTGCTAATATATCATACTATTCCAATCTGGAACTCAAGATGACACATACAGATTATTTCAATACTGTACCTCTAAGATTATTTAGGATGAGGTAAGAATAAGAGCAATCCTATAAATTTAAACACAATTGGGATTCTCTGGACCTAGCTCTGGACAGCCCTAACCTGTATCCCATCTGGGTTTTGATTTGCTCTTTTCTATTACATAGTCCTGAAAAAAAATTTTTTACTTAAACCTGCTGAATCTTACAAGGCAAAAATTTGTCCCTCACATTCCTCCAGCCAGGATTTATTTCTTCCTGGAAAATACTTTCTATATATTTTACTGCAATTTGTTTTTCAAATTTGCCTCACTTCTAGTATTCAGTACAAAAGTAAACATTATGGAAGATATGTAGCTTCTCCTACTCTTCCATAGTTACCTCTAAAAATACAAAGCAATTACAATAGCCCTACTTTACTCTAGATTTCCATAATGCAGTATACTTTCACCAATTGACCAGAGTAAAGGTAATCTGGTATATTGTATCATTAAATACTATAAGGCAAAAGGAAATATTTGACATCAGTAATTCTGTATTCAGGACTAAGCTCTGCAATACAAGTCTATACAAATATAACTTTCATTCCTTTAGTTAATATCCTGGATTATTTGATTAGTAGCTAGTCATAAAAATAAAAAATGTAATAACAGTTCTTACCTAATATTAAATGATAAATCATAGTAATAATTACAATTTTTCTTAGAATAGAACCCTAAATATAACTTCAGAATAGTCAAAAAAGCTTCGCTAAGCAATTTTTGAAGCATTAACTTGAACAAGTTAGGAGTCTGGAGGCAGCTAAAACAGGCCTTCATTCCTTGCTGGAATGGTATCTGCCTTGTCTGTAGATTCACTTCAAAGTCTCTGGAGTTCAATTAAATCTGGATTAGGTGAAGCAGACCTTCTTTGGGACTTTCTTCCTTGGAAACTCCACACATACTGACAGCACCCTAGACAGAGGTCTAGCCCTCCAGTGAACCAGTTGCCATGGAAACTGCATCATTACCACCACTATTGTGTTATCACACTAGGCATATTAGTTTCTAAGATATACACACATACCCTCTTTCGGGTAATTTTGGAGCATGTCTTCAAAAATTATATCTCCTTTCTTGTTTAAATTGTATTTTTCTAATCTGAAAACTTACTTTTTGCATATCATACCAAATTCAGAAACCCTGCTTATTCTGTTCACATGGAACCCTCTATTAAGGGTTGTGTTGTTGTATATTATTTTACATTTAATTGCCACTAGTCATTGAAAAGGGACAATGCTTTTTCTTACATACTGGACAGAGACATCAAATGTTTGAGCAGCACAACCTCACTTCTAGCTAAAATACATAACCTGGTTTTTATATTATACAAATACATAGACAGTAGTATTTAAAAGTTTGTGAACCTTTTTGAATTTTTAATATCGCTGCATAAACATGGTCTAAAATGTGGTATGTTTTCCCCTCAAGTTCTAAAACTCATATAGAGAACCTATTTAAACAAATAAGACAAAAACATTATACTTGTTCATTTATTTATTGAGGAAAATGATCCAAAGCTACATTAATGTACATGATAAAAGTATGTTAGTAACTGGTATGCTCCCGTTGGGCAAGAATAATTGCAACTAAACATTTCCAATAATTGCACATCAATCCTGCACATTGGCTTGGAGGAATTTTAGCCCATTCCCCCTTACAGAACAGCTTCAACTCAGATACATTGATGAACTGCCCACTTCCATGATACTTCTATAAGATTAAGGGCAGGGTTTAACTTGGCCATTCCAAAACAATAACTTTCTTCTGTTGTAATTATTCTTTAGTCATATAACTTTTTTTTTTTTAATTTGATTTATATGCCGCCCTTCTCCGGAGACTCAGGGCGGCTTACAGTGCGTTAAGTAATAGCCTTCATCCTTTTTGTATATTTATACAAAGTCAGCTTATTGCCCCCACAAACTGGGTCCTCAATTTACCTACCTTAGAAAGGATGGAAGGCTGAGTCAACCTTGAGCCTGGCGAGATTCGAACTTACAGTAATTGCAGACAGCTAGTGTTAAATTACAGTGCTCTGTCTGTTGAGCTATCCAGGCTCCTTCTTGTGTGTTTTGGGTTGACGTGTGCATTTTGAATAATTTTCCTCAATAAATAAATGAATAAGCATAATGTTTTTGACTTGTTTGTTTAATTGGGTTTATCTGGTTTTAGGAATTGGGTGCAGAACATATTAAATTTTAGGTAACACCAGAAAGCTTGTGACATACTAGAGAACCCATGACCCACTGGGTCATCCTTTCAGAGATATTTCTTTATCTAAACGAAGAAACAAAATGACCACAGGCAGTCAAAAACAGTGGGAGCAGAACTTCCAAGTTCCTGTCAACTTCCCTATTGAGTTTACTTATGGGAAACTGGCAGGGAGTGTTGGAAATCATTCCTCCTAGACTGACCTGCAGAACACCTGCCACTTTTCTGATGGGAGGGGGTATAAAGGGAGCAGTGAAGAAAAACTGCACCCCATCTTCCTACCTCAGCGTAACAGCAAGGGCCCCTGTCTCCAGGGAGGACAACTACCAGTGTCCTCAGCCAGCCCTACCTTGCAAGCAGGCATCCGAGTTACTCCTGCATTCTTCCCTCACTGCCTATTATCCATAACAAATTTGCCTATTTGTAAATTTGTCAAAATATAAAACATGTGATGAATTAATTCTATTTCTAACATTTTAAATGTTAGCTTTAGTTTTTCACATGGGTGTCAAAATTATATGTGGCCTAAAAAAGTTTAATAATATGACTTAGCATGTTATATAACTTCAGCCCCTTATGGGCTATGCTTCGAGAAGCCAAAACAATCATATAAACCAGCGGTCCCCAACCTTTCCAGTTCAGCGGACTGGCAAAAGCAGTAGTGGTGATAGGATTGGGGCGTGAGGGGGGGGATGATTTTGCATGAGTGCGCACACCACTTTCACAAATGCAGTTTTGCATGTGTATGCCTGTGCACTTGCTCACCGCTTCTGTGGTCTGGTTCTGAATGGACCACGGACTGGTACTGGGCCGCAGACCCAGTTGGGAACCCCTGACATAAACCACAATTAAAAAAATATTTAAAACCTATGACATAGCTGCCAAACATTTGAATATACCAATTTAGAAAAATAAACTTTCTATTTATATTGTATATATTACAATCTCAAAGAATACTTTACCGTAAAGTGGTACTGAACTGAACTCAACTATATCACTGATTTTGGAAACAAACACATTAGAATAAATATAGTCTCTGATTCATAAGTATCCCATTTCCTTTTTAGATTAGTTACTGCATCCAGATATTATATGATTTAGTTCCATTCTTCAGTGTAGAAAAACTAAATACACATTTTTGAAATACCATTGTAGTGCTAAAATATAGTTTTATAAAATAAAAGAGTGACACCCAGGGGTGAAATCCAGCAGGTTCTGACAGGTTCTGGAGAACCAGTAACAGAAATTTTGAGCAGTTCGGAGAACCGGTAATGGAAATTTTGTGTTCGGAGAACTGGCAAATACCACCTCTGGCTGGCCCCAGAGTGGGGTGGGAATGGAGATTTTGCAATATCCTTCCCTCAGGAGTGGGGAGAGAATGGGGATTTTGCAGTATCCTTCCCCTGGAGTGGGGTGGGAATGGAGATTTTGCAGTATCATTCCCCTGCCATGCTCACCAAGCCATGCCCACAGAACCGGTAGTAAAAAAATTTGGATTTCACCACTGGTGACACCTGTAATAATATGCCATTACTTTTACCTAGCACTGCCTTCACAATGTTCTCTTAAAAGAACAGATATGAATACTTACAATATTTCAGTATAACATATGGTATAATGTCAAAATGCAGTTTGATCTACATATGAAGTGGATTCACTATTGAAAATTTCTGCTGCCTAGAATCATGTTCTGAATAGATGTTAGGATTAAAGAAAAGAGACAGGACATTCAGGAAGATGATTATCCAATGCGTATCTCCAAAATGAACCATGATGTACTTACCATACATCATGCATACATACATCAAATTGGCCTCCACACTAGCTAAGCTTAAATATTACTAAAAATTTACTAAAAAATATCACTAAAAATAGAGATCTCAGACATGCGGTGGAAACAAGGAAATCTAGGGATATTTCTGGGCTACAAGAGAACTATAAGAAATGAAAGGAAAAAAATCTAAATGCAAGAATAGAAATATTCTTAATACGAAATGTTTGTAAGTTGTTATTTCTGCCCACGGAGATATAACAAAGTACAAACTGAAAGGGTGTTCAAATTTTTATATGTGCCTTATACACTGGTTTTATTTTTAATTTGTAAATAACTGAATATCCAGCAGGTATTCAAATTTTAAGAACTATGTTGTGTTTATACTTTCTGAAGGTTGTGTCAACTTCTTTCACCTAGGAATACAGTACACTGATCATTCAATCTGATGTGGGCTCAATTTCTTTTCTTTTCTTATTTAACAAGCATTTTATGTCATGCCAACACTGGAAAAAAAAATAATTTCGGCTAATGTAATTTCTTTATAGAAGCTAACTAAATAATTACCAGTATCATGTGAATATCAGAAAATGTCACATTCATAAAGATATGTCCTTGAGTAGATAAACTAGATAACTAAAAAAATTTCCTTGTAAGAGGAAAAACAAATATTTGCTTCAGATAACATCAAGCTTCCAAACATGTCTAACACAGAGAACAGGACAATGATGTTAACAAAGAAAAACAGATATCACAATTATTAGTAGTCATTTATTTGAAATCAAGCTTAAATGGAAAATGTTTATTCATGTATTTATTGAAAATTTCATCATATCATTTTACTTGCTATTTCCACTACAGCTTGATATATATTCTCATTCACTTCTTTCATGTGACAAACTCAATTAACTATATTCATTATTTTAATGTTTCACTAGACATTTTAGCAAGCACAAAGAATTAAAAATAAATAAATAATATACTATGTGACCTTTGCATTGATCAGACTAAAATGGTTTAAGTCTGTGTAAGGAGGCAAGATTGAGGGAGAAAAAAGCTCTTATGTTTTCTCTTCCAATTACTGCAGGAGATGATAAAACCACAGCAAATGATGTATCAGCTCATTTTATCTTATCGCTTTGGGGCTAGGTGACAATGAAGTTCATATTTCATTGGTTCCCATTGAAGATTGTGAAAATTACTTGCCCTCCTGACCTGAAATTTCACTAGAAGACAGAAATTTCTCTTCTGCAAAGTAATGCAATTTTTCATATGTCAACCTTTAGCCAGCTTTAAAAATTAATTTCATTTATATTAACCAATGATATTGATATTTTCACAGAATGATTTTTGATACATGAAGCAGAGACTAACAAACTAATGTTGCCTGAGATGGGTAAAACTGTTTTATTTTAAGCTGCTGAGATAGACAGATTTATAGCAAACTGAATTCCTTTTTCATAATGCATTATTTTTGCTGACCTGATGCACCTCAAAGCCCATGGCCTGTAAATTATTCATTTGCTTTTATGATAGACCTTTTTTTCTTATTTCTAATCCCTATTTATTTGTTTTCAAACTTTTTTGAAAGGCAGTGCAGCAAAATTAAACTTTTCTGTATACTCAATTTTAAATTTCCCTGGCCCAAGCAGAAAAAGCAAAGATAGAATTAATCTGATTTCCATTAATTATATGGCCTTATTGAATAGCCTGCCTTTGAAAAGTTTGGCTTCTAGGCTTCTTCAAGTATTACTTGCAGGACTGATGCTTCAGCTACAACCCACAGAATCTAGATAAAATTAGCATAAACTAAGAGCTGATATTGGCTAGCAAACAGTAGAGGTTAATCTAAATAATTTTAAAAAGGGAAAATTAATAATCTGCTAAATTAAAAGCCAATTAATAGTTAAATTAAAAGCAAATAATCCATTAAATTAACAGTCATGACAAACAGAAATAACAAGATTTCAGAATAATTGTTGATCAAACCATTTATATCATAATCTCTGTTTCTTTATTGGATGATACAATTGGGCAACCAATTGTCATGATAATCCCTTAGACAACTACAGGTACACAAACAAAATACATGGTATGATTTTCAGTAATTGTTTTATAAACAATGCTTCTCTATTGTTGGTCTGGAATCATGAGATACTGTACCTAAACTGATTTACTGAATGAAAGAGTAAATGAAGATTAAATGAATGAATGAAAAATATAAACAAAATATGTCAATAAATTTTCTATTTGGTGGATTATCAATTCCAAGACAAGTCAAGACAAACATTCTCAGTAAACTGATTGGGTAACAGACCAAGCAAGAATATTAATATGCAATTTTATTATATCCTTTTGTACTATGGTAAGATGTATTCATTTTATAATATTTCATAGCACCTACTTTGAAATTTGCATCTACACATGAAAATTAGCATACATACATTTTATGCAGGTCTATTTACAAAACATTTCTTCTTTTGAATATTATGCAACTTCTTACCCCAAATATTTTACTACTTTTATTTTCAACTTTTCAAGATATTGTTGGAATGTTCATAAACAGCATCTTTCCCATTTGTCTTTCTCCAACAGTTATAATTGCAAACAGTAGATGTTCCATTTACTCCTCAGCCTAATGATCACTAATAGACCTACACAGTTCATGAAGTTTTTTGTGGTGACAAATGTCATTAATTAATTATGACATGTGAAGCCTTCCCTTTTCCTGTTCTGAATCTACTGTCAGCTAATTTATATGTTGAAGCATGTTTTAGTAGGAATCAGAATCACTGAGGTGAAGGGGCGACTTTAGCCAATGACTCTTAATTCACTGTTCAATACAGAAACCTAACAGGATCACCAAAAATGGTTTCCAAGAGAAGAGGACATATCCATTAATAACTAACAAAATATTCTTATATAAGGAATTTTTTTCCTAACCTTCAACAGAAAATTAGGAATGAAAGGAATGTTATACAATTTAAAGGAGAATATTTATAGCTCATGGTTGAAATCAGGGATCCTTGGTGCTCTCTGAGCATCTACAGATCATTCAAGAGACAACAAAAATCTTAAAAGAAAACAAAAAACCCAAAACATCTCCTTGCAATCAATCAACACCCAGATTGGGGAGATGGTGGCATAGAAGTTTAATAATAAATAAAGATTAGTAGAGATTAACACTGTCCAACAATTAAGCAGCAAACAATATTCCAATCAAGAAACTACCAACTCAGACAAACAATCAAACAATAAACAACACTCTAATCAAAGAAATACCAAGAACACCCCTCCAGCATTCACAGGGCGAGTCCCACTTCCTTCCGGCACTGATAATCCAACAAAAAATTAAAAATAAAGTAAAAATTAAAAAAACATACCAATATTTAAAAGTAATAAATAGATAAATTAAAAAACACAAAACAAACTCACAGGGCAGCCTCGATGATTACTACATCTTTTTTTGCCATCAGTTTTTATTCTGTTTCTATGATGAAAATTGCAAGGCAATCAAACCGGTCAGTCCTAGAGGAGATCAACCCTGACTGCTCTTTAGAAAGCCAGATCCTGAAGATGAAACTCAAATACTTTGGCCACCTAATGAGAAGGAGGGACTCACTGGAGAAGAACTTAATGCTGGGAAAGATTGAGGGCAAAAGAAGAACGGGACGACAGAGAACGAGATGGCTGGATGGAGTCACTGAAGCAGTAGGTGGACTCCAATGGACTCCAGAGGATAGTAGAGGACAGGAAAGCCTGGAGGAACATTGTCCATGGGGTCGCGATGGGTCGGACCCGACTTTGCAACTAACAACAACAACAACGATGATGATGATGAAATTACCTAGTTGGATAATAAAACATCTGCAAGAAAGCAATCAAGCTCAGAGAGCACTAAAAGCTATAAATATTCTCTTCTGTTGATGTATTTTTCCAATTCCTTTCCTAACAATTGCTATTATATATACCATTTTCATAGCAACCCTACAGATTTGACTTTTTCATCTGCCAATAATATGACTGTCTCCTTACACATGATTTAAGATCATATATAGTTATTAAATAGCATTAATATTCTTTGTATTTGATATGTTTATCCATTACAATTTTTTCTTTTACATATTACCTTGACATATTCTCCTACAAGTGCCATGTTTTCATGAGTCAAAAGTTTTTAGGAGATACGTAATGAATAATGGCTTGTTGTTGACATTTTCAGAACTCTGAGAATCCAACTCTTAGAGAGTTCTGGCTCATGGCTGCTCTGTGTCATTTATGGGCAGCCCAGGGCCCAGTCTTCAATGAAGCCTAGGTGGCTACCTAAGAACTTCCATATAGTCGATGAAACAGTAATTTCAACTCACTAGAAGTTCTGACTTCTCCACTTAGCAGAGAGAGCTAACAAAAGCCAGAATAGCACTGGCTATCACCAAGATTATTTTCATCTCCACAATATTTTTTCTCACTCTGATGGGAATTTTCAGTCTTTTTCATATTGATTGATCACACTGGCTGTCACCTGTAAATTCTCTCAGCAGGTATATAAAATAGGGAGAAAACATTCCACTCTCACTTGCCAAGATGAAAAGTGAGAAACATCAATTTATTTCGCAAAATGCAAACAAGGATTAACAATAATATTTAACTGAAATTGAGAAAATATTCATATATGTAGTGAATGATATGTGATATACTCCAGGGTGCAAAAACAGCAAAACATGAACCCATTTGCTAATAAACTGCAAGCCACAATTTATTAGTGCACATACCTATGGACCTTAAATGTTTACAAATTACTTGATAAAGGCTTTTAATGAACCTCTCGATGAAGAAACAGCTTGCAAAATACTGTATGTTGTAACTTTCAACAATAAGAAGGGGAGAACTTGCTTCAATTCAAGTAAAAATTTAGTCCATTATATGGATGCACTGTGTCAAACATCTAGATCTATACAATTAAATGTGCTCCATTGATATCCTAACAGTCCAAGGACTGTATAAAACTATCATGGCCTATGCAATATATGTACTATAGTGAGCACTTTGAAATGGACTCAGAAGGCAAATGATACCAATGAAGCTGTTTCAACATGATGTAATGAGTTATTCCACCTTTGTTGTTGAATTTTCAGTTAGCTGTTAATTTGCAGACTATCTTCAAGACCTACTCTCAAAGACCATATTGCAATAAAGTAGACTGAGGTGATTATACTAGTTCATGAAAGCTACATTTCTCTCCTCCAGGTAGCATCACATGGCCACTGAAGCTGTAAAAACTTCTTCCTGTAACTTATACTGTATTTATCCAGTATCAGCACTGTTCCAGGAAAACATCTAAATTACTATTTTTTATTTTGGTAAATGGGAGTGACTTCCCAAGTAGAATAAGTGAATCTCAAAAATCCTGAAATACATCTCCAGAGTAACAACACTACATTGATTTAAATTAGCTTCTATATTTGATCCTTTTACAGTCTAAAATCCAAGAAGATCTAAGGATACTTAATCCAAACTAATTGGGAAAAAAGAAGTACAACTGAGTATCATTGGCATATTGCTGATAGCAATAGCACATAGACTGAATCTCATCAGGCTCAAGGTTGACTCAGCCTTCTATCTTTCCAAGGTAGGTAAAATGAGGACCCAGATTGTTGGGGGCAATATGCTGACTCTGTAAACGGCTTAGATCAGCTGAGACTCGGGAGGCAGAGAACAGATAGGGGTGGGGCCAGTCAGAGGTGGTATTTATCAGTTCTCTGAACTACTCAAAATTTCTGCTACCAGTTCTCCAGATGGTCAAAACCTGCTGAATACCACCTCTGCACTGCACCATCACAGCTGATAGCTAGTGCTAAACCTGTAAACAATCTCCCTAAATGTAGACTTGCATAATCATTAAATATTACATGACACAAGATCTATATTTAAATCTGTATTTACTAAGTTCATTGGGTAGCTTTGAACATCTGTTGGCCTATGTCTATTACACAGTTTGTCTATCAGGAAAAAAAGGAACAAGTTCATACAAACTGCTTTGAACACCCCAAGAATAAAATTCAAATGTTTCTGTAATTCTAATATAGTCCAAAACTTATCAATCAAATGATATTCATGTCAAAGACCATAAAATACATGCATAAAATAAAAACAAAAAAAAATTATGCCCATTTAAATAATATCACTGAAATATATGTGATAAAAGATAACTAAAAGGTTAGGATTGCTTTGCTAACACAATATATAACATTAACAATATTCTATAACAATTCTTAATAATAACACTAAGACTAAAGAAGGAGCCTATGAAGGCCACAGAATGATATAAAGACAGATAAAGATTTTTAAAAAAAATTTTTTTAGAAATTTATTTTCTAAATTTATTTTAGAAATTTTTAATAGGTCTATCCATAGCTAGTATCCTTAATTACCTGTTTGTAGATTTTACTTGCTGCTAGGCAAAAATCTAGCAATACTGTTTAGGATAAAAAATTCCTTGTCCAACAGGAGAAAATTAAAGAAAACCTTTAATTATGAACCAACGCATGTCACTAAAGAAGAATTAAAGTTTCTCAAACACATTGGTGATAAGGGCAATGTAAAATCATGTGTGTCATGATCTTGATAGAGCTTGGCTACATATACCGATTCTTATACACAATGAGTAAATCTCCCATTAGGAATTGTGGGGAGTAACACATCAACCCTGGCTCTGAAAAATTTTCTTTAATGTGCAATGAAAAGCTTCACAGAGCTTATTATATTATTTCAAAAATGAAACTATGAGACAGAAAAACAAGTGATAATTACATTTTATAATCTCATAGTTTATTAGGGTCTTAACCTGTAATGTTGTGAATATTAAGGAACCCAATGAAAACCTGGATACATAGCAAGCACCAGTTTTTCAAGTTCTACTTACGTTGATAGGGTCCATTTAAAAAAAAAGAAATTTACAACTTCCAAATTCTCTCATCTCATCTCCCTCTTTGAATTTGACCGATTAACTCTTTACTTTATATTCATTAATCTCATTACCTTATCTTTTATACCACTTCATTTTAGCAGAAAGGCAATAATAAAAGCTTCATCCATTATCCTTTTACTCACCTAGTCAAGCGGAAATGGTTAATAACATGGTACAAATTGAACTTCAATCACTCCATTTTCTCCTTTGTTGAACGTGCATTAAACTATATTTCAAAAAGTTCAATTCGTGTTACAGGGAATTCAAATTATACTGATCCCAATTACTAAAATTGTTTATCCTTTTGGTTATTATACACAGCCAATCTTTTATTTTTGATTCTAAAATATTTCCTCATTTTCATTATTCATTTTCAGTATTATGAAACATAGGATTTACCTTCCAGAAGACAGAGCAACTACTCGTTAACTATTAATGCTACTATTAAATTATCTATTGTATTCTTTAAAACATATTTCTTGAATTGATAAAATTACTCTTACTTCAACCGAAGTCCATATCAAATAATGCAAGCTTATCTTTAAAAAAAAAACCATTAGAAAATGTCTAGAGCCTTCAGAAAAATCTGCAATAATGAAATGAACAGGATACTTAAAAGATAGTATATCACATCCCTGTAATTTAAAAGCACTAATCTCCAATTTACGAAGTCATATTTACAGAACTGTATATCTATTTATTTTTTATAATTGTTAAAAAAAACATAATGAAAAACACTCCAGAAAAATCTCTTCTTTTTATGCCAAACAATCCTTCTTGCAGCTTTTCTTCTACCATGTTTTCTCTCCTAATACAGCAGAGAGATATATTCAACAGGTATCCTGAGATTCTTCCCTTGAAAAAATGATGCTACAATATCACATTATAATGAAAGTAACAAAACATAATATCTGACATTTCCTGAAAAACAGTAAGGATACCCCTGGACAACTTTATGTTCAGAATTACGACAGAAGGCCTTCCCCTTATTCTGACATATACAGGTAGTCCTTGACTTACAACAGTTCATTTAGTGACCATTCGAAGTTACAATGGCACTGAAAAAAGTGACTTTTGACCATTTTTCACACTTGTGACTATTGCAGCATTCCCATGGTAACATAATTTACATTCAGATGCTTGTCAACTAGTTCATATTTATGACAGTTGCAGTATCCTGGGGTCACGTCATCCCCTTTTGTGACCTTCTGACAAGCAAAATCAACAGGGATTCAGATTCATTTAACAACTGGGTTACTAATTAAACAACTGCAGTGATTCATTTAATAAATGTGACAAGAAAAATTGCAAAATTGGGCAAAACTCACTTAACAAATTTCTCACTTAGCAAGATAAATTCTGGGCTCAATTGTGGTCTCAACTTGAGGACTACCTGTACTCCAATTCATCTCTTTCAAGCATGGATTTACAACACAAAAAGTTCATTTCTTATATTAAGGCCATTTGAAGGCTGAAAAAAAGTCAGAAAACAATTGAACAGTATACTATATTGGCATACTTGTATATTACAGTATAAAAAAAAATGTTCTCTTCAGGTGTTTCATTATAGATTCACTGAAAGACATACACTTCCGGGGAAGACAACTCCTCTAAAAGCAGAGCTGATCTCTGCAATGCAATGAAAAACTGGTGAGTAGTCCAGTTCTTTAATTGTAATTCCCTTCCAGAAAAGGACAGGTGATTGCCCAGAAGTTCTTCCTGTGAGAAGACTGCAATGTAGCAGTCTCTGGCAAGTTTAGAGCTCTGTAAGAGACAAAGATCTTTGCCAAAGCTGTGCTGGTACCTTTGTAAATACAATAATTTTGCATATTTCTTTTTCTAATCACTTTTGGAAATTGCTTGAAAATGGCTTTTCAGGTATTAAGAACCCTTGGATTGGGAGATTTTACAACACAGGTAAAATCCTGTGAGTTTCCTTCAATTCTTAGTAAAAGACATCTTAATTTCCAATTTAAAATTTTTTAAAAAACCCTATTTTGAATAGACAGTAAAAGGATGATTAAAACTTTGATTTTAGAAAGTTACAAATTGATTAGGAGTCCATATAAATTTGAAATAAAATTTTGGATTTAATAATAAAGCAATCTTCCCTTGGAAAAAAGCTTTTGAAACATTTTTTTAAAAAAGTAAGACAAGTCTTTAAGAATTAGACACTGGAGGGAATTAGAGAGTACTAATGGAGGAAAGAACATACAAAGTCAACTTATAGAATGAAGCAAAATATTTTTTCATTGGATATATTGAAGGGTATTTTAAGAGTTAATGTTAAGCGTATTTGCCTCTATAGATAGAGTCAGTTTGGTGTACTGGTTAAGACATCAGGTTAGAAACCAGGAGACCATGAGTTCTAATCCTACCCTAAGGCCCAAAGCCAGTTGGGTGACCTTGACCAGTCACTTTCTCTCAGTCCTATAAAGGAGGCAATGGCAAAACATTTCTGAAAAACTTTGTCAGGAAAACTGCAGGGATTTGTCCATGCAGTCTCCAAGAATCACTCACAATTTATGGAAGAAAAAAAAAATTAAAGCGGTTCTACCTGACAAGATTGAGGGTGATTTGGAAATGGTTTTACAAATGCTATGCTACAAGAATGATATGGAACAGGATATTATAATGGATATACAAAAGAAACTGAATGATGTCTTAATATTTAAAAGAGAAATACAAATAACAAACTAAAAGAGTGAATTGTGGTTGCTCAGACATCTGTAGTCATGAAAACCTTTGAAAAGTAAGTTCTGGCCCATCTGAAAATCAGAACCCTTGCAATTTGCCACATGGCACTGCACTACAACTTACATCTTGAATCCCCAAGGACCTTTCCAAGGATCCTTTTTGTAGACTCAGCAGTCAATACGATCATTCCATATTTTTTTCTCTCCAAACTGACTGAGCTAACTCTGCCTGACCACACTTGTATAAGCTTTCTAACAGATAGAAAGCAGCAGATAAAGCTAGGTAAAAACACGCTGAATACCTGTTCAATTAGCACAGGGACCCTCCAGGGCCCTCCATTACTCTTTTCCCTCTATACAAATGACTGCATCTCGAAGGATCCCTCTGTTAAATTACTAAAGTTTGCAGAAGATAAAACAGTCATTGGTCTCATTTGAGATGATAATGAATCTGCATACAGATGGGAGGTTAAACAACTTGCCCTATGGTGCAATCAGAACAATCTGGAGCTGAACACACTTAAAACTGTAGAGATTATAGTTGATTTTAGGAAGAGCCTATTCTACCACATCTTTTACAATATTAGACAACACAGTATCAACAGTAGAGACCTTCAAGTTTCTGAGTTCTATAATCTCCCATCTAACCTAATTGGAACATCATTAAAAAGCCATAACAAAGAAGGTTCTTCCTGCGTCAACTAAGAAAGCTTAGACTACTCAAGAAGCTGCTGATACAGTTCTACAGAGGAATTATTGAGTTTGTCATTTGCACTTCTATAACTCTGGTTTGGTACAGCAACCAAACAAGGCAGGTACAGGCTTCAACTGATAGGACTGCAGAAAAAACAATTGCAACCAGCCTGTCTTCCATTGAGGACTTGTATACTGCATGGGTCAGAAGAAGGCTGACCCCTCACATCCAGGACATAAACTATTTCAAGTCCACCCCTTAGGAAGCCGCTATAGGGCATTGCATACTAAAACAACTAGACAGAGACAGTTTTTTTCCCCTTGTGCCATCACAATCAGCTCACACATCCACTGGCAGTTAAAAGGAAGAAACAGCTGCGATCACACACATTGCTCCTAGAAGCACGAAGCCGAAGACAAATTGAGTTGAATGATGTCAATTCATCGTGACTTACTGGACACCTCTATATACTATTGCAATTTTCTTAGTAATAAAATTAAAATGCTTCACTGTTGCTCTTCAGGGTTCTTTTAATTACCAGGGCAGTCTACAATTAATGGAGTGGGGTTCTCCATCCAAATATTAAGCAGGTCTGATCTCAGTTAGCTTCCCAGCTCAGTTAAGGTCAGTCAATGTGAGAGTTAGTTTTCATATTGATTACAGGATTAGCAGTTCAGAACAAGGAGGAGATGAATACTTTTCAACCTTGACAAAAGAGACAGGTATTCTTCTCTCTGCTCTGAAAAAGTATGAGAAAATGGGTAGGATTTGACAGTAGGAGTGATTGTTGATGAATGATGAATGAATGATTGTTCATTGAATGATGTTGTAAACTTATGTTTCTTACAGTATTAGTTAGAAAGTTTAAATTCTTATTCCTAGTCCTGAGAAAACAGAATGAGATATGAGAGTCAAGTGCTAAAAACTTCAAAATCTGAATACGTGAGAGCAGACTAAAATTCTGAATATTATTTATTCACGGTGTAACTAAAATAATAATTAAACTGATTGATTATACCTATAAGAAACTCTTAACTCATACAACAGTTTATCAGAAATGAAAAATTACAGCTATCCATTTTGGAAACAATTAAAATGGAAATTTAACAAAATCTGGATTCGTTCTAAAGCTAATTAACTTAGCTGAAATATTAAGCTATAGTTAATTGGAAAGATCATGGATTTTATTTAATTAATTGTTGTTCAGATCAAACTGGAAGCCTTGTCCTATCTTTGCTTGTAGCATCAAGGTATGATCGTCTGAAAATTCAATTAGTTTACCCAAAGCTCCACATATTTTTAAGCTGATAAGACTGAATTATAAAAGTTGCAATCTTTTTTTCTCCATTTGACATATTTATATCATAAAAACTTAATTTAAAAAATTGTTCTGATTTTTCAATATTTACTATAAAATGATATTCGCATAATTTGAGCCACATAAAATAATAAAAGTTAATTCTGGCAGCAGCAAAAAAATCCACTAGATACTTTGGAGTGTTGGGTTACAGCATTTGTCACTCGTATTCCAATCCTTTGGTTGACTGTATAAGTGTTGCTGTAAGTAATTGAAAAAGGAACAAATGTATGGCAGAATCCCCAAAGCAAGAAATAATAAGGTTGAGTAAATATTCTTAACTCTAAGCTATTTCCTACCTAGCATAAAATGTCACTCCAACAGATGAATGAGTTCATCAAATTAATGAAAATTTAAAGACATTGGCTGCCTAATGAGCACGCAAAGTGATGTGTCAAGGGTTCTGCACCAGCGCTGACAAAATCAGTTTGATGAAACTATGACAAAAGTAGTGTCGCATGTATCTCATTATAATTTAATTATAGTATTTGAAAACTGTACAGTAAATCCCTTGTGTATGCAGTTATTCTGACAATAATAGTTCAAATTGTTTCCAGAAATGCCTGTTTGTTTCCTTTATCTACATCTACATGGCTATTAAAAGGTATTTAAAAGAAGGAATAAAAGTAGAAGAAAGTAGCAGAAGTAAGAGGGAGTCGTTTGTGAGTTTTTGGAAAGTAGAAAGCAAGATATTTTCTTTAAAACTCTTCCCGTGATATTCTGATATATTTTAAACAGGATTGTAGTACTACACTGGAAAAATATAGTGCTACCACCTTACACATCAGGTAATATAATTTTATCATTTCTTTTAAATTAAATGGAAAATATATTCCCTTGTTTCATAAATCATATTGAATGAAAAAAGGCAATTACAAGAAGTAATGTGACTAAGAAAGACTTTTTGTAGTACCTTTGGGAATTCATCATCATAATCATTTTAGCCATTGTCTATCCACAGCAGGATGAAGGCCTCTTCCTCATGTTTCCAACCAATATGGTTCTGAGCTTTCTTTTGCCAATTGGGCCTACAATACTTGCTGATGTTGATCCATCTTGTTTTAGGTTTCTTTCATAGATGCTTTTTATCAAGTGGGATCCATTCTATGACTGCCTTGGTCCACCTGCCATTTAATGTTGACTGTTCCTATGTCCAAGGTCCAAAGGCAGCCTGATTTAACCCAATGATTCTTAGCACTCTCTGTCTTCAGGCAGATCTTTGAGAATTACAAGGAGATAATTACATATTCTGAAGTATATTTCTGCTTATTTGGGCAAGTTTCTGTTGTGTTGGGTTTGTAATATCTGCTGAGTTCAATACACATAAATGGAGTCATTCTGATGTAAAACGGGTGGAAAATATAGTTACAATGTATTTAAGCTCAATTTTATAAAGTCACCTATTTTAATATAGGTGAGTTCCTGTGAAACTTTTTCATCATTTCACTCTCCTTTCTCTCCATTCTTCAACATCATTTTTACATTTAATTAAAGATGTCTGGAGAGATTGGTAAAAAATATCAAGATGTGATGCACATAAAAAACAAATCAGATTGTTAGTTGTATTGTTGTGGTAATCACCTTAAACTATCTTAACCACATCCTGATATATATGCAATTATTATTTCAAGTCCTTGCTATTAAGAACAAAGTCCATTTGTCCTGCTTTCTCTGCCAATATGACAACTGACCTCTCATGTACATACTTGTTTCCCCCCCACCCATGCACTAAATATACCTGTTATACACATGCTAGGTTTTTTTTGGGGGGGGGTTATTGGTTTTAGAGCTGTTTAGAAGTCATTTTCAATTTTTACTATTATATAACAGGACTCAACTGAGTTGCCAGAGATAGTAGCTAGTGAAATCATATACTGCATTATAAAGGAAGTACTGTATATATCTATACTTGGTGTAATAATTCCTTCCATATACTAATTTAGCTACACTTAGCTAAGAGTACATTATTTACTCTATAATCTTACTATCTATGCTGAATCAAATGGGTGATATATAGAATTTTTTACTGAAGGAATCACTAAGATATTCCAGCAAAATAAGAAAGTAAATTTTGCTTCTTGTTGGGATTTTTTCCATTTCTGATATAAAGGAATTAGTACAATTTTATACAATCAAATTTGGTGCTCTCTAAAGTATATTAGTAACCCAAATTTAATCATAGCTACGGTCTGTGGCCACAAGTTCCTATTAGTAAATGGAAATGCATGGCTATTTTAAAAGCTTCTGTAAAAGGCATGCATTTTCTTATCGTCAAATGCAAAAATATTCAGTATAGATCATTTCAATTAAAATGGATAGTCAGAAATTCAACAGGTACAATTTTTATAATTTTCCACAACTGTATCTATATCATTTTTAATTTTACATTGTTGGACAGAAAGTTGCTCTTAAGATGCAGCTTTCAGCACAATTAACAGCCAAATTGTAATACAAATGACGTATCACTGTTATCACTGTTTACACATTGAAATCCTGTATCTTGTTGCTACCAGGCAGCTCTGGCTGCCTAGGGAATACCATCATGAATTTCTTGAATGATTAAGACTAATACGTCCTACCAATTAAGGGTTGGTTTATATTATCCTTTTATGTACCGTAAAAGAGTCTTATTGTTTTTTCTTTAAGATAGTGTAGAATGGAGAGGGGGAGAGGGAGAGGAGGGGAAGGGAGGGAGGGAGATTGAGATTGAGATTGAAGATTCTGCGCCATATTTTAACTGTTCCTAGTAAATGCACTCTTCTGGGAGAGAATTCTGATGTTATTTCCTGAGATCTGTTGCAGTCACTCTTCCAGTTTAGGAGTCACAGCTCCAACTGCTTTTACCATCACTGAGACTACTTTGACCTGTACTTTTCACATGTTCTCCAGTTCCTCCTTCAGGTCCTGGAACTTTTCCAACTTCTAATACTCTTTTTTCCTGATGGTGCTGTTATTTGGTACTGCTATGTTTATCACTCCTACTGTCTTCTGGTCTATTACTACAATGTCCAGTTGATTTGCCAGTGCCTGCACCTGTGCATCTGGATATAGAAATCCCACACGATCTTAGCCCTGTTATCCTCTACAACTCACTGTGGACCCCACCTCCTCCATCTGAATTTGGAAGGGTCTAGGCCATATTCTGTGCAGTAGTTCCTATATACAATGCCAACCACTTTGGTGGAGCAGTTCCTGCATGTTACAATCTTACATTAATGTTGAAGTGTCTCTGAAGCCTCTTTTCATAGTCTGCATCTTGGGTCCTCTCAAGCGAGCTAGACCTCTGCTTCTATGGATCTGGAAATTAGTATCTGTTCTTGTGGTGATATGATCAGCGCTTCAATGCTTTTTTTAGCCCATCCCTTTACAGCCAACAGTAGGATTTTAATGTCAGCTACCTGTTGATGGTATATTCCATGCAGGGTAGCATCTTATAATGGCATTTCCTTTGCTTGGTTCTCCTCTTATGTTTTCTGTTTTGGGCATTCTCTTTCGGGCGTCATCTTACTGATATAGTCCTGGATTTTCTGG
Organism: Pantherophis guttatus; assembly: GCF_059756535.1. Classification (NCBI taxonomy): domain Eukaryota; kingdom Metazoa; phylum Chordata; class Lepidosauria; order Squamata; family Colubridae; genus Pantherophis; species Pantherophis guttatus. The sequence continues at coordinate 28,297,645 of NC_142070.1, read as the reverse complement.
TTTTATTCAGGGTGGTATCTTTGACCCTCACCAGATCCTGCCAGCCCCCTATACTAGCTGGTGTACAATGTCTGGGTATTGGATTTGTGATGCAAACTGCTGTACATTGTGAGGCGCTTCAAGGTCATCAGCCTCCATGACCTCCTTTAGCCAGCTCACTATACAGGCAGAATATCTGATGCCTGGCAGGGCATAGGTGTTGATGGCATGGATCTTGTTCTTCCCATTAAGCTTCCCCTTTGGAATCTGGCTTATCCTTTGGCGATATTTAGAGGTTGCTGTCTTCCTTGCCTTCACATCCCATGTGTCTGTGAGATACCAAGTTACCTGTGGCTGGTATGTATGTCTGCTATGTGGTAGCTGGTAGTTCCATCCCAACAGTTTTACTTACCTTCCCTATGTCTATTATTATCTTGGCCACATTTCTCCAGTCTGAATAATATACCATTGTCCTCACTGTAGATCCTTTTCAGGTAGATAAGTGAGTCTATGTCTCCTTCACTCTTAGCATGTCATGGCCCAGGCTTAGGACTCAGATTCTAATCTGACATTGAAGAAGAAACTCCAACTGAATCTGCAGTATATCAGCTTAAGGAGAAAACATCCAAAAGGCTGGAGTGTCAGAGGAGGATGAGTAAGGGGAGAGGAGAGCAGAACAGAGAAGGTCTGTTAGGCTCCTTGCCAAGCACATAAGTAAGTCTTCTGATTAATGACAGCTGGTTGCAATCTTATAAGAATCTGCCCTGCTGGTGCTCATTTGCTGAAAACAATGGCTAACATCCAGCTCATCTGTGACATTTGTGTGTGGATTCTGCTTCTTGGACCGGTGATCTTTGGACTGGATAACAACCTTGACCCAGTTCTAAAATCTTAGTCTGATTCTGAATGATTCTTCAGTGCTATCCTGTTCCCAAAGCAAATCTTGTAGGCATATCTCAGCTTTGTTTATATTGCTGTGTTTGTTTCAGTACAAATTCTTCAGTCTAGTAGTAAACTGATAACCACAAGAAATTGTGTGCGTGTGTATGTGTGTGTGTTTGAAGCCTGCAGCAGCCCAGTATACAGCTTGATATCATCCATGTAGAGGAGGTGGCCGATGGTAGTTTTATTCTTGAAGTTCTATCCATATTCAATCCTTGCAACTATCTGGCTTATCTGAGCAGGTTCAAACCTATGCAGAACAGCAGTGGGAACAGTGTACCACTTTGGTATATATCACCCTTGATGGCCACTTGTGCAAATTGTGTTGAATTGGCTTCCAGTACTAACTTCCACAGTTCCACTGAGTTCTTGAGGAAGTTTCTTAATGTCCTGTTAACTTTGTACAATGCCAAGGAGTCACGGATCCAATCTGGCCTTGAGTCATAGACTTACCTTTAGTCAATCCAGGCTGTGCTCAGACTGGTTTTTTTAGACCATGAATCTTGGGTGACTGTATCTATGAGCAGGTGATGTTTTGAGCCTCTGGTGTTATTTCCACAATACATATTGTTTTTAAAGTTCACAATTAACTTCTAAAGTTTGCTTATCACAAGTCTCAGAGTCATCCAATAATATATATCCAGATAATAGTCAGTCAAGGATCTAAAATGTCTTTCTTCATCCTTTCTTATCTGATACATTGCAAACAATTTAAAATAAACCACCCTGTCATTCATAATTAAAATTTATACAATTCTTTTTCCTGTGATAGGTGAAAATGTCACCTCAACTTTATTCAATTTTCTATTTACTACAAACATTCATATTTTTCAATGTTTTAAAATGAAACAGCATCAAAGAAATATTTTTTAGAAGAAATGAGTAATGATAATTACTATGAGCAATGTGCTCATAGAAACACCATTTAAAATGAATGTTATTGGAAGAAGTATGCTGTCTTTTGACATCAGTCAAAAAACATTTTTCTTTAATTTGAAAAATAATTCAAACTATTTCTCCTACGAGGTTGACAAGAATTGAAAAAGGAATACAAAAGAAAGACACTGAAATGGACATTACTAAATAGATGGTTATAAGAATCAAATTATCTGAATCCACAAAGTAGTTACAACAACAATGTAAGTATAACCATAATCATCTTGGGGTCATTTTAAACAAATATAGCAAAAGTAAATTATACCTGAGCAGCAGAAAAAGATGATTACGCATGGCCTTAAAATGGCAATGTTTAATGGCCTTAAAATGGCTAAGTTCAAAGTATAGTAAAAGATGATGACACACAGAGGAATCATGTGGATATTTCTGTTTGGATAGAAGAACAGAATCTTGTCCAACCACTAAGTCAGCAGAGCACATACCTTATTGGACTTAATTCATCTATTTGCAAAATCCTTCCCAACAACTCTGATTTTTATTTCATTATATATTTACATATACAGAAACAAAAAAATATTTTAAATCTATATACCTGCTATGTGTTACATAAACATACAAAAATACACCTTTGGTGTAGCCTCATGAATATTCATCTATCTCAATGTCTAGTGTTACTTTTACCTTCTTTATGTAATTGGCAAACAATTACAATGTTTAGTATCATATTTAAAACCACTATTCAAAACTTTTTTAATGCTATTATAAGTTTTTCTTTTGCAACGTTTTGTGCATAAAAATAAAAGCACTAGATTTTTATTGTTGCTGCCCTTTTTGTTTTGTTCCACTTTGCAAAGACCTTTTGGGACACTAAGCCTGCATTTACCATAATACGGATTAAACTGCCTTTGTCCTACTGCACTGTGTTTGTTAGCAGGTTAGTCTTTTTACATTCTTCACAGCCTGCCTGCAGCTTACCCTTTAGGCCTCACAAAATACTTCTGTGGATTTACAAAAATGCCAGAGTGGTCTTGGGGTTAATTGGAAGAAAAGTGAAGCCTTTAACACATTGACTCATTAAACATTTAGCCCACTAAAATCCACTATGCTTGGCAAAGAAAAAAGCTCTGTGAAGATTTTAACAATAATAAAGTAGCAACGTAGCTGAAAATAATGACTATGGTTTGTTCTACAAAATGGAAAAGGCTTAATTTATCTGTAACAAAAATGATTGGAAGACACAAAGAAACATTCCTATCTCAACTCTCTAGCACCTATCTCAATGTCCTGGAGCAAGAAAAAGATTTTAACACCTTGTTAACCAAAGATACTAAACAAAATGCTTAGAGCAATGTTTTATAAGTCAATCATGTAATTTGTAGGTATCAGAGAACAGTGTGGATCTTCTTGATTCAACCTCTCTCAAGGATAGGAAGAACTTATTGCGATAACTTGTTAACTAAGGATTTTTTAAAAAGTAGTATTTTGTTTTATTATTCTTTATTTAATATACACTTAATTGTAAAGCAGATGTTTTATATTAAGTAATGTTAGCATTGTTTGGCATGCTCCTAAATGTATTAATTTAAAATATTTTTAAAATACAGAAATAATCCAACAATTTTGCAAAATAGAATTGTATCTTTATTTGTTAAACTACCATTTTCAGGTTAAGCTGTGAAAGGGAAAATACCATCACCTCTTGCCACACAAAACAGAAGTTGGGGAGAGGGACAGACTGCTTCATAGCTCCAGACCTGCATTAGAAGATTAGATGGTGTTTGTGCAAAATGCAGATAACAAAAGCAAGAGTGAAGAAAATTAAAGAGACAGCTAAATTCCAGCAACAAAATGGTTAATGAATGTGAATCATTGTACCTCTTATTCTAAGAGTCTGCTATAGTGTGAACAGCGCAAACATCAGACAAGGTAAGATTACTGACCATTATCTCCTTAATTTTCTCCGCTTTCCCTCACATTCCCTTTTGCTATCAACATACTATTTCCAAAGCTTCACTTCTGCTAAGAAGTAAACTTTCCATAATCCGTCTATTATTGAACCTTTAATTGGATTGGGAGCAGGGTGGTGTATAAAATAGGCTCTATTCAGTCAAAAGGGCTGTAGTTTTAGGGACTCAAAGGGAAAAAGCTTTGTGAAAGAAAATCCACAGGGAATCAAGGATTAAAAGGTGGCTCTACTGAACTCATCAGCTCCACGACACATAATGAATTGTTTCCTTAAACAGGTAACTTTCTAAATAAATGGACTCTGAAATATAACTGGTATATCAAAACACATAAAAATAAACTGAAAATAAAATTGGTTTAGCAACTAATATTCCTGTTGCTAATCCCAACTTTTAACAATAATGGAGCCTCTTACCCTTTTAAATAAACACTTAGGCCACAGTTACCAGGACTTGGAGACAAAATTGTAAATGATACAATTAAATTATCACATTTATACACAAATGTCTTTCTGAAGTCAATTTAAAGCTTATATCCACAGCAGAGATTTCAAACTAAACATTCATAGAAGATCAGACAGAAGATCAGAAGAACATAATGTTCGATTTTTGCTTTGCAGATTTTGTCATGAAAAATTAACTATATAGTAGTATACAAAAATTACTGTTAAATTTTAAATGATTCAGTGAAGTTCAAATAAATGTAGAGACTGTAAGAATAGGTTATAAGTGCCAATTCTTGTACAGTCTTCTCAAGTCTTAACCAGTTTTCTATAATGGAATAATATTTGACAAATGGCAGTCCTTTTACATGACATGCAGAAGTTACATTGAAAATCTATCTTCATTTTAAAATCAATCAAATATTGCAAATCAAATAATGGTTGTTCAATTAAGAAGTGGGGAAAAAAACATTTAGGAAGAAAGGAAAGGAAAGACAATGATAAGCTACTTCTAAACTGCTGACAAGAAAGCAAACATGTCCATTGAACTTGACTAACATTCATAGTTTTCTATGAAAAAGTAAAACAAAAGCAGAACAAATGTTTCAGAAAAAAACCATTTATCATATTCTCTAAAGTATAACTTATTTGCTCTTCACATACTTTCAGCATGCTTAAATAGATTTAAATCCATTTAGGTATTACCTTATTTAGAATTATTTTACTGGATGTTATTCTATGAGTTCTTTTGCCACAAATGTGTCATTATAAAAAGATTGTAATTCTGATAATGAATACCATGAAGGTGTCCAAGCTACAGAGATGAGAATGCAAATCCATAATTCTGCAGTACTGTGACACACAATGTAATCTATGCTTCATCTAAATCCTATTAATACAGTCTGGTTAAACAAAAGTGCACTGTGTCATGTACTATTGGAATTATTCAGACACCTTCCATTAACTGTTGGGGGGGCGGGATGAGAAGCTTGGACTTTAGTAACAGGGGATACTTCCTTAAGCAGCAGCGACATGAACTGGACTTTTCCCTGAACAGGTGATCAATCCTATATATCGGACTGGTATATTGGCCCATTCTCTGCATAGTATTGCTTCAATTAATTTGTATTTTGGGGCTGTTTTTGCATGAATTCCTCACTTCACAACATGCCAGTTGGGTTAAGGACTTTGATTTGGTTATTCTAAAATAAAAATATTTTCTGTTTCAGCCACTTGTATATTTAGGATTATTGTTATCCTGCATGATCCATACTTGCTTCAGTTGCTTACAGGTTTAGGAGCATTGCTGTGCTACATGATTCATATTTGCTACTGTAGAGTTGTGCTGATTCAATCCAGAATTAATTCTTCCTTAAATAATTGCAGAACTCTCTGGATCCTGAGTTGCAATGGTTATTTATTTTGCCAAACTTCACTATTGGTATGAGTACTTTTACAGGGATATAATCTGTGCATGTGTGTTTTTTCTCCTCTGAACAAAACATTTCTCATTAATGCCAAAGAATTCTCATGTCATCTGTCCACAGAATTTTGATCCTCCCGAATCATTAGGTAATCTTTGGCAAACTTGAGACAGGCTACAGTATCTTTTCCTCCTTGATATTTTCCCATGCACACCCCTCTTGTTCAATACTTTCTTGTTTGAACTCATAAACGTTGAAGCTGACAATTCAAGTGTGGCCTACAAACTCTTTGCCATTACTCTGTGTTTCTTTGCAACCCTCAGGAAGACTCCATTATAAAATGGTGACAAAAACCTGCTGTGTCTAATGTAAGGAATTATAAAGGAGAGTATTTGTAGCTCAGGGTTGACATGAGGGGTCCTTGGTGCTCTCTGAGCTTTCTTGTTTTCTTGCAGACATTTCACTACCCAAATTAGGTAACATCATCAGTGCTATGAATTATTATTTTTTCCTTGAGGATCTCTCAAACTCACACATAATTATCATCTCAAATACCGGAATATTTAACAGAATGCTCATTCCATGGCTTCACCTCTTTCAACAAAGACTAGTTTTAATGAAGGCATGACATAGTACACTATTTTGGATATTGTTTGTTTAACTGAAATCTCTTTATCTATTACTAAATCAAATTATAATCCCACTGTAGGTCACAGTATTACAGGTCAGAAATAAAGCTAAAGATTTTTCAGTTATTTTTGTCAGCATTATAGAACAGTTTCCTGATATCTTAATTTACTTGAGTCTGTGAAAATGCCATCTTCACTCTAATGCAGGTATTAAAGTTAATGCTTTGATTCCATAGCATGTTTATAATTTAGTGTTACTTCATTATGTTAGGATATTACTTGCGGCAATTCCACAAGTTGTTATGCTACAACATGGGTGACTGATTTTTCATTCCCAATGGTCACATGAAGCATTGGTGAATGATGATTAGCATATGCATACATATAAAACCTACACAAGAGTTATTCCTAATAAAATGAAGAAAGGCAGATTTTTCCTACGTCAGCAGGGCAGAGAAACCTTTGAAAAGTCAGCATTATTCTGATGACAACAAATGTGAGCCTACATGTCAGAGGCTCATTGCTGGTTGGATAGTTCTCATTGCTGGTTGGATAAGGAAGAACTTACTGCATTCCAACAGCACAATCACATTCATCTTATTCTATTAAACACCTATTTGGCAAATTGGGTAGAGCACAATAAACTGAGGGATAGAATCAGTGAGATTAAAGATTTAATTCCAGTTCCATCGTTTTTGCAGATATATTTGATTTTGTTCTTCAATAGTCACTCCTGAGGCCCGCCCACAAATGGAAGACCTTCACTTAGTCTCTTCAGCTGTGACTGAGAATCTACATAGACATTTAGTCTCTTTAGCATAAAAATATATAGTACCCCAGACAAGATTGAAAAAATTGAAAAACAAAGCATTGGGCATTGTCTGTTTACCACAACTGTATACCAGATATTATCCCTATTCTTGCCATTGCTCATGGGCTACTTAATGTCCATTTAAATTAGTCAAATAGGCAGTCAATATCTGTATCCATAAAACATTCAAGCCAAAGTTCCAAATTTATTCCCAAAAATAACCACAAGGGAGAAAAATGAGTATCATCTTTGAATCTGAATCAGCATGTTTATTTTAGGATTTGAAAAATAACTAGCAGCATACAAAATTATACTATAGATTATTACAATAGTAATAATGACATTACTGCAATGATTATGACAGTGATCTAATGTAAGTATGTTTCAGAATTCCCAACAATCCCACTGTTGGGCACATACCAGTCATTGTATTCTGCATTTGTTGGCTCATGTTTAGTCATGATATCTTTTAAAGGAAAAAAAAGATGGTATTTACCAATTCTGGATCTCTAAGATCTAAACAATTGCATTTGCATCATGACATTTCAAATGGTTGCTTTACTAATGCCTTCCCAGTTTTAGTTGTGAAATTAGTCTTTTGTGGACACAGGCAATCCTCAACTTACAAAAATTCATTTAGTGCAGAATCATTCATCAGTTACTTCATTCGTGAGTTTGTTTAGTGATCGTTCGAAATTACAATGGCACTGAGAAAAGTGACTTATGACCATTTTTCATACTTATGACCATTGCAGCATTCCCATGATCACATGATCAAATTTCAGCTACTTGGCAATTGACTCATATTTATGACAGTTGCAGTGTCCCTGTGTCATGCAATCACCTTTTGTGACCTTTTGACAAGCAGACATTCAGGGATTCAGGTTTGCTTAACAACCATGTTACTAACTTAACAACTGCAGTGATTCACCAAACCACTGTGGTAAGAAAGATTGTAAAGTGGGGCAAAATTCACTTATCAACTGTCTCGCTTAGCAACAGAAACTATGGGCTCAATTGTAGTTGCAAGTTGATGACTTGTTATCCAACCAAACCATAAGCATTTTTCTTGGTTTTAGCTGTGGGATTCAGGCACTTATTCAGAATCCTGCCATTCAGGTCTCCTACAGTGCTGAAAGATTTCACCAGATGTGCCCAGTCTGTGCTTATCTATCTCTGGCTGTAAGGAATCCATGTATATCTGTGTTTAGACAGCTGACTCTTTGCAGATTTCCCCAAACCCTACTTACTTTGAGATGTCAGCACCATCATGTCTTTCCTTTGCTCTTTGAAAAAAATCTTATCTCCATCTTTCCTAGCCCAATCATTTCATTGGATTATTCTTAACTCTACCGCAGCAAGATCGTACTTACCACCAGAAAGAACAACACTCCCTATCCTCTCACCAGATAAGTTCATCTTTGCCAGCATTCTGTGGTATGAGATATTTAGAAGATAGTATACAGCAAGAAGTACTGCTGTAGTTCTATTTGCAAAACTCAGCATGACTGGAATTGGCTCCTCACAGTAGGCTGCCCAAAATATATCAACGTTCTTTATAAATTTTCTTTCCTTATTATGTTTTGCTATTCTCTGGCTTGATCTGTAGCAATCTACAGCAGAGTTTTTCATATATGTTTCCCTCACCAGTCATCTAGCTACATGGATGTCTCTGTGCCAATAATTTTATTAAAAAGTAGATAATATACAGTATCTCACTGGAGAAAAGTCTAATGCTGGGAAAGATTGAGGGAAAAAGAAGAAGGGGACAACAGAGAATGAGTGGAGTCACTGAAGCAGTAGGCGTGATCTTAAATGGACTCCGGGGAATGGTAGAGGACAGGAAGGCCTGGAGGAACATTGTCCATGGGATCGCGATGGGTCAGACATAACTTTGTGACTAACAACAACAAAGATAATATATATTGATTTGGACTTTCTTGTTTCTATTATATAAGTGAAAATGTACATATATCACTAAATAATACTATTAATAATTGCTTTAAAACATCTGAATTGTACTAAATTTTTGTATTGGTCTCAAACTTAAGATTGTTCAGTATCATATTCTAACAACCCTGCAGGACACAATAGGTAATTCTGGCCTGTACAGGGAGTCAACGATACAAGACTAGTTCATAAAGTTCTCTCATGCTTGCTGAACAGATAGTTTTGCTATCACTTATTATTTGCCTCTAAATACAAAATATAATACACCAAATTCTGCAACAGAATAGGCTATGACATAAGGGATATGATCTTTCAGTACTGGGTCAAGCTTCGATTTTATAAGTATACTATTTCTCTTCATAACAAAGGTAGTACCATTACTATGTTTCACATCCTTTTATACATTCAGTTTTAAGTACATTCCCTAATGTATGTACTGAATGCAATCTTTGAATTGCTGCTATACAGGTGATTATACATTCTTGAAAAGCAATACTGTACTTTTGAGAAGGAATCTGTAACTAGATAGTCAAGTCTGCATTTCAAAAATTTTACTATTCAATACAATCCTTTAAATGCACTATATTTCAGAAGTATTTCAAAATTAAGGTAGCTCACCCTCCTCCCACTCCCCATTAGTACATAGTGACAGTGAACATATAAATCCTACATTGTGAAACAATGGTGATAAAACAATTGGTTTGCTTGTTTCTTTGGAAAACTTATATGCTACCAACTTCCTTAATATTCTGGGGCGAAATGAGATAGAAATAATAATTAAATCATAAGTAAAACAAAACTGTATAAAAATCTGGGTGAATATGTGTTTAATTCCTTTAATTCCTTTCTGAATTATATGAAATATGGATAGGATTTCATTGACAATTTGTTTCATAATGTGGGCCCTGGTGGGGAAAACATAATTAGTCCTGATATAAAATGTATCTATGATAGGACATGCAATGTAAGCTGCCATTGTAAGTTCTAAGGGTGTGAAGTAGACTATATAGGAGCAGGAAGTCCCATATGTACCTTGCCTCAACAATATAAGAATTTATTCTATTCACCATTGTGAACACCATGCATTGGTCTTGCAGCTGTTCCTATGGGTGTACTCCCATCCTGAAATCCAGACAATATAATCATAAGTCCATCTTGTCTGTTAATTCTAATTTCTTGACCCAATCCTTTATATATCTTGAACAGATTCAGACATCCAATTCCAAGCTTTCAGGAAAAAAGACTCAAATCTGCAAAAGATGCTCCACAAAAGCTTCATAAAATGTATTAATCAATAATTTTCATGGGATACCACAGAATAAACATGATCATTTAGCAGAAGTTTCCCAATATCACTTTCTGATAGTATCTGGAAAAAATGAATTCACTACAAAGTTAAAAACACAATTACCGTAGCTAATAATTTGATAAGAGCCGCAGTGGTGCAGTGGTTAGAGTGCAGTACTACAGGTACTTCTGCTGATCACTGGTTGCCAGCAGTTTGGCAGATCGAATCTCACCAGGCTCAAGGTTGACTCAGACTTTCATCATTCTGAGGTCTGTAAAATGAGAACCCAGATTGTTGGGGGCAATATGCTGTCTCTGTAAAACTGCTTAGAAAGGGCTGTAAAGCACTGTGAAGCAGTATATAAGTCTGAGTTCTATTGCTATTGCTAATACCCAAACCAATTCTAGCCACAGTTTCCCCAATCTGCTAACAAGATACTATGGACACTGGTATCAAAAGCCACTGAGATATTCAGTTTCATTCAGATAGCATGCCCTCATTGTTTCTGCTTACATTCCATTTGTCATGTGACTATGGCTATCTTCATATCAAATCTGGATCTAAATCCAGGCTAAAAAGGATCAAGATTTATTTTATTACAATTCTCTCAGAGATGCAGGAGTGTTTTTTTTAACAGCTTAGTTTAACATGAAATATTGGACATCAGCCAATAACTGTTAAAACCAACCATGTATAAAGATGGTTTCTTAAGCAACAGTCTCATCACTGTCTGCTTAAGGTAGTGGATTCCTGCAAGGAGGATTTATGTACTGGTTGCTCATGAGTAAGAAAAATTTTGAGACTTCTTATAAACAATGGTAGGAAAGAATGCAGCATCCAAGTATCTGCACTGATTAAAAAACTTTATCTACTTCCTCAAGAAAAAAAAAATCTGAATCATATAGCTATTACAGACTATTTAATAGGTAGCCTAGATACCATATTGCTTAAAACAATTACATTGTGCCCAACACAAATCTAGCAAATTTCTTCATAAAGAATTGCAGAAGCATTTTCCACTGATAAATTCAAGCGCATACGATTACAGAATCTATTCTTATTCAGTAAAGTTAAGTATATATTATCATTGAACTGAAGCTTTCCAAGAGTGGCAAAAACATTAAAATGCCATTCCACAATACTACAAGCGCAAATGCTGATTTATGCAACCTGTTTTAAAACAACTGACCATTTTATAGAAAGATAATATGCTTGCTGTGTTTTTTAGTTTCTATTCAATTTTAACTTTAGCTTGTCCTTACAGAATATTACTGTATTTAAGTTTATTTTGCTTTATGCTTAGTTTTATTTATTATATATTTTAACATTTTAATATAGCAGCAAGAATGGGAGAAAAAAATACATGGCTTACTACAAACACTCTAAAGCAAAATATACTTCTGAATAAGTTTTTTATATATATCTGTTTAGAATGAAAGTTCAGCTTCTACCTCTGTATTTTCTTGCTCATCTTCTCACTACAAACAGCAAGTAAATTTCCCTTTTAAATATACAGGCTGAAGTAAACCCTGTTTCTGAAAGTAAGATTTATGGAACATTAACAAAACCATGAACATTCAACTGACTTTAAATATATCCAGACGCACAGTTTGCATTCTCAGTTCTCATGACTCTAGAAGAACTACAAATAGAAATACTCATTTTTAAATCTTTCAAATGTTTATATCAATATATCAATTCGATCTATCACTTTAATGATTTACCTCTACTAATATGGCATAAAACTCTGAACAGAAAATTTTGCTTATTCCATTTATTCTATTTTGCTTTTTCACTACCTTGCAAGAATTCAGTACAGTAATCCTTGCATGCAAACAATAAAAATAGAAGAACAAAAAGAATGTTTCCTATGAGACTGAAATAAACAATGTTATGTACAATATGACATTTGTACTGTGCAGGAATCAGGAAACAGAAGAGAAATACAGAAGTACATATAATTCATGATATTTAAACTAGATTGTTTGACAGAAGAAAGAAACGAAGAGGGAAGCTTAAAAATATCTCAGCAATTTTACATTCACAACCTTGTAGAAGAAAAATCATTTTTTTAAAAAAATTGCCCTGTAGTAGTAACACTTAAATTTAATGATGGAGATGATCTTAGTCCCAATACACTTGATACCTCTATTTGCAACACCTGAAAGGTAAATGAGTTTCCAAACTGTGGACATAATTAAATTAACCATTCAACACTTATGTTTTCTATTACAGAAATCACACTGTTGTTAGAGAAGGCCGATGTCACAGTACAAATTACAGACACAAAGAATGATCACACAGTAGTCCTTGGCTTACATGTGAACACAATTTGGGCACTTGGCAACTGGCTTGCATTTACAACTAGTTGAAGTGTCCCAAGGTCACGTGCCACAATTTGCAACCTTTTTTGTGGATTTCCAGCAAAAGATGCCCATTGGAGAAGCTGAATTCATTTAACAACCATGTGATTCACTGTAAAAATTGTGGTAAAATTAGTTCCAACTTGAATTACAATGGAAATTCCAAACCCAATTATGGTTGTAAGCAGTGGTGAAATCCAAATTTTTTTACTACTGGTTCTGTGGGCGTGGCTTGGTGGGTGTGGTGTGGCTTGGTGTGGCTTGGTGGGCGTGGCTTGGTGGGCATGGCAGGGGGGAAGGATACTGCAAAATCTCCATTCCCACCCCACTCCAGGGGAAGGATATTGCAAAATCTCCATTCCCACCCCACTCTGGAGCCAGCCAGAGGTGGTATTTGCCGGTTCTCCGAACTGCTCAAAATTTCCGCTACCGGTTCTCCAGAACCTGTCAGAACCTGCTGGATTTCACCCCTGGTTGTAAGATGATAACTTCCTGTACCTGCTGATGTGGCAAATTCCATCTGTAATGGTACAACCTGAACAAGCCTTCTTATGGCTTACCTACATGTCTCGGGTATTTACCAGTATATATCTATGCTATATATCAAGTTTCACTAAAAAGCTATATTGACTTTTGACTATTGACTTATGACCATTCATTTATGACCATTAAAAAAATGATTTACAACTAGTCCTGCACTTACAACTGTCACAGGTTCCCATGGTCATGTGATCAAAATCCAGGTCCTTGGCAACTATTTACAATGATTGTAACATCCCAGGGTTATATGATCGCTATTTGTGACCTTCCCAATTAACTTTTGACAAGCAAAGTGAATGGAGGAAGCTAGATTTGCTAAACAATCATGATGATTCATTTAATGACCATGGAAAAAAAGACCAGAAAATTAGGTGTGATTCACTTAATGACTACTTCACTTAGCAACAGAAGTTCCAGTCCCAACTGTGGTTGAAAATCAAAGAGTAACAGTAACAGCTTTGTGTAATTAGCACATTTCCAGCATTTTTTAAACCTGAAATTAACCTAGTCTGGACATGCATCATATTTAGAATTTAGTTTGAAAAAGGTCCAAGTCTGGGTTTGTCTTACAGCTAGTCCACAACATGTGACTGTAATTGAGCTTGGAATTATGATAGTGAAACATTGAGGTCATTAAGCAATTCACTGTGACCATCTCCTGCTTTACAACCTTTCTTGCAGCAGTTATTGAGCAAATGCCATGGTCATTAAGGGAATACATTAAGTGGATCCATTTTCTCCAATGTGTGTGGGTTTTGTTTTGTTTTACAGAAGCTGAAGTAAACGCTAGAAATCAGCAAAAACCTTGAAAACAGGAACTGGTTGCGAGCATCCAAAATAAAATTATGTGACCAAGAGGGAGGGGAATTTGCGGTCAATGAGGTTGTACACCTTTTGGAGGGCGGAGTCTGTTGTAAATTCAAACTGATGCTAAGTGACTAGTTATTTAGTGAGGACAACCTATATTTGTCAGAGTCTAGTTCCTTTGTCACTATGTCATAAAGTATACATCAAACAGTATACATCATGATTACATTTTTTCCTTATCCTTATCTTTTCACAAGTCAAGGTAGAAATGAAATTGGAAAATTGTTTTCTATTGCTAGATATCTGGCAAGCAACTTGAAATGTAGCACCTAAAATAAGAATGAACACCAAAATGAGTGTTGGGCAAATTAAAGGTTGAATTATTTAGAACAAGTTAAAGGAAGGAGGACTTGAGCTTCCTACTGAATGTAGAAAGTCATAATGAGAAATATTTGTGATACTCTATTGCTACCATTTAAATTGAGGGCATCTTTGTTTATGCACCAAGTTCCAGTCCATGTTTATCCACACAAAGTTGCTAATAATTTTAGACATTTGCTAAAAATTAGCTAAAAATAAATTTAGGGAATAATTGTTTACACTGAATCTTTACCAATATACACATGAGTCCTTTCTGTTGTTCTAAAACCCCAAATCAAGACATGAGACAGCAATGAAAACCTAACTGTCAATCATAGTTTCAATGTAAAAGTCTTCCTAATGGGTTAGGAAGAGTTTCTAAGACTCATTTCTCTAAAATATATCAAATATCCCAACTATCAAGTCAGATTGCAGTAAGAAGATAAGATACTCAGGGAATGGGAACAGATATACTCAGAGGAAATAAAATTTGGAGGGCATAAATCAGATAGATTCCAAATAATTGATGGGATACAGAGACTTAAACAATGGAAGAATTATAGGAAAACAAGAATGCATAGCACAGAGATGACAGAATAGACACTAGGAGGAGAAAAGATTGATCTATTTAAACCTGCTGTACTTTTCATTATGAATAATCAATATATATATTAATCAATTAATATATAAATGTTCTCATTTTTAGAAATCACTGACCATTACCAAGGGACATGGTAATTCAAAAGGTTGACAAAAATTAAATCTTCAAGTGTATAAAACTACAAAACTGCAGTGGACCACTAGATTGTAGATCTGTATCAGGAAACTAAGCTTTCATACCTTGTGATAAACCATAGTTGGTTCACTAAAACGTAACTTGATTATTAAGGCAGACAGAGTGATAAAACATTACTTGCAAACAATAGTGGGCTTAGATAGAAGCCCAAAATTAAGAGACTTGCGGGATCCTAAATTGGATGGAAGAGGGACAAAGAGGTTCAGGATAGCCAAACCCTACAATCTCTCAGGATATATCTAATAGGTTGGAAAAATATAGTTTTAGTCTGGTAAATTTCTGCCTAGTAGGTGTAAGCAAATAAAGATTGGATTTCTCTAGGTAGTCTTTGAGCTTGGGGATGACAATATCACAGTATATAATTTAACTATAAATGTGACTTCCTTCTGCTTTCTAAATTTTCTGGTAAGACCTTTACCATAAATGTCAAGAGATAGGCCTTGACTTATAACCACAAGTGAGCACGGAATGTTGATCATGTTATTGGGGTTGTTACCATATGACTTGATTCAACTTTACAACTTTCCCAGGCATGGTTATTAAGCAATTGTGCAGGTTTTTCAGTGGAGCAAGAAGTGCCTCAGGCGGGGGATTCACCGGCACAGGCCATGCACAAGTTACATACAGGGTGCGGCAGCATGGAGCAAATGAAGTGTTGCCATAACTGCCCCAGCCTTATCTGGCAGCACAGCAAAAAGGTGCTACACTCAGACAATGCCAAAAACCTGGGAAACCCCCCACAGAGGGTCACAAAGCAGACTCCCCCTCCAGGCCAAACGCCCAGTAAGCCTCCATAGTGGAGGAGGGTAGCTTTGTGAAGGAGTAGGTGCTTCACACCGTTAAAAGTCTCTTGGGTGTTTGGAACTTTTAGAGGCAATTGCTTTGCATCTCACAGTGAAAGCTTACTGGGTGTTCAGCCCCCTGGGGGGGGGTGCTTTGTGCTGCGCCATTGGAACTTCGCAGGAAGTTTAAGGGCATAGATGGGGGGGAGATAGGCAGATGGAAGTAGTTGCAGCACCCCTGTGGCCAATCATAAGTGTGGACAGACTGCCAAGTGCCTGAAGTTTGATCATGTGACTGCAGGTGGGGAGCTGCAATGTCCGTAGCTCCAGGCACAGATTGTCAGTCCCTTTCTTCAGCAGTTACAAATGTTTACTGAACAAATGGTTGTTAAGCAAGAATTATCTGTATAGAAAAGCTCAAACCGCAAATGAAGGACTCCCTATTTAGAAAAACTCAAAAGCTCAAAGGACAAATGTGACTTATTCTATTATTTGCTCTAACACTACACATAAAATAACAGATATTTACACATAAAACGGACGTTGGTTACCTGAATGTCCCTTTTATGCTTGCTGAGAAGACATTCCTACGTCCGGGTTATCCTCACTCTGATTCGTTCGACTGAGTGCCAATCATTCTGTTGTGGCTCCGTTGCCTGAGCCTGGGCTATCGACAGATGCAGACTCTGAGAGTGAGGGAGAGGAGTTGGCAAGGCCTCCCTCTCCAGGACCCTCCTCTCTGGCAATGCCTCCAGAGGACACCGAAGGCCAAGAGATAGGCCCAGAGCCAAACATGTCCCCGCAGCCACAGGTGGACAGCGATGAAGGAGATAAGTGCTGGCTGGATCCTCGGCAGCGGCGGAGGGAGAAGCGTGCGCAGCAGAGGGGAAGGCATGCCAGAGATTAGCTGAGTCACTGGACCACACCCTACAGGGTATAAATGTGGGTGTGGTGGCCGGTTCAGTTTGTGACAAACAAAAACTAGAAATAATCCATGATCTCTGCGTTACTGGACTTCTGCCTGCCTTGTCAGACTGCATTTGGACTAATCCTTGTATTGTTGAAACTTTGCCTGCTTTATCAGAATGCTTGCAGTCTAATCTTTGTTTTGTGTGAGTAAAGTCTGAATTGGCAGCTAGCCACTGGGTTGCTGCCAGCTTTATCTTCAAAGATTTTGTCGTGTGGCTTATTAACTCCGGGCCGTCTGTGGGGGTGCGTGTGTGGGACGGAGACAGAACACATTCCCTCTGAAGCTGGTCATGCCATCCCTTCCGGCTTTCCAGCAGTCTTTTTTGCAAAGGCGATTACCACAGACGAGAGTGGACCATAACGGCTCGAATCACCAGCTGCAGAGGGAAACAAGAAAGGAAAAAAAAACCCACCAAGGCCAGGACAAGGCGAGATCACGGGCGGGACGGAATGTCTTTGCAGCGAGCATAAAAGGGACGTTCAGGTAAGCAACGTCCATTTTCTTGACTCACTGCTCAGACATTCCTACGTCTGGGATATACCCAAGCTTAAGTCCTCGGGGCGGGGATCGAAGCCCCCTCCTGGCCCTGGGGAGAAATAACTGATTGTAAGACACGTCTGCCGAAAGCAGCATCAGCAGAAGCATAAACATCCAAACAGTAATGTCTAACAAAGGAAGAAATCGAGGACCAAGTGGCCGCACGACAAATGTCATCAATGGACGCCTGAGTGGCCCAGGCAGCCAAAGTAGCAGCACTGCATGTGGAATGAGGCAGGATTCGACCTGGAACAGGGCCACCCCATAATTCGTAAGCCTTAGAAATACAGGCTTTAAGCCATCTGCCCACAGTCGCAGAAGAAATCTTCTGTCCTAGAGAGGAAGGCAGGAAGGACACTAACAATGCCTCAGTCTTCCGAAAGGGGTCAGTTCAAGTAATATAGTGCTTCAAGGCCCTACGCACTTCCAACGTGTGCCAACGTTTTTCTGAAGGGTGACAGGGATCCGGGCAGAAATTTGGAAGCACAATGTCCTGTGCTCGATGGAAATGAGTGTTAATTTTGGGAATAAATGCCGGGTCCAATCGGAGAACCACACGATCCTGATAAAACACACAAAGGTCACTTCTAACAGAAAGAGCCGCAATCTCAGAGACTCTATGAGCAGATGTTATCGCCAACAAGAAGGCCATTTTCAAGATGAGGTAACGTAGACTAATCGTACGGAGAGGTTCAAACGGAGCCGATGTCAATGCTTGCAGGACAAGAGTCAGGTCCCATGTGGGATACCGATGTATCGTCGGAGGTCGGAGGTTCGATGCACCTTGCAGAAAGGATTTGATCCGAGGATCATGGGACAAGGACTGCTGAGGCAGGGGCAATTTCTTGTGCGTCAACACCTGAGTCACCAGGTCCCGAATGCTGGACTGACGGTCGGGAGACAAGTAGACCACGGCTTGAGCAGAGTCTATTACCGCTCCAAGATGTAAGATTCTCGTTGTGGGACATAGGTGGCTCTTGTCGAGATTCAGGGTGAAGCCGTGGCGTTGCAGAATCTGAATCACAAGTTGTCTGTCCATGTCTGCCTGAGAGGGCGAAGACGAAATAATCAAAATATCATCTAGATAGCAAACCAGACGAACCGGCACCTCCCGGAGCAATGTCGCTAGAGCCGCTAAGAACTTTGTGAAGGTTTGCGGCGCCGACAAGAGCCCAAACAGCATTGCTTTGTATTGGAAGTGGTTGTTGGCAAAGGCGAATCTCAGGAACTCTCTGTGTGCCAGATGTATGGGCACATGAAGATAAGCTTCCTTCAAATCGATCGATTGCATGAAGTCTCCTTGGCGGATGCATCCC
Organism: Pantherophis guttatus; assembly: GCF_059756535.1. NCBI lineage: Eukaryota > Metazoa > Chordata > Lepidosauria > Squamata > Colubridae > Pantherophis > Pantherophis guttatus. Next base: position 28,278,847 of record NC_142070.1, on the reverse strand, counting down.
AGGAGCGATTTGAGGGAATGCATCTTGAAGCGGCGATACAATACATGCCTGTTCAGTCGCTTTAAGTTCAGAATTCCTCTCCAACTCCCGGAACTTTTTGGAACGAGAAACAAGGTTGAATAAAACCCAGTCCGTGCCTGACCTTCCGGGACTGGCTCTATGGCCTCTATTTGAAGTAGATGTTGTATTTCTAGGGCCAAGAGATGTCGCTTGGCTGGTTGAGAGGGCCAGGGGCACTGGAGAAAGTGATTTGGGGGAGTGGAGGTGAACTCCAAGGACAGGCCGCTGGTAACTGTGCGAAGGATCCATGCATCTGAAGTGGTAGTCTCCCACTGGTGGTAGAAAGCTTGCAGCTTACCTCCAATGGGAATCTGAAGCCACAAGTCACTTGCCTCGACGGGAATAGCGGTTGGAAGAGGCTCTGAACGGCCGGCGGAAGCTGGATTGACGTCTGCCACGGTCCCAAAAGGAAGCCCGGTCGGAAGCTGGTTGGTAGGAGAACGGTGGATACGAGGAACCACTGGTTCCTTGGTCATGACGAAAGGGCTGCCGCGGGTAAGGTGAGTATCGTCTATCCAGACGTCTAAATGCAGAAGGTAAGACTTTTTTCTTATCTCTATTTTCCACTAATACAGAGTCCAAAGAGGCCCCAAAGAGGGAGGAACCCTTATAGGGTGCCGCGGTAAGATGCCATTTCGATTTCATGTCGGCCCTCCAGTTACGTAGCCAAATAAGACGAGATGAAACCGTGGACGCCAACGCACGAGAGGCAAACTTAGCAGCGTCTAATGAAGCGTCCACTGAATATTCGGCTGCCGCCACAAGCTTAACCACGTCCTGGTGTAAGCGTACGTCCTCTGGGGGCAATCTGTCATGTAACTGACGGAGCCAGATTAGCAACGCTCTATTGAAAAAAGAGGCCGAGGTCGCCGCTCAAATGGCCCAGGCAATAGCCTGATGGGTCTTTCGAAAGGCCATCTCCGCTCTCTTGTCTTCGAATTTTAAACCATCACCAACCTCTCTGACAAGAACAGAAGACAAGGTAAGTCCAGCCACAGGTTCGTCCACAGTTGGCAGCTGAAACAAAGCGTCAATCTCCGGAGCTGAGCAATACAGCTTTCTATCAAAGGAATTTGGACCACTGAGAGAAGTGGGATGCTCCCACGGCTTTTGAATGACCTGTGAGAAAAGATCTGGGCAAATGTACAAATTCACACTCAGGTTTAGGCAATAGAAACAAATTGTCACTAAGATTAGTCTGAGTTTGAGACGTAGAAGGCTGTTCGAAGGCTTTCCCCATATTGGTAGCAGCTTTCGCCTTTCGTAAAAGCGATTTGAACAAGGAAGGTTTAAACAAGCCTGGAAAGGCCGGTTTTTCGGGTACCTCCTCCTCTTCTCCTGACAACTCGAAATCCTCTGGAAAGTCTTCCTCATGGACCGGCTCAGCCATATGTCCATAGGAAGAGGAGGAGGGCTGCAAAGGGGCCATCTGCATCTGGCAAGGTACAGCTGTGCTGCACTCAGAAGGAAGCATATAGCCTGTCTGTTGTAACCCCACCTGAAAAATATGCGAAATAACTTGTGACACCAAGGAGTTAAAATCCAGGACCTGAGAAGAAGCATGGCTTTCGTCGGCTTGGAGCCCGGCAGCCGTAGGTGTGAAAGTGGCTTCAGGTGCAGAACAAGACACCTGAGAAACTTGACTGGCAGCACCCGAGGAGCTAGGCCTGGGGGCCTCAAGGTTAATGTGGGCTGTATCTCGGGATACTGATGCCAAATCGTAGTGGGAACAAGTGCTCTGGTCAATAAGTTGAGATGGAACCGATGTGAGCTGTACCCGGTGATCAGAAGCCACCTCAGGAACATCAGAAGAGAGAGCCAGCTGTGCGTTACGTTGTGCCTTGGAGAACTGATGCTCCAATGCATTGTGCCGCCTCTGGGCATCTTTATCCATTACTGGTAGAGTCTTGGTGGCTCTAGAACCCTTAGACCCTTTTTCCTTTGGCCAGCTTGGGAGAGGGAGCAGATAGTGGGGATGGAGCCTGCTCCAGGTCAGATGACAGCTCAATATCAGACTTTTTTTTTTTAAACGGCAGATGCAGCAGTAATATGTAGGACTAACCAGGAAATTATTCACAATAGGTGATGAATACAAACATCTATACAGCTATATATATATAAAGGTTTTTTTTTTTGAATTAATCAAAACGAAGTCTGCCTGACAGCAAGTCCCCCACAGAAATAAAGGATGATATACTTTCCTCTTTTTTGAAGACCAGCACAATGACCAGCGCAGATATGGAAGGCAGGTCTAAACTGGACAGCGTCCAAAGCCTGCAGACTCTTCTACGCCCTAGAGAACCAAAACTCAGAGCGCAAATGGCAAACCGCGCCAATTCACAGAGAAAATGGTGGGCAGCAGTGGTGGCAAAATGGCGGCTAAAGAACCTCTGCAAGACGATAGCAGCAGACCGCCACGGCGAACCAGGTGGGATGCTGGGCCGTAAGATAGGAGCTGGTAATGTCACCAATGGCACGGCCGAAAAAGGCGGAGGTGGGATACCGCAGCCTCCGCGAGGCGCTTCCCTGCAATATGAGTATGTCAGCCGGCAGGGACTCAAAGGCCGCTAAATAGGTTGGTGAGGGCTGCGGGGCGAGCGAGAATGCTGTGCCAGCAACGCTGCGCCCGCAGCCAAGTAACAAAATGGCGGCAACAAGGCAGTCGCCTCAAACGGCGGCAAGGGAATTAAACACGGAGTGGCGTCCGGAGCCCCGGAGCACCTACTCACGACTCAAGCCGCTGGTAGATGGAATCCCATGTTGCGCAGCCCCTACAGTCCAGAAATAAAGATCTGAGGAACCGCAATAGCAGAAAAAACACTGGAGAAAGGCACTCAAGTCTGAAACCCTCAACTGAGTGAAAAAGACTGCTGGAAAGCCGGAAGGGATGGCGTGACCAGAGGGAATGATTGGCACTCAGTCGAACGAATCAGAGTGAGGATAACCCAGACATAGGAATGTCTGAGCAACGAGTCTGGAAAATAACAGATATTTCCAAGTACTTAAAACATAAGCAGATATTGATTCAGCCAGTTCCCACTTCAGGAGAACCGGTTGTTAATTTTCTGAGCAATTTGGTGAACTGGTTGTTGGAAGAAAACAATAGGGCAGAGAACCGGTTGTTAAATTATTTGAATCCCACCACTGGATATACTTATTGCTTTTTCTCATTTACAATGCAAAAAAAGTTAAACACACAAACTATAACATTTTAATGTTTTGAGTTTTTATGTTTTAATGTGGTTTTTATGTTATTTTGATTTTTGATTGAAAGCTGTCCAAAGTTAGTTATAATATGAGCAACTCAGTGGTGAGTTCTAAATTTTTTTACCACTGGTTTGGTGGGGGTGGCTAGGTGGGGGTGGGGGTGATTGATTGGGCGTGCCCAACGTGACATCACTCACGCACTAAGTCACATAAACCCCCCCAAGCCACGCCCACCGAAAAGGTGGCTAAAATTTTTGAGACTTTTTGAAACTTTTTTTTTGACACTCCGGCCCCATATCCAGGTCAGGACGCGTGGTGTGGCGTCTCGGCTTTCCCTCCATTGCCCTTCCTGGCCGAAAAGCGCCCCTTCTCACCTTTGACAGGCCTTCCTCGTGGTTGCAGCCGGAGCAACCCACTCCGCAGCTCAGGGCAGCGGACTCAGCTGCAGCCCAGATGAGCCAAGGAATTGTGGGGAGCCTCCCGTGTGTTGCACCCCCTCCCAGCCTTCCCCCCGCATCTCCGCACCATTTTCGGGCACCCAGCTTACTGGGCTTCCCCCATCCCTGTTGCGGCTCCAACAGCGGCGGCTTCAGGAGATGCTGCGGCATGGAGGTGCAGGCGAAGGCTGGGAGGGGGATGCAACACATGGGAGGCTCCCTGCAGTTCCTCAGCTCGTCTGGGCTGTAGCTGATTGAAGTGCTTTAGCAGCCATGAGCTGCGCTTTCCTCCAAGTCTCACAGAGAGAAGCACCTGTTACCCACAGTGCTTAGAGGAAAGCACGGCTCATGGCTGCTACCGGGCTGCCCCAGTCCCTATCGCAGCTCCAACCGCAGTGCCTTCGGGAGATGCTGGTGGCACAGAGGTGCAGGCGAAGGCTGGGAGGGGGGTGCAACACGCGGAGGGACAAGTCTGCTCCCTTTCGCCTCCCCACACTTGTTTACCTGTCCCAGAGAGCTCGGGCTACGCCTCCCTCCGACCCAGCCGCCTTCCTTGCTGGCGTCGCTTCTGAGAGAACTCTTCCGTCCTCGGCTGTTGCGAAGAAGCGGCAGCTCTGGGTGTGCCATGCCCGCTTCGTTCTCTTTGAGAGCCGCTTTACACCTTGTTTGCAAAGCGGCTCTCAAAGAGAAAAAAGCGGGTGTGGCACACCCAGAGCTACCGCTTCTTCGCAAAAGCCAAGGACGACTTCTGCTTGGAGCTCCAAGTTGGGGGGGGGTTGCAACGCCAGCAGCTTTGATGGGCTCCTTCCCTCAGTGGCTTGTTTTCTTTTACCTCGTCTAGGCGACTTTGTCATTAAAGCTGCTCCGCGCCTTTTGATCTTTCTCGGGTATGGAGAAAAGCGACCCTGTGTGAAGGGACTGAGCCTGCTGCTGAACTTGGAAGCCGAGAGGCTTCTTTTCCACCCAGCCACTGGCGCACAGCACCAGAAAGACCTCCAGTCGCTGCTGCCATCTTCGCGCATGCGCAGCTTTCTTCTCACCAGCTGAAGGACCTTTCGGCACCCTGCGGCCAGGCGGCTTAGAGGTTTCTTTGCTCCGGTCAGCTTTGGGTGGGTGAGTAAGCAGCGACTGGGGAACCGGTTCAGGGGCATGGCCTGGCTGCTGTTACTACCAGTTCGGAGAACTATTTCCTAAAGTTACTACTATTCGGTAGTACCGGGCCGAACCTGGAGCAACCCACCACTGGAGCAACTATATAAATGTTTTAAATAATATATAACAAATGTTTTCAATGGAAATAAACTACTGAACATTCTGTTAGAACAATAATTGCAATTCAATATACTTTGTTTTCTAAGGTATCCATCTTTCATTGCTACTTACTCCAACATTTCCCTTCAACAAAATGAAATGTTAATATAGTATTTTTCATATTATAATATTGAATCTAATCTACCAATGTTTTCTACAGCTTGCATAAGTCACAACTGATTGGACATGGTCCCTATGGACATGCCATTTCATCCAGGCTGGACGGTTCATTAGTCATAATTACTATAACTGTACAGCAGAGACTGCAGTTTTATCTCATCATACATCTTTGATAAAGCTGCTTCCATTTTTTGCATCATCAGCATGTAAAAATCACATTATTGGTGCCTTTTATTTTTCCAATCTGTGATTAACACAGGCTGTACTTCTTTAGAAATGCACATAACAGAAGCTCTCCTACCCTTAAAAAAAAGAAAAAAATAACACACCACAATCCTAATGTCATTCATGCTGTGACCACCATTTGAACTTTTTGTTAGAATCAGCTGCTTTGAGTACTATGAACTGCAAGAGAACAAAGAGATTCTGAGGATAATATTGCAAACAAAATTGAACACAGAGATGTGTATTAGCTGAATGCCTTGCAAATCAGGCTTAAGATATTTATGTTGTAAATTTGAATGCTGATCCAAATTAGCAGATCTTTGATGCGAGTTTAGAAAAGAGAACTAAATAGCAGCTAAGGAATCATAGCATGGGGATGGTGATAGAGAGATAAGAGAGAAAAGAAATAGAGAAAATAAAATAAAGCTTCATATTAAAAAGAAGACTAAAAAACTGAGTGCTGAAAGGTTAGAAAACAAGTGCTACTAAACTGTAATACACACACAAACACATACACATACACACACACTATAAATAAGCTTTGGATAAGTAACATTAGCAAATAATAACGATAATTTTCTTTTATTTGTTTTTCTTTTTAGGATGTTGAAGAAATCTTACAGCACAGTATGAACACACAGAATGCCACATAAACACACATAATTGGCAGCTTCACGTAGTACTGAGGCTACAAAAATCTCAAAGTAATTAGTACTGTCTGAATGCAATGACATCTGTGTTCTCATGGTTCTCTAGACTTGTCAAGCTAGCAAGAACTACATGAAAAATATGACAAGCATTGCAAATGCCCCTCTCTAAGGTCTCACTTTGGGAAAACTAAAGAAACAATGCCTTTCTTTGTGCCAATATATTTAAAAGCTAAAGTCTCAGCATTTGTAAAGGTTTTGACAGTTCTCTGCTTTAAGTGTGACAGGTTTATACAGAATATAACGAACGTGGAGATAAAAATAGTTCACAGGACTGCCAAGGCTTTGGTCAATTTGTTTATAATTTACTTTTAATCTGATCATTAATTTGGCTGATTGAAATACCCTGTCCTCTGCTGAAAAAAAGAGTCCTGCAAGTTTCTAAAATTGTACTTATAGGATAATACATTTGGGGGCATTCAATTCAATCCATATACCTTTGTTTTGAAGATGTGTGGTACCTATTCTTCACTCCTGTTCCTAGGCTGCTATAGCACAATGTTCAAATGTGTGTTGGTTCCAAGAAAGACATTAGTCATCATTAACAGAAGCACTGACACCATACCTAAGTGCCTTTCTACAATGACCAAGTGGCAATCATCTTTCTCTTACGCTGTCACTGCTGATTAGGGTTTTCCGTCATGAAAATTTAATTTGTTCCCTTTCTGCATCTCCTTTTGCAGCGTTAACAAAGTATGTCAGGGGCATATTGCAAAGACAGCAAAAGAGCCTGATCTGGAACCAGAACGATAGTCTTCTGTTTTTAGTTCTCTCAAGTTCTTAAATTTGGCCTCAATCAAATCTTTCCATTTTTTTACATTGATTAAAGGACTATTGAATTGTACAATATGCCTCTTTCAATCGACCCTAATACAATTATTTTAAAACTGTTTCCTAAAGATTAATTGTAGATGCTTACACATACAGAAAGTGATTTTTTTTTAAAAAAGAAAAGAACAATCTTTTTTCATGGTTATCCTAGCAATAAGATTTGTATCTGAAATTAGGACAGGAATACAGACATATACATTTCTTTGTTTTTAGTACTGTAAAATTATTTAACTTAGTTAATGAGATTTCAAAGCTTTAAATGGATTGCAGTTGTGAAAACAAAATAAGTAAAAGGCAGCCTCTACTTCTAATTTTAAATCATAGTCAAATATCTGTTTAAAAAAATAGTTCAGTGTTATGCTGGGTAAATTACCTTTTTTCAAAACAATTGCTATCTGATTTATTTTAGTATTTTACTTTAGATATAAGCAAATGCAACTTTGGTAATATATTTATACATTACCAAATGTTACACTTGCAACTACATTTCAATAAATCAGATAAAAAGGAGTAACAATAAAATTATTTCAATTTCAGCATTTAATTTAAACATGCTATTTTTTTTTCATTTCAGTCCAAATGTACTATGTGTTGTGTCCATGAGTAACACTGATGGGCTATTGGAAATTATTTCGACCTCTCTTTAAAAGCTGTCCTTGAAAATGGTACCCAAATCTTTATGAAATGTGTGGAAATGGAATAGGCCAGGATTTGGAATTCGGAAAAAATACGGGAAAGATGATACAATGGAATGTGTGGATGACTTTGGGAGACAAGGGGAACAGATGCTGCCCAGGAAATAATCCGATAAGAAAGAGACAGAAGCCCCCAGTAGAATAGTGGGCAAGAGGAAGTAACTTAGCAAGGACCCTCCCTAATTGTTCTGATGGTTAAAAGTAGCAAGGTAAATTTGTACCTTCAGACTTGCAAGATTATGTTCATGCACCCTTATAGTAAAGTAGAATTAACTCATCTAGTCATCTTTTCTAACTAGTTTACCCAGAAGGGCTAAGAGATCTTGAAAGGAAGATCTGTTCAAAGATCTGTTCAGGAACTTTCCAAAGATTGAAGTCAGCACACACAAGGGCTCGGACCTATTCTTATAGCCCGTAGCCTATCCTATTCAGCCGAGCGCACTGCTAGTTTAGCACAACATTTTAGTATCTTCAGTGAGCTAGAAAGATAAGATATTATGTCAATTAAATGCAGTAAATCTCATTTTGTTAAAAAATATATTTTCCAGACATATGATAAATTTCAATTTATATATGATAGCAGTGTTACTATTGTAGTTTAGTGCACACTAAACAAATTTAATAAAAACTATTTCAGGTGTTTTAAATATAATACCTCTATGAAATGTTTATATATTAACCTATATTTATTTACAAGTTATTATTTATTGGTATTGGCAAAATAATGACTTCATGCATATATTCAATATAACCTTAGCTCCATATATATCTAAACCATAGTAACATAACAACTTCCATACGACATTGTCCCTCTGAAAATTTAAATTACAGTTTTCCCTTTTACATTTGATGTTCTGCAAAGCACAAAATGACAATGTGATTTAACTTCACATAAACTTCAAATAGATGTTGTAATCCACTGCCTACATTATATTTATTCTACAAAGAATTCAGCCTAATAATTTGCAAGGCCTGACACCAAGATCTTCCTAGCTTCTTTTTTCCTTCTCTCTTTTCTAAGTCCAAGCAAAAAAGTTTAATTCTTTGGCTCCCATTCCCAACTGCCCCAGCCCCCATTCTTTCCAAATCGCTTGTCAGCAAAAGGTTGGGCAATTTATTGACCACTTCTGGATGCATACTGTCAGTGTTGAAGGAAATATGAGGGAAGCTTGTTGCTACTGTTCTGGAGCTCATTGATAATGACATACCTGCCTTTGTCCCCCATTACCCATACTACAAACTACTTAGACCTAACTGAAAAATCAATAGCGTACTTGCACTGGTTCCTGTGGCTGCTTCCTTTGATTGTCAGCTCCTGTCTAGGGTCAGCACTTACATGAAAGAGGCTGTGTCTGCCTGATGCTTTCAGGACAACCTAACGATATGAAACTAGCCAACAGAACAGTAAATTCTGTCTTGCTACCCTCCTCATCAATTAGGCTCTGACTAGGCTTGCCTGTAGAAAACTGACCTTTTAAGTTTAAGGGAATATGGACTGGTTGAACACACCACTGCCCTCTACAATGAGTCAGGAAATTCATTGACAGGTTAAACAAAACAGAAGGTTGTAACTGTCATAATTTGCATTGCACTTTCACGCCAGCAAGGGTGTTATCAGTGGGGGCAAGCCCTGGAACACACAACTTAAGCACCACTAAGTTGCCCTCCTCATAAATTTTTAAGTGAAGTGCGATAAAACAAATTCACAAAAGGTCTTAACTGTATCAAGTTCCTTTCTACCAAGTTTGCATTTTGGTTGTCCACAGACTGCCTCATGTTATTTCCCTAGGAAGAGATGGCAGAATTAAAATTCCATTAACGGTGACAAACTTTCAATTTTCATGTTCAAACTGTTACTTTGAAAAGTCCTAAAGATTTATCATGGAAGGCACTTTCTCCATTAATATAGTCATGTGCATCAAGATAAATCACTATATATTTATAATTAAAATTTAAAAGAAACAATGTCAGGCAAAAGACCATAAAATTCAACATATTATTTATATAAGTGAAAAGAAATATAATTTTTAAAAGTTGACAAGTGAAACATAAAGGTAAGAACTTTCACTGACATTTCTTTCAAGAAACAGTTATATGAAAGCTGCACTTTTATTTGAAAAAATGTTCAAAATTCATTATTAAGACAGGGATGGAATTATATTCTATTACTTTTGAATAAGCTATTCTTCAATTTGTAGTGAGCTTACAATTAAAATACGTTAAACATATTGATTATGTAAAACTTAATGCATAGGACAGCTATGTTATTGTCTTCCTGAAATGTTAAATTGACACTATTTTCCATAAACAGTACAAGTAGTACATTAGATTTTTGCTGCAACAAATTCATAAACTTGCTAATCTACACTACACCCTTATATGGAATTACTTGAAAGTAAAATCCACTGAGCTCAGTGCTGTTTATTTCTTAGCTACTTTATTTATAGTGCAATCCTTTGCATGTATACTCATCTATAAATCTCACAGAGTTAAATAAGACATATTCCCGGAAGAGTATGTATAGGACGACAATTTAAATAGAATGCCAATTATTTGTAACAATAGCAGCACCTACATTTTAAGCTGATCTTTTGCTTACAAAAGGCCATTACTTTATTTCATATAGTTGTAGTAATCTACCTTGCAATACAGAAAACATGGGACTATTTAATTTTTTAAAAATGTTCAAAAACTACCAAGACCCAACTATGATGTTCTAACTTAATAGACACTATTTTGAACTAGAATACAAATAGCTCTGTTCAAGTCTCAAAGGTGCTTTTTCAAAGCTGCTATGACCTGGATGACTGAGAATCTTCACAGACATTTAGGTAGCTCTCTTCAAGATATTAATGGTCAGTATAAAATATGAGCCATTTCCTTGCAATCCAACTGAGCCCTGATAGCATTTTGAGGAGTTTCTACATGTTCCCAAGGATGCAGAAGGAGTAACTGCTTATATCTGGGTGCACTGTATGTACAGATTCCTCTCTGCTCTTCCCAGGATTTGCTCACCTCAGTATTTCAGGAAAAACTATTGTCATGGTCTCCAAATCTAGAAGAAGACCCAGTGTCTTGTTAATTACGCTACTTAGCAGAGCCAGATAGCTTCTTGCCTGGGCTCTTCTTCACAAATATATGTGTATACATTTTGACTGTAACTATTAAGCAATAATAATTAATAATCTGCCCAAGAACTAAATTTATTGTAGCAAATTAAAAAAACAGTTTTAAACTGTCAAAACATTAACAAGAGTAAGTACAATTAAATACATTAATAATGAATTAAGAGGCATAGAATCAAAATCATGTGAAGTATTAGTACCGCTTTATAAAGCCTTAGTAAGGCTACACCTGGAATACTGCATCCAGTTTTCATCACCACATTACAAAAAAGATGTTGAGACTTTGGAAAAAGTGCAAAGAAGGGCAACTAAGATGATTAAAGGCCTGGAAACTAAAAGATATGAAGAACAGTTATAGGATTTGGGTTTGGCTAGTCTAGAGAAAAGAAGGACTAGAGGTGACACGATAGCAGTATTCCAGTATTTGAGAGGTTGCCACAAAGAGGAGGGGGTCAACTTATTTACCAAAGCACCAGAGGGCAGGACAAAAAACACTGGATGGAAACTAATCAAGGAGAGAAGCAACCTGGAATTAAGGAGAAACTTCTTAACGGTGAGGACAATTAACCAGTGGAACAGCTTGCAGTCAAAAGTTGTAGGTGCTTCATCACCGGAGATTTTTAAGAAGAGACTGGACAGCCACTTGTCTGAAATGGTATAGGGTCTCCTGCTTGAGCAGGGGGTGGGACTAGAAGACCTCTAGGGTCCCTTCCAGCCCTATCCTGATTCTGAATATAAGGAGAATTCATGAAACACTAGCCCAGGATACAGTCACTTAAAGTCTGCTATTTATTGTTGGAGAAGATTGTCTTAGCCTCATACTGAAAACAGATCAATACAGATGCCAGATATGAGTCTATGTGGAAAGGATTCTACAAGCAGATCCTAAGATGGAAAGATGATCTTTTTCCATGTAGCCAGTTGTCCCTGAGAAGAAAACAATGTAGATAGGCAACCAATATCACAAGAGCTTGCTCCATGTTGACTTTCCCACCCTCACTTCTACCAGACCATTATCATCTATGTTTTTCTGGGAAAGATCCCTCAAGACAATGAAAAGGCAAGTGACAAGCACTACTGTTCTCTAGAAAGGATCATAGAATTTGAAATGCCATATTATTAAAGTAGTGTTTTGTATTAAAACTGTAATTTTTATCTTTATTATTGTTTATATTGCTTTTAATCTGAGCAGGTAGAAGCATGTAACTACCTTGTGTAGACCCAGAAGCTATGGAGGGTTAGGCTTGGATGGGTCACTTCAGAGAACACCAGGTTTTTAGCAAGATTGTAAAGTAAAAAATAAAATAATCCAGGAAAAGACAATGCAAACCACTTCGAAATAATTGCCAAGAAAACAGACCACATACCAAACCCATTCCAAAGCACACTGCTGTACCCAGTCCGTCTGTCCTTAACCTGAACCCACATTTTCTCAAGATTAGGTGATTAGAGTCCAAAGCACCCTTATGGATTTGAATTCAAAACACTACGCATCCTTGCTTTTACCCTATTACTCTCTTGTTTTGGGAGGCATGTCATTTTATAAACAACTGTAATAAAGAAAGTAAGTGTCCTGGCTAGTCCTCAAAGAAAGGTCTGCAAGGATAATCAGAATGTCTTAGAAGGTACATATAAGAGATGCATCCCTGAGATACTTTGACTTCAATGTTTAGACCTGGTATCTTAATTGAGCCTGGCAAAGAACTACCGTATTTTTCAGAGTATAAAACGCACCTTTTTCCCCCCTAAAAGGGGGTGAAAATTTAGGTGCGTCTTATACACTGAATGTAGCTCCGCCCACCCACTGGCCCCCACCCTTTGGCCTCTGCCTAGCAGCAGTTACCTCCTTGCAAGCAAACAGCAAGAAAAAACAGCTCCTTTCAGCTTCAGCACATCCTAATTAGCACAAGTTGATTGGATCGGCCTCCCGACTCTCAGCTGATTTGCTCTCAGCTGTTTTGCGCAGGGCTCTGCTGTTTGCTGCAAAGAGGTAAATTGCTGGAGCAGATTTTTTTCCCCCTTGTGCTAATCAAGCTATGCTGAAAACGAAAATGAAAGTAAAGCAGGCTGTTTGCTGTTTGCTGCAAACAGGCAAAATTGCTCAGAGGCAGAGGGAGATTTCTTTTTCTTCTTTTCCTCACCAAAAAAGGTAGGTGCGTCTTATACTCCAGTGCATCTTATACTCCGAAAAATACGGTAGTAGCTCCTGAAGGTGTAGTAGAGAAAGCATCTCAAGACAACTGAGTATGTGAAAAAAAGGCTATGCTGGAGTAAAAGGAAGAAACAACAATAAAAATGTAACACTGCTGCATCCAGTAAAGATGACTGTATCAACTTACCCTCAAATAAAACCCAGTATTTTAAATAATATAGAGAAAACTAAAATGTTTCAGAACAACCAAATTACATTACTATACAACTGCTTTTGGGCAGAATTAAGCCAACTGTTCCTTTCAAAAATTATATTAGATAAACAATTAAATTTATATAATAATTCATTTGGAGAAACGGAGCACAAAAAAAGGGAAGTAAAACTTTTTTTAATGATCAAAATTCAGTGGAGGAGATTAAAGCACATGTCTTTCCACTGAAATACAATAAGCTCAATTTTAGGTGGCTTGGGCCACAAATTCTACAGAACACTTAAATAAATGTATTAAATTACAAATAAAAATATGCATTGGGGTGCATGTCAATGCATAGTAATTACAAAAATAGATTTAATTGAGTAATAACAACCAAAAAAAAAAAAAAACCCAACAGACGTAGTGATGATTAATTATGCATCTGGTAGCATGTCACATCCTTTGTGTGTGCCTATCAGATACTGAAGAGAAAAGGCATGGACAGTGTCCAGTCCCAGCAAGCAAATCATTTGGAAACAGTCATAGCCATAGATCAAAAGATTTTTCACTCTATCTGCAGTAGATTTAAACTCACCCAACCTAACCTTTTGCTGCAGACAAAACCAGTTAGAAAAGAAAAAAGGCTCCTTAGAATCCATAGATAATAAAAGAAGATTTGGAGTGCAGGGCAGGGGGTGAGAGATGCAGAAAAGAAGCAGGCAGACATAACCACTAAATACATAGCCCAAGACAGCTGTTTTACATCGTGGTTTCAGATACTGAAGACAGAAAAGTTTCCACCAGCCCTTTACTCTCCAAAATTAAACTGCACGTACAGCTTCTGTATTTTATTTGGGTGAACAGGTATTTCATCTCATTATTGTAATACAGTTTTAAAAGATAGGTAAGTTTTTATAAGGTTATGATTATTTCATTTTCAACTCTCTTTATTTAATATCACCAAAGATATTAGGGGTTCCTATAACACTGGCACATGCAAAATGTAGTTTCTTTCAAATACATTATCACTCCTAAATCTTTGTTGACTAACTCAGTTATTTCATTTCAAAATATTAAAATCATTTCTTTGAGTGTTTTACTTTACTGCATATTAAGGCTAACACAGGTTTTTGTTCAAATATAATAAAAACGTTATATCAGTTCAGAAATATTTCATTTCAAGTCTTTTAATCAAAGACTTGCCATAAATGCAACTTTCTACAGCTCTGTCTATTAGCAGAATAGAACAATCCAATAAGTGATTTGTGTAATAAGATTCTTCATAGAGAATATTCCTAAAAAATACAGCAACGAAGCAATGAGAAGCATACTAAAAATATACCCCTTTTATTTAAATATATACATTTAAGTTATTATTCACATATCACAGCTACTGTTTGTTCAATGTAAAATAAGCACTGCTGAAGTCATTAGAAAACCTGAAAAATCCACAAAGCCTGCAATCATGCGTAAATCAGACTAACAGGCAATCCATGGCTTAAAAGGTAATATAATAAACAATAATTATATAACAATATGGAGATAATATCAAATACCACATTTATTTCAAATTAACTGATTAGAACAAGCACCATTTTGGCTATGGCTGTAAACTGAGATCCTCTTAATAATATACATGTATAGAAATACACTGTAATTCCATTATCTCCATAATTATACACCATATACGAATAAACTAGAATTTAAAAAGTAGTTTATTCTGGAAATATTGTAAATTCATTGAAAAGTAATTCTGGTAGACTTTAAATAACTGAAGTTAACTTGCTCACATTGTGAACTATGGTAATTTACAAGTGTTTAAAAAGAAACAATCCTATCCCAAGTATATGGAAACATATGCAACTAAAATATTTGGATCTCTACCTTCATTAAAGTTAAATATGAACTTGTGTATCAAGTAATTCATAGTCATGAAAATTGCCCTTCTATGGAAGTTAGACAGATTAATTTCCGTAGGACTCACTTCCAAGTATAATGTTTCAGCTCACGGTCATTAAGATATTATATGAACAATTACATCAATTATATAAATAAAGACAGTGTTTAGCCACAAGCATCATAAAAGTTTTACCTCAAAGACCTTAATGCTGATATCAGGGAAAGGCAATATATCAGTGAAACAAAACAATCCTGCAGGGAAATGAAGGAAGAGAAACCTTCCCATAAATATAGCATTCTAAATCACTGGGCAGTCATGTTAATTACCGGGCCATCCACATTTCACCTTTTTGTGTGTGTACAGGTATTACTTGCCTTTTTAAAAAAATCTCTCATTCATAATTAAATAAAAAAGGTCCTTTTGCAAAAGGAAATACACACACAAGAGCCATTAATAAGCAGAGCTTTCCGTCCAGGAGCACAAGGGAAAACCAAGATCCATCTACAAATGGAAACAGGGTTAATAGCTGCAATTCCTCTGTTGAACTTGTGAGCTTGACCCATTCATTTAGTCTGACCATTGGGAAACACAATCCAGAATTGCACCTTTTCCAATTTATACTCTGCAGCCATTTAGCTCCATCGAAAGAGTAGGAATGTATGAAAATGAAAGGCAAAAGCCACCCATTCTTTTCCCAGGCTGTTCTTCTATAAATGGAAGCACAGAGAATGTTTAAGCAACAAGGTTAAAAGATCTCCTGGAAAATTAAAAAGGGAGTAACAATTAAGCTAACTGTCTGGAAGATATACGCTCTGCTTCATTTTAATTTTCAGTAAGCCAAAAATGCTTCTAAGTTAGAGCTGCTGAATATTTATACCTGCACAGCTCAATCACCCCAAAAGTGTATCACATTAATTCCTGAGTGAAGAGGATATTCAGCCATCTCTTCAAAGGGAGAACGTGAATTGTCCACAGTCCAAAGTCGGTTCCCTTCCTTTCTCTTTAAGGCAAAAGTTGCTTAGAAACAGCCTCCAGAAATGGAGATCTGGCTTGGTACATACACACGGAGAAGGAGGCACGTTAAAAATCCAAAGCCAACTGGAGCTGAACAGAGGGCAAGACACGTCCTTCTGCTATTCCCACTCCAGGAGGGCAACAAAAAGAACCCCTCCTTCCCATTTGCTTTACGAGGATAAGCCACGTGCACAGCAGAGAAAGCGCCCCTCCCGGCTCCTCGGCCCTTCTCTCTTCTCCCGCCCTCGAGGCTCTCCAGCGGGTTTTCCCCGGCCAGTTCAACGCCAAGGACGAGATCTACCCCTCCTCAGCCGGTCTTAAAGGAGCGAGGGAGGGTCGCTGGGAAAACCAAGGAAAGGGCAAAGGCATTCCTGCGCGGCTGGAGAGTTGGTTAGACCAACCCAACCCGCACTTTCAACCCTCAAAGAAAATGGCCCGCAGCCTCCCTAATGAATTCGTCAGGGCTCCGGGATCGCGCCTTTCCCCCGCCTCATTAACTCAAGGCCGATGAGACGGATTGTAACGGGAGGAAATGCAGATCAATCGGCCGAAGCCTCCAAGTGGCTTTTAACCCAGAGAGACCCTGCGCTCACTCGGCACTGGCCCGCCGCCTCCTTCGCCTGCACGCCAGCAGGAGCTTCAGCTCCTCTAGGCGGACTAAGATCCCAACAAGGAGCTGCTGACGGACGCGTCGATTCCCGGGAGGCCAGGGCGAGCGGGACGGCTTTTCCGCAGCCTTTCGCTTCTTCGACAGATGCCCGCAACCCTCCGTCTTCCCTCTCAGGGTCCTCCCTTAAAAGTTCCGTCACCGGCGAGGTCCCGGGCTCTTAAAGCCGCCAGGGCTCGGCCGCAGTAGGCGAGGACCAGCTTCCTGGCTCGCTTCCCCTCTTTTTCCGCAGGCGTTATTTGCTCGAAAGTGTTTAAGTTTATTGCTCAAATGATGTTTCTAATTAGCGCTTCGGACCATAAATCCGAGCGGCTTTTGTTTCCCAACTGATTTATTATTTTCAAGAGCATCGACCTCAGACGGGGCGGCGGGGAGAGAGCGAGAGAGATGGGGAAGCCTCAAACCGAGAGAACAGCAGGGATCCACTCGAGGCCCGCGAATAGAAAGGCGGCTGGCGCCGAGCTAAAGCTGCCAACCCGCGTCTTCTCCTTGGCAGGAGCCCCGGTGGTTCGGGATGACCGGCTCGTCGAGCGTAACTCGGCTCTGGGAAAACCGAGACGGGGGTTCTCTCTAAGTAGCAGGCGCGACCAGCGGAGATGCGGCTGCGGAGTGAGGTGGAGGCGAGAGCGCAGGGCCCTTATAGGCTTGGCCGGGGTTGCTTCCTTGGCCTCTCTGGAAAGGTGCGGGTTCCAAGGGCGCAAACTAGCCTATGCCAAAAGACGGGATGTCGTCGATTAAGCATTTTCTCCCCTCCCCAGCCTTGTGCCTGCCCCCCTCCCAATTCCCGGATTTCTACTTTTTTTATTTATTTATTTATTTATTTTATTTTTAATTTGATTTATATGCCGCCCTTCTCCGGAGACTCAGGGCGGCTTACAATGCGTTAAGCAATAGCCTTCATACTTTTGTATATTTATACAAAGTCAGCTTATTGCCCCCACAAACTGGGTCCTCATTTCACCTACCTTAGAAAGGATGGAAGGCTGAGTCGACCTTGAGCCTGGTAAGATTCGAACCTGCAGAAATTGCAGGCAGCTGTGTTAATAACAGGGTGCATTAAACCACTGTACTACCAAGGCTCTTTTACTCTTCACTGTACTTCTGGAAGGATAAGATTTTAAACTATATCTTGCAACCTGGGTCCGTCGGTCGGCAAAGATTTGGGGGGGGGAGGGGAAACTTATAAAAAATAGAGGGAAAAGCAGACGAGCAGCGAAGACTCGCCTGGAAACAAATCCTGCTTTACAACAGCTACTAGGTCCGACTGCTTGACACATGAGACGGCTGCAGCTGGACTGGACAAGTCAAATAGAGGCTACTCTACAACAGCCATCGACGGCTTCTAGCGGGATGCAGAAGGTTACGGCCTCCCGCAAGCCCTCTCGTTCCGGTCCCAATCCCGGTTTTCGATTCGGGCTACCCAGTTCTCCATTAGCCCGCTCCACAGACAACCTCAGAAGTGGCGGAAGCCCGCTCTTTACGCCCCCCCCTCAAAAAAAAAGCTCGAGAAGCAACCGGACGGGGACCAGAGCATTGGAATGAACGAAGAGATGGTGGTGGGGGCGGATCGTTGGGAGCAACCGGTGCGCCGCCTTGCCAATGGAGCGCTTTCCAAATAAGACTTGGTCCCGTGGAGAACACTGGTGGCCCACGGCCCCCACCCAGCCGCTGGGTCCTACTCAGTTCTAACACCCGATGGGATGAATGAACGGAGAAGATAACGGGTTAGGCAAGGCTTGAGGCCTCACTTCTTCTTCAAATCATGACAATCCCCAAATCCCAGAAACACAGGATTGCTTATTTCCAAGCCCCTCGGAGAGAACAAAGACTTGCAGCAAAGCGGCTAAAAATGATTGTTGTTGCTGTTTGCCGAGATCCGAAAATCTCGCTGTTTTTAAGTGAAATACAATTGTGCCCACACAAATCCCGTCTGTCACCTATTTAGCGCCCAACTAGAAAATAAGATATATCTTACTCATACGTAGGCTATTTTACACTGATGATTAGCCGAAAATATTAAAGAATTCTGTAAGTATCTACTGGAATGAGGGGTGGGTGGGTTTAGTGGTGAATGAACTTTTTTCTCAGAAAAGAGTCAGTGCTTTCACTTAGCTCTCCCTCTCTCTAAAATAGTTTACAATTTATTTACGATTAAGCACAAACCTTTTTGCGTGGAAGCCCCGGCTGACCCGCTTACACTGGTACCTAAGAATAAATATTTGTCTTAGCCCTTCGGGACGAAAATAACTAATAAATCTCGAGATACTGAAATGTGATAATTGTTAAACAATTGCTTCTGAGATCACTGGCTGGAGTCCAGCAGGAACTCCACTTGTAATTAGAAATACAATAATATAACGTGCCAAACTTCAAACTCGAAACCTCTTTTTCATAGTGATAGAATATTAAGCCATATCTACTGTTTTGCAACAGTATACTAGGCGTATTGCACGGTATCGTTAATTTTAAGCGAAACACTGTTCAGGTTGGATAATCAAGGGTCCTAATTGTTTTTTATAATTGGGTTCATTTTTACAAATGCTGGAGTTGTTGAGCAGCAACAGATTTAGAGAGGAATCGCAACGGTCCTGCTGGAAAAGTAGTACTGTGTAAATCTGTGTGTGTTCATGTGTGAAAACTACGCTTTTCCTTCTTTTCTTCTTCCTTCATACGTTTTTCCTTCCCCGCCATGTTCAATAGGTTGCTAATCTGTCTTGCTATCCGTTGTAGAACGATCCGTTTCAGTCTAAACTGGGACCGCAAGCCCCCGATTTGCATCTTGAGCATCCCCAGGAGCATAAGTGGAGATCTTGCATTACTATTCACAGCAATGTCTTCAATAGCAACTTTTCCTAATTTCTCTCTCTCTCTCACTCCCATTTCTGGAGGACCGAGGTGCCTTCTCTCCTGGCCTTCGGCTAATTGGGAAATAGGGTACAGCGGGGTAAGGTGCGTGCTCGTTTCCACAGACGTGCATGAAATCAACGCCTGTGCCTTAAGCATCTTTCCAGTCTCTTTCTCTCTTTCCCGGCCTCCTTCCTCAGCATCTGCAATCGTGGCGGGCCCCGCAGCGGCCGTGTAGGCGGCTCGGCCCAGCGATTGGCTGGCCCTCTGACAGCTCTGGCGGCGATTGTAGGATTCCCGAGCCACGCCTCCCTTCAGCAGGGCCCTGGGACCATTCATAAACTAAACGACCCTCTCCGCAAAGGCAGAGACCTCCAGACGTCCGCGCCGGGAGAGGACGCGAGGCGCAGGAAAGTAATAAGAGAGGCTGCATCCAGCTCCAAAAGTGGGAGGGGGAAGGAAACGGAAAGCGGCGGGAGGGGGTGAGAGAAATCCTGGAAAGCGGAAAAGTGCATCCACACGCACACTCCTTCCTGCTGCTCAAGACAATATACTCGGAACAAAAGGGAAGGTTTACCTGTAATCAATTTTTTAACAAAGGGGAAATCCCGAAGGGGGCCTAAAGCTGGACTTAAACTTAAGAACTTTGACGAGGAGCAGGCCGGGAATCAGCGGCGGAAAGGTTGCCTTTGGGCGAGTTCTTCAGCCGAGGCCTCCGGAAGAAAAGCAACGCTACAGAGCAAAGCGGCGCTGCCGCGGCCTGAACTAGACGAGAGGAGAGAAGGGAAAGAGAACGGACGCCTCGGCTTCCCCTCTCGTCCGCGCCGTCGATCCAGAATTTGGGCCCCCCGAGCTCACATTTTTGCTGCGGCAAGTCAAATCCCCCCAAGTACGGAAGAAGGAACGAGTTTTTCCAATGAAGAACTGAAGCCCCTTCGAACCTGAGCAGGCCAACAACCGGGCGCAGCTCCGATGTAAAGGAAGCGCCAAACTTTTGCGCCGGTGGCGGCGACAGCGCGGGTTCCGACGGTCTCCCGTCCTCCCTCTCGTCCTCCTCGGCGGTGGCAGCGACCGGGCGAAGCGGGCTTGGCTTCTGCCCGCGCGCACGGAGACGGCGGCTGCGGCGTTGGATCCGTCAACGTACTGCGAGAGCCCGGTGTACAGCCCGGACGTTTGCCCCAACATGATCGCCGCGCAAGCCAAGCTCGTCTACCAACTGAATAAATACTACACGGAGCGGTGCCAGGCCCGCAAGGCGGCCATCGCCAAAACCATCCGCGAAGTGTGCAAGGTCGTTTCCGACGTGCTGAAAGAGGTGGAAGTGCAGGAGCCGCGGTTCATCAGCTCGCTGAGCGAGATCGACGCGCGCTACGAGGGCCTGGAGGTCATCTCGCCCACCGAGTTCGAGGTGGTGCTCTACCTCAACCAGATGGGCGTCTTCAATTTCGTGGACGACGGCTCGCTGCCGGGCTGCGCCGTCCTCAAACTGAGCGACGGCCGCAAGCGCAGCATGTCGCTGTGGGTGGAGTTCATCACCGCCTCGGGCTACCTGTCGGCGCGCAAGATCCGCTCGCGCTTCCAGACGCTGGTGGCGCAGGCCGTGGACAAGTGCAGCTACCGCGACGTGGTCAAGATGATCGCCGACACCAGCGAGGTCAAGCTCCGCATCCGCGAGCGCTACGTGGTGCAGATCACGCCCGCCTTCAAGTGCACCGGCATCTGGCCGCGCAGCGCTGCCCAGTGGCCGCTGCCCCACATCCCCTGGCCGGGACCCAACCGCGTGGCCGAGGTCAAGGCCGAGGGCTTCAACCTGCTCTCCAAGGAATGCTACTCGCTGACCGGCAAGCAGAGCTCGGCCGAGAGCGACGCCTGGGTGCTGCAGTTCGGCGAGGCCGAGAACCGCCTGCTGCTGGGCGGCTGCCGCAACAAGTGCCTCTCGGTGCTCAAGACGCTGCGCGACCGGCACCTCGAGCTGCCCGGCCAGCCGCTCAACAACTACCACATGAAGACGCTGCTGCTCTACGAGTGCGAGAAGCACCCGCGGGAGACCGACTGGGACGAGGCCTGCCTGGGCGACCGCCTGAACGGCATCCTCCTGCAGCTCATCTCCTGCCTGCAGTGCCGCCGCTGCCCGCACTACTTCCTGCCCAACCTCGACCTCTTTCAGGGCAAGCCCCACTCGGCCCTGGAGAGCGCCGCCAAGCAGACCTGGCGCCTGGCCCGGGAGATCCTCACCAACCCCAAGAGCCTGGACAAGCTATAGGGCGCCCGGGGCTCCTTTGCAAACTCTGGAAGGGGGACGGGCCCCAAGACTGAAGGCGCGGCGGCGGCGGCGGCGGCGGCGCTGCTCCTCCGCTCCCCTTTTCCTAAAATGTCCTTAAAAAGACAAGACTCTCCCGGCAGTGAAAGGACTTGGCGGCAGCCGAGCGAAACCCGAGGTACATTTCTTCCCCTCCCCGCCCTGACTCTTCCGTGTGTGTGTGTGTGTGAGCCCCCCCGCCTTCTCTCCGTCGCTCTTTTCTCTTGTCCGTTTGCCTGAATGTTGTCACCAAGTGAAAAACAACGCTATTTAACTAGATGTACGATTTTCTTTCTTTAAAAAAAGTGAGGAAAGAAAACAAAATAAATTAAAAGACGAAAAAAAAAAAATCAGAATCCCCAAAAAGAAAGAGAAAAAAAAGAAAAGAAAAAGTCACCGCTATAAAAGTTTACTGGTGCTAAATGTATATTCCAGTGCCAATGACAGACTATATGCACTTCTTTTCCTTCCCACCATTTGCTTAAATTTGAACTTGTTGAAAACAGTTAAGAAACCTCATAAAAAAAATAAAAAAAATCGAATTTAACTTTCCATTGCCTTCGTGTCTCTTTATTCCAAACATCGGCAATTAAGAGGTGATTGTACGGAAGAACTTTACTTTTTAAGCAGAAAATAGGAAAAGCAGAAGGGCAACTAAAATAGATTTTCCACTTACAAATTATAACAAGTATTTTGAATGTTTCTAACTGATACCAAACGAATTATCCAAATAGGGAAGTGTTTCTGTTGTAAAACAACTCTGCAGCCTTACGGAGCTATTTTTTTCCACCAGGCAGCCATTAGTTTTTAAATTTTATTACAAGTTGATATAACTTCCCTTTCTTTGTAGAATATAAATTCTTTCTTTCTTCACTTATCTATCCTTCTGCCTTTTCTAGCACAGAGATAATATTCAATATTACATTAATTTCAAGGCTGTGTAAAATTACCCCTAAATATATAATTTAGGAAATCTAGGAAATTTTCATTCTTATATAGTTTTGCCAAATGTATACATATGCATATGGAACAAGATGGGAACCATTTTTAAGGATCATTCTCCAGGACAACTGACACTGATTTCCATATTACAATGATCTTCATTCAGAAAGGATTTTTCATGTGTTTTAAATATGATTTCTCTCTTCTGAAGGAGTCAAATGTGAGAGTTATAGGTTTTGTACAAACAAATTTTGATGTGCATATTTATCTAATCTATAGCGGCCTTGTACTACTGGAATTTTTCTAACTTCATCCTGAACCTATGCAAGTTTATCACTGGCATCAAAGTGGCTTGCTTCCAAATAAATATGAAGGGAATTGCAGCCTTACAAAGATATGAATTTTTTGTTTCCCTCCCCAAAAAAACTTACTTTCATTTTTTATTTAGATAAATTGTCACAGAAATTTTTTGTGATTTTTTTTTTAATACTTTGGAAAGGTTGATTAGTCTTTGCATATAAACATTATGCCTAAAAACAGTCTAAATTGAAAATGAAAAATTGTTTTAGTTTTGGTGCATTGATAAAGGTCTAACATATATTTCCTGCTTGAATGCCAATGTGCTTATTTGTGCAGTATCTGCTTTGGGGCAAAAAACAAAGCTAAAGAAACCCAAATGTGATAAGTACATCATTATGCTGAAAATGGTTCGAATCTGATAATGGCTTATAATGAACTGAGTTTTCATACATGCTCCACCAGCCATTCCACTAGCCCAGAATAAAGGCTATGCTCTAGAATTCAAGAATCTTGTTAGGAACAGGCTTTCAGTAAGAATATAAACTTTGATGCTATCAGTAACAACAATATCCCCAGCTGCTTTACTTCAAAAATCCTGTCACAAGGTTTTTCCTTCCCAGAGTTTAGAAAAATACACAGACAAATTAAATTGATCAAACTGGGAAACCCTATTAATTAAAGAGGCTTTGAAGCAAGTGCAGGATTGGTACTGGAAGAAGGGGTGTGGCTACTCAAGTTTTAGTTATCCACAGCATATGGAAACAGGAGGGAGGGAAGAAAAAGAAAGGACATGGGAAAATGCCAGGGTTGTAAGAAAACAATGTTGTTTTACTGCATGACTTCATAACCCAAACAACTAAAGATTTAGAAAGTTTCCACAAGGAGAACTCAACAGCTTGATGCTTATCCTACTATCACTAGCACAAACATTTCCCAATTTCCATATAAATTAATACAGTTGACTGCTTTTCTAACGTTCTATGACTACCATCAGTTTAAGATGTCTGGCTCACATTGTTTTTAAAGTAATATTGTAAACCGAATGCCAGTTTACTTCTCTCTTACTAGGAGAGAAGTGATTTCAAAGCAGCAGGGAAATACATATAGTTTAGTCTAAAACAATGTATACTGAAGTTTCTAATGCTACAATGAGGTAAATGTAAATTAAGTATTCTGCCTCTTTATTTGATGGTTGCATATTTACTTTTAGAATAAATTAGCACCCAAATAAACTGCAGTTAAACTGAAGCTCTTATATGCACACTACTCTTATCTTGAAAAGTTTACATGCTTCTTGTAAGTTTATAATTTTAAATTAGCTAGTGGAATGCTATATAAAAGTGTATTTTTTGAAAAAAAAGTTTCAGAATTACTTTCTACTAGATATTAAAAATTTCATAAATGATACTATTCATATTGTAAAAATATTCATAGAGAACAATAAAATTGCAGGAGTTAGTGTAACAGTTGCCTATATAGACATAATCTGCATACATCAGATCATTCAGTTTTGTGTTCCATTTTCTTCAAGAAAGCACTGCAAATCACTCTTATTTTAAAAAACAAACAGAATTATTTCTATAATAAAGCACATCTTTAAAAAGACTGCATGTTCAGTAATACTTTCTAATATGAAAAACATGGTGAATATTTTAAAGAAATAAGTTTAAATTTATAAACAGAAATGCTCCTTTGTGAAGTAATGAAATGGAATTCACTTTTGTATTTGGAGACTACAGTATATTTAAGAAAAGCTTAAGGAGAACAATACAGCACAAATGTCAAAAAAAATCATGCTTTCAGAACAAAATGTTATTTAACATTCAAAGCCAAAACACAGATATCAAGGGGCAGTACTGCTAATTTAAGATATTTTACCCATTCTCTTGTTTTCAAGCAATTGTATTTCAGGCATCTCCCTGGAGGGTTCTGCCTTGAGGTAATTAAGAAAGGTTCTTAGAAGTAATATATTTCATACTTAAATAGACTCACATATATGAGCACTCGACTTTGGCTAAATCAAGGACTGAAAAACTTAGTCAATAGACAGAAAAGCCTGGATGGAAAGATTACTTATTATTTGTCTTTTAAAAGGAGGGAGAGTGAAAGTCAGAGATCTCTTACCTTGGGATCCATTTTCTTAAAACTGGGTTCTTCTTCATCTACCTCAAAATACACTTCAGAGGTGGTGATGGACAGAGTGCCTTTCACTACTACACAAGGGGCCACGAGCTGAGCTGGTGTACATAGACTAACAGGACCTAGAAAAGAAAAGGAAAGCACACACTTTGTTTGCCATAATCTGAAGAACAAGCACAACATTTTCTAAATACACATATGCATGTTACTTCTTTTATTCTATCAATACAGCCCACCCTTTACAAAACAAGCTGCCTCTAACAAAGGACATTTTTATATACACTCCAAGAACACATGCAATGCATTTGTTGCACTGCTGGGTTGCCAAAGATTTGAACAAGTACAGCTGCAAGCAATGGAAGTGATTACGTATGCCCATCTAGATGGTTGTTAGATCATCTCATTTTCTACTCCTGAAAACTTTGAAATGCTTCAGAACCAAATGCCTCAGGTAGGTACGTAGGTAGGTAGGTAGGTAGGAAGGAAAGAAGGAAAGAAGGAAGGACCTATTTTAAAAATCTATGATTCCCTGCTATGCACAGCCAAGACATACATTTAAAAGTTAAATATACAGTGCTAGAAACTGAAAAGGATACTGTGTTTCAACTGTCAGTTAAATATGTTTCAAGCTATCCATACATGGCTAGTGCAGCTCAGGGACTGTGGGACTAAACAGCTGGAGCACTGGTTTCCATTTGAATGCATTTTTATTGGAATAATCACATCTCCACAGGGCTTATCACAGAAGCAGATCAGTGTACTACTCAAAACAATAGGCTGGACGCAGTTCTAACAATATGCAGGGTGTTATATAAAGCAGGATCCAGAGAAGGAAAGTGGATTATATTTGTCATCTTAGTGGTTTATAAACAGGGAATTCTGAGAGCAACAAAGAGAATATTTATCATCCTGGCCTTTGTTTTAAAAAATTGTAAAATGTATTTGTGACACGTAACCTTTTGCATTAATAAAGTGGGTATAGATGAGGTGTGCACACGTAGGTAATCAATGGGTGAATAACTGCCCTCCCCAAAAATCCAGATGAATTGTCATTTCTGTCAATTGTTGGAGGTTGTGATAGTCTTTAATCTTGCATCAATCTCAATGTGTGCCAGTAGGACAATGGGAGAGATGCTCTGTTCTGATCGGAGCAGCTTTGCCCTCTATTCCCAGTGTACAAATACATTGTGTTTGCAGATGGGCATCTGAGAGCTGCACGACTGCCGTGATTTCCCAAAGCTCATTCCCACAAATGGATGAAATAAGCAGCTCTGTGTTCTTTTGCTGTCTCCCTTTGCCCTCTGTACATTAGCATGTAATCCTGGGAAGAAATAACATTTTTTCAATCACTTTCAGACATTCAATTACAGGCCAAGGAGACAGCTGCAAGAGCCAGGGCACCTCAGGTCCTGTTGAAAACCCCTGACAATTTCAACTTCATTTCCAACCTGCAGTACTTTATTAGCAAGGATTACTTCTTAATCCTATTGCCATTGTCAAGATTATATAATTAAACTTCCCTTTCACCTCTATTACAGTATGAATGTATTAGCAGAAGTAATGAATGTAGAATGGGGTGGGAAAGGATAGATAGACATGGATCAGATTGGGTGCTCCGGCAAAATCTGTTGAATAGTAGCTCCTATAAGAGCCAGATAAATTGTGCTGGCTTTTAATCACTAGAATATTATTTTGGCATGAGATACATTTTCATGTATTACTTTATTGTGAGGCTAAGCTGATGATTCAATTAATAGAATAAAATGCAAAATGCTATGGAGAGATGTTGCCTAATGAACAATAAGCTCATATCCACTACTTTCAGTGAAGCAGAATTTAACCCAACAAATAACATTCTTCTTTGGGGAGTAATCACGATATATATCTGGATGTATTTTTATAGAAGTAAAAGGGGAAAAAAGAGTAGCATCTAATTTTCAGTTCAAGACCAGAGAAAATTAGGTACATACTTAAAACCTCAAAGCAGAAAAAGTTGCTTTTGCTTCTTCTTCTTTTTTTTATAAACTGCACAAATCTGCTATAGTAACACATATCCTTTTTTCCATTTCTTTAAAAAATAAAAAGGAAAATATAGTATGACTGGCATGATTGCTGCAGAAAGGGAGCCAAGTTACCAAATGATTTACGAGTATTAAGCAAAGATTTCGGATTAATTGTCAAGCCTGGTATAATATATTGGAACACTGGGATTTACGGTTTAGAAAAATGCCTAGAAAAAGCTATCCCCTCCAAAAAATATTAGGTACACAAAAGCAAATGTGCATATCTGAAATATTGTATCACAAGTCCTCAATAAACAGAATCTAAAGCAGTAATTTGAAAGTTATTTTTTATGGACAGAAAATAACTTCATCAGGAAGAAAGAAGCCTCTAGTACTTAAGTATGTAAGTGTGTGTGTGTGTGTGTGTGTGTGTGTGTGTGTGTGTACTGTATGTCAGCCACTGCAGAAATGGTATTACTAAGGTACAACTAAACCAGTACAGAGATTCTAGAATATAAATAGCAGAAATTACCAGTTAAATTCTCAAGTTCTTTCTCCTCCATGGATGACAAATTATCATCATCGACTTCCAGGAGAATCTCACTTTCTGAATTCTGATTTCCTAAAGCCTGATTCTTGATAGACTGTTTTCCTTTAACAAGTACATCTTCATCTGGAGCTGAAATGAAAGAGAAACATAGCTGTCAGCTATCAACAGTTACAGTGAGAAGGTGGGAGGAGGAATAGCCTTGCTTATATACACCCTGAAGACTTAGGATGGAGAAAGAAAGTTACCTGGGAAAGAGTCAAATAGTCTGGTGAACTGTTTTAATACTGGGGAAGGAGGGAGTGATGGCTGTAATTCAGTGAAACACACAACTAGCTCTAAACCAAGTTACATGATATTCAAAGCAAACAACCTGTTTCATTTCCAGCCCTGGCTCCTATTCACTCACTGAAACACCTGTAAGCAGATTTAAAAAAAAAAAAAAAAAAAGTTAAAGGCTGCAGGAAAGTAGCTGGCTTGTATTTGGAGACACAAGATAGCTGTAACATATATCTGGCAATAGATCCCATCAAGCTTAGTAGAGAACCTTACCAAAGACTATGCAGAGGAAGGAGATTTTACACACAGCGCCATTCTCAAGAGGGAAGCTGGCAGATAGACAAACCAGCCAAACATGCCTAATGGAAGTTAGTGGAGGAGATTCATACTGAGCCAGAACAACAGACATCAGCAAAACTTCAGCTTCATGGATTTCAATGAATTTAAACCAATACAATATTTAGACCAATGTCTGTATAAAAATGAAGAAATTCTGATTTTGGGGAGTCAGGCAGGGAAATAGGCTGCAATTTAAACTGAACATGGGTAGGTTTATTAACAAAATGGGCTTTGAACCTCCCTGTTCTTCACCATCATCACACTTCCTTTTATAATACAGAAGCTGCACATCTTTTCTGGAACATTCTCCTTGTGAGGACAGTGGTAGGAGAATATGCTGGTTGAAGGGGACATTCTTGCTCACAATCCTCACAGAGATTGCTTTAGGGCTGTGGGGGGGGGGGGCTGGCTTCACAGCTGCGTCCCCTCCCTTTTGGGGGGACAGCAGCTAGCCAGAAATAACATTAGTGGCTACTGCCAAGATACTGATTCTGTCACCCCAATCTAGTTCTTTCTCCTCCCAGATCTTAGCCAATAGGCACGGCGCAGGTCCATGGACACCACCGAAACATGGGCCTGATCCTCCCTCTGCGGAACCAAGAGATAAAAGGATGAGGTCACGAAAGCCCATTATTACGTGTTGGGACTTACTCAATGCTTACTGGGCTCCCAGGGACGTGGCTTTAGAGCGCGCCGTGAGGCTTCAATCTATACAGGCGTGCCTATATAGCAGCCAAAGGACCGTAAGAAAAAAACACGCGCGTGGAAAGCGGAAAGTCCGAAGTTGGAATCGGCTGTTCTGCGCGCGCTCGCGGGTGGAGACGCGTTCAGCTGTAAGTGGAATCGGTTCTTTTGAGAAGTTGCTGGGAGAAGGCAGAAAGCGAAGGCGGCACTATTTCAAAGTTTTGGGGCCTGATATTCCTCCTAAAGGCGCCGGGGTTTCTCCTTCCAGGGCGGCTACGGGAGGATAGAAATTGAAACTTGTCGCAGAACTTAAGGCAGCTCGGGATCCAAGTCCCTCAGTGCCTTTCAAGCTACGAAGCCTGTGTGAAACGCACCTTTATTGGGGAAATAGCAGGCTGACCCTGGCGCCGCCTTGGCGACATTGGTCCGCGTTACAGGCGGCAGCAGAGGCTGCCTGTCCCCAAGCGCAAGAATGAATGACAGTTCGCTTTCTTCTTCTTCTCCTTCTGGAGCGGCACGCTCAGGGCCAAGGTATTTTAAGACGCGCTCCCCGTTTCTGAGAATATCATACCAACCGAGTCACCCAAGGCAACTTAAGGATTTTTTAAAAAAGGTTTGAAAAAACCAAAACCAACAACAACAACATACCTACACGGAAGGCAACGTGGCAGATTTCTCTTTTTAAAAAGGCGCTTAGGATCTGGAGGCTCCAGGGGAACGCGCAGATTGTTAAGAGACTCCGCCTGGCTGCGGCGGCAGAACCGAGTTAGGAAAGCGGCGGCATCGCCCGGCCAAGAAGCTCTCCGGGGACACAAAGCGCTCAGATCGCTCCGGCACGGCTAGCCAGCGGAGCCACCAGTCGGCCGTACCGGCTTCCTCGAAATTCTGCACTATGAATTCAGGGCAAGTAAGCGGGAACGTACCCGCGGCCTTCCTGCGTTCAAGCGGAGGCTGCGATGTATGAGCGCGGCTCCATCAAAACGGCGCTCAGCGGGACTTTCTCTTGCGCCGGAGGAGATACGGCCACAGTGCCTCGACAGAGAGAGAGAGGAGGGGGGTAGGGGGGGACCGACACAGCGGTGGGGTTCAGCAGCGCCTTCCTTTGCAGAAGGAGTTATTAACAGCTCAACTCCAGCACAAGAAATCGCTTAGAAACCGGTGGGTTTACGCGCAGAATATAGACACGCGCATTTTCAAAGGATGCAGGATGGAAAGGGAAAAGGGAGGATGAGCATGAGGAGAAATCTGCATGATTTTAATGCTGTGCGGACTCAAAGTGAAAGGATGTGAAAAAGTTAGGCTGCAACCCACTTCGTTCTTAAAATTGCAGTAAAACACAATTTAATTATAAGGAATGAGGCTACTGAAATGAACGGGACTTTTAGTCTAAGTACGGCCAGCGCCTTTATACCATCTTTCTCTGACCCATTGACCTTCAAATAGGTTGGATGTCAGCTCCCATAACTCTCGTAAAAGCCATGCTGCCTGGGAATGAGGATGGGGATCTAATACAACTGGAAAAGACCAGCTTCAGGAAGACTAACTTTCTTACTCCATTATCACAAAATTAAAAATTTACCAGTTTTTCCAAACAAAAGTAAAGGCTAATATGAAGACAAAGCCCTCCGTTCAAATAATTCTACTTCAAAATGCATTAAATGAGTTAACTTCTGCAACTGTAATAAATGAATGACCTATTAGTCTGATTTTGTTCTCAGCATTGCTATTGTTCCACCGCTAAATATATTTTCTTTGTATTTAATGCTGACAACAGGAAACAGATAGGAGGCAGCAATCCACTACTTATATATTATCTGCTGTGATACAGCTACAGAACACATGAAACTTATCTGGATTTCTAATAGAGAAAAGAGTTGAAAAAGTATAGACCATTTTAGTTTGTGTTGTAGAAGAAGCAACATACTGGCCTCCATCTTCTTTGGAAACATATGTCAAACATATCCTGGCCAGCCAGCTTCTATCCAAAGCTGATTACGTTTTGATCACAGCCATACACAGTTTAAGGTTCCAAGGAATTATTTTTAAAAACCTTTAATCTGCAAACATTTAGAGAGGAAGGCAATCCCTCGTGGCCATATATAAACTTAATTGTGTCTGTAAGCATGTGAACAGAAATTTCAAATGAAACTATTAACACGATACATAAAGCAAATCAATTTAGAATCTGCGTCTTTAGCTTTTCAAATTCTAAGTTCAATTTAAAATGTAGCCTTTTTTAAATATATTCCATATTTTTTCATATTTTTGCAAATCTGTTTACCAGTAGCAACCATGAAAACTTACTTCTGGACTTATTCAGTGAAAGTTGAAAACCCCTTGTCATGGAAAATATGCAGTTGATATTTAGAAAGGTTTTCCTGTAATTAACTCTCCCTTGAGGATTTTAAGTTAGTAAAATACACATGCACTAATATTTAATTCTCAGTAGTCTAGTTGCTTTCTATGAATTTTTGTTTTAAATTAAGTGACAGCAAAAAATAAAAATAAAGCAGATAGCAAATATGTTTGTAAATTTTAACATGCTGTTTGTAACTTGACACAAAATATCATTTTGTGACTTATAAAACTTTATCTCAATTAGACTTATTTAAAGCTGAGCAACTCCTTTCATACTTGTTAAATTAGGAAATCAAAATGGATGCCACCTTTTCCAAGAATAATTCTAGTAAACTTGTCTATACATGCTAAAAAAAATTCTAATATCTTTTGCCACTTAACAAATATCAACAGATGATTTGATAATCAATTGCCTATGGTACTGAGGTTTAAAACATTATTGAAAAATGCCTGAATAAGGATTTATATATTACCTATGCTTACAGATATGATGTGACTAAAACACTACTTCTTGTACTTTATCCAACCGTATGAGCATTTTGGCTTTTCCACTATCATCGGTAAAGTGGCAGTAATAACTCAAGGCAAAAATCAATGGGTATTCAGTCTAAAATACAGCCTACTTAGGTATCACGACTTCAAAAACACCCCCACTTTATTTATAAGATAAAATTATGGTACCTACACAATCACTCATGTGATTACTGCTGTTATTCTGCTCAAAGAAGGCCAGAATGGTATATAATAAGAATTTCAAAGATGAGGTAAAACAATTAAACAAACTATTGCAAAACAAGACTATAAAATACAATTCAATTATTCACTTAAAAGCAGTTTGTACCTACAAATGTCCTGATCAACAGGTAAATATTCAGTTGTTCTCTGTAGAAAGCATGGTATTAACCATACTTTCCTTGGGAAAGATGTTCACAATTGCAACATGCTTTATAAGCTCCACTCTGGGCCATCCTATTATGAGCAATCCTACAACAGATTTCTCCCAGATGATCTCATGACTCAAGCTGCACTGAAAAAGTAGATTTTCTAAAATGTATTTGGCTTGAGGCCAATCCCTTAACATAGACTCAGTAGCACACAAGCAATCACTATCATGATTCTATTTAGCTGCCCTGCTTAGCAACTGAACACCAGTTGCAGCTATGGATTGTCTTCAAGAGAAGCGTAACAATCATCAGTAATCCCACTGTTTACCTATGATGGCATGGATTAATGAGAACATTTTATCCCAGTCCAGTTTTGAAAAGTTGACCATGCCAGTGAAGTCATATATGTCTTTAGTGACAAGTTGGAATCATGCTCTTCAAAGCTACATGCTTGTTCTTTCAGGAAATGCTCTACTTTATCTAAAATCTAGTTTGCTCAGTCTAAACAGTGCCTATCCACAGTATTTCTGTTTTATCTATAATTACTATAGTTTGATTTGTTTGTTAGGATCCGGCATATCAATGCTTCCAGAAGCTGTGAAGCACACATAAATAGTTCTCCTTACTCATTTGAAAGGGAGAGATAGAATTGTTATCTTCATGGTGATGACATCATCCTACAAATCTCTGGATAACTGGACCCTTCAATAAGTGAAGCTTCTGTTCAAACAAAAATGCACTTCTCCAACTGGAACTCCTCTGGGATTCTATTGAGACCCACTTGAAAGTCTGCTGACTTAAAATCTGGTTGGAAAAAAACATTTAGGAGGAGGAATCACAGAATCCATTTTCTCAAATTGGTCTGCTTTTCTTTTGCTGGGAAAAACAGATTCTAATTTACCTTACTGGGTCTACTTCATGTCTTTTGTGTCAATAAAAAGTCATGGCAAAGCTTAATGTCCTAAATGTCCAAATACAGATTAAATATTTCCCATCATCATTTCTGAATGCTTGCAGATGCTTTCTTGGCTAAATATTTTTATAATATCTTTTATTTTCCACATAGAAAGCATTTAAACTGCTTCAAGCTGACAACTTGCTGTCACTTCAATGATGATAACAGACAGATATAATAATATTCTTTACCTTACCCCTTCTAAGTGCTCTCAGGCATTGAAGTTACATCTACAACATTCATGTTAATAAGTATATTATTAATCAGAATCAGTTTTGTATAGTAGTTAGCCATCAGTTTAAAAACTGGGAGACTGTGAGCTTTAAATCCACCTTGGGCATAAAGCCAGCTGGGTGACCTTGAGCCAATCAGTCTCTCCTAGGAAGGAAGCAATGGCAAACCACTCCTGAAAAACCTTCCCCCCAAAACTACAGGGACTTCTCCAGGCACCCTCTGAGAATCCAACATAACTGAACAGAAGGCCAAAAAAAGTTAATAAAAATTATAATCATTAGTGATATCTTGAGTTTATTGAGCCATTTGACAGCATCCTCTTTCACCTATTTCAATCAGCAATTATAGGTCAGATATTATGAAACCAGTTTATTGAAACATCTTATTATGGTTGTAAATTTTTTAGATGTACAATGGCCATCAGAAGCTAGTAGATAATGCTGAATGATGAAGTAACATATATGATATATAAATCTATATCATATAGATTTATGATATAAATCTGATCTCTGATACATATACTGGTCATGAAGGATTGCAGTTTACTTGCTTTTCTTTTAAATTATTTCATAATTTTGATGCAATTTTGGTGTATGGCTGTTTAGCTAATAAATCAGCATATATAAACAGAATAACGCCACCAGAGTAGTCAAATGTGCACCAAAATTAACTTTGTGTCCAAGCAAATAAAACAGATGGACTGATTTTTTCTAATAGCTTACATTTTTAAAATCATTGGCTTTGAGTAACTAACTCAAACACAAAAAAGTTCACTTTCATGAGACAAGTATTTCCCACCCATACCTTTGAAGGCCACTGATGCCAAGAAATTCCAATTCTGGGATTAAGGTGCTGAATATAATGAAGAGGAATACAGAAGTTCCAGGAAACTGTCTTTTCTTTAACAAAAAGCAACTCTGATTTCAAGCCACAATATTTGCAATTTAACAGCACATACCAAGGCTCTAATTTGTGCTCCACAGAATTAAAACCACAGGTCATAATCAGCAGACTTGAAAACATAAATGTTTATGTGATTAAGACATGAGATTAAGACAGCTATTCTTTTAGATTATGCCATATGCTTTCTATAGAACAAACTATCCAGCTGACGTAATCATATTGCTGGCCAATCATTTCTGTTATCTGACAGTTTTGTTTGAAAGTTTTACTGGCAATGCTTTGAAACTGCTTTATATATAAATGGGAGAGGAAGGAGGGGGGAAAGGGGGGGAGAGAGAGAGAAAGAGGGAGAGAAAGAGAATAAACTTTTGGAAGTACTACTGAAATACATTCTTTTGAACCCTTACATCTTAGCCTGCAAGTTAGCTCAAGAGAATAAAGTGGTGACTAGCTGATTTATAGTCCAAAATGGCCTCTGACTGACAGCTCTTTCACCTGCTGACATAATTGTGGAAATTAATTCTGGCAGTTAAGATAGAAAAATAGTGACAGATGAGCACATGACTGACATCTGGTGGGAAGTGGAGTTAAGTTGCTCATATGTGATTCTGCCCATGGAGCTGCTGAACAAAGCTCATTCCACAGTGAATTTGTGGATTCCTGAGCTTACTGCTTATAAAATTAGCTTTTAAAAGCTTTAATACAATTATCATCATATTATAAAATAATTAAGAAATAAAGATAAAGTCATGAACTATCATTTCCTTGCAAAAAAGATGGGGATTTTTTTTTGTCTGTTTATTTTATTTTCGTTCATTCATTCATTCAATCTATTCATCTATTCATGATAGTTAGCCTTGATATTTAGTATTTATCATATCATACTGTTTGAATTTTTATTGCTACTCAGGGAAGAACAGGTGAATTTGCTCCACATTTATTTTGTTAAAGTCAAATACCTTTTTGAGGCATCAGTGTTGCTAAGCATTCTAAAGCAGTGAGAAAGAACTTGAACATTAGATTATTTCCTAGTTGTTAACACTTCATAAATATAACTTAAAAGCAATTAATAGGGCAACTATTTTGTAAAACGAAAAATATTAGATTGTACCACCAAAACAAGCAAATAAGTATTATTGTTGTTTTGTTCTGTGACAAAATTGAAAATTATATTACTTAATATTAATTTTTCTACATTTTAAATTTTTATTTATATTATTTACTTTCACAATAGATCTAATGCAATGTGTTCAGTCTCTCATTGAAGCACTGACCAGACCCTGATCAGCTTATTTCAGATAATAGCTTCCTCATGTATCTTCCTTTGCTTTTAATTTGCATATTCCACTTTTTATGCTTCTCCCCTATTCATTTTCAGTTGTTATTCAATTCATTTTCTTTCTTTAACTTCTGTGACTATGATTTAAACTAAGTTTAAGGGAGTATTGACCTTATTGATTCTCTTATACTTTACTGCCTTCTGATACCATCCAATATTTTATCCTCATCTCTCATCTCTCCCTGACTCATCTCTCCAAGGAAAGATTAGAGGTGAAGGCTTTGAATTCATTCTCATAAACCAATTTGTACAGTTCTTCCTCCATGTTACACCAGTTATCCTACCCCAAATATCACTGGGCCTTCTCTACAGCATACTCCAATGCTGTTCCCTCTGCAATCATACATGGCAGATACAATCAGATACCCTTTTCATACAGAAGATACCTATGTGATATTGAGATCTTAGAACATGTGTTCCTCAGGTGTAGATTTTACAAGAAATTGCACTTCCAACCATTCAGTCCTCAATAGATAGGCTACCAGGCTGTTCAGACCAATGATATTTTAGAATTTAGAATCCTAGATTCCTTTGTTGTCTCGAAAACACAAAGTGTTTTAAATAAATTTTGACTAGGACAGCTGAAAAGAATCTTAAACAAGATTAAGATTGCTTGTTACTGCCTCACTTATTTTCCTCCCTGGATGTGCCCACATCAATAGAAAAGCAGAGATGGTAACTCATCTCATTAACAATGTAATTTTTCTACATGAACCTATGACTTGATTATAAATTCCAGAAACACTGACTGGGCAGAATGCAAATGCAGTTTCTCAGAAAAATATAATAGGTTCAAGAATTGTATTTTAAATTTCTTCCCCCGCCCTGCCGCCAAATGTTGATTGTTTTTAAACATGATGTTTGACATTGAATTTGTTTTTACATATCATGTTTCTGAATTTCTACATGAAATTGTGGGATGAAGTTGTCTCAAGTACATATTTGCAATTCATTTTATATAATGCCCAGAAATTTCAATTAGTTTAAATACTGCTATTCATTCTTTTGAATAATATATAAGTTACAATAATGTATAGCTCTTAAATGTTCCAGATCAAAATTTTCATATAATTCCTGGATTCACAATATCTCAATGAATATCCCTTTATACTTTGCCAAATATGTTGTCATGATGGTACCCTTTAGGGCAACGTTCTCAATAATTGCTCCAATAGATCAAATGGGGTCACAGAAGGAAGATCATTTTAACCTATCATTTTCTGCATACTTATTTTGACTTAATGTTTTTTGATAATCTGGTATGGATTGTTTTTTGTGAACTTAATTTTTTTCTGCTTTTCTGTATGTAAGTTGAAATGCTTAGTTTTACATAGTTAAAAAACATTAAGATTTCATATTAATAAATTCATTTCTAATGTTAATAAATTGTAAGCTGTTCTAGAATATCATACTATTCTTTAATAAAGTTGAAACTTTTATGTCTTTAGGTTTTCTGTAAATTCTTTTAAAAATACTCTCAAAGTTGATGACTGAAAATATGATTTTTTTTGTTTGTATTCATCCATGAAAAGAGTATGTTTCCTAAGAAATACATAAGGGTGGGATTATTCATTATACCCAGTAAAATCTGTATAACCCTTTATAACCCATGCAAAAAGTCCTTTTAAAATGGAAGATGATATATTCAGTGTAAATAATTTATTATAGTTGTTTGTGAGCAACATTTCTACAATGAGGATTAATTAAAATGTATCTGTTCACGAAGGATACATTTTATGTACCAGTAAGTGTTTTTTTTAATGATGAACAATTTCAACACCTGAGTTTAAAACAGGTCCAATGGAAAGCAAGCTTCATTCAAGACATATATAAAGCCTTTTATAAATAGCCATTTGGAACTTCACTCTTTGAAAAATCTCCTATAGTCCTTTTTCAGAGGCAAGTTAATGTGTGTTTGGGAAGGGCAATTAAATTGTCAGAATTTTTTTAAAAAATGTTTTTAAGTAGAAAGTAGCCCAGAGAATAGTCATTGCACTGATATTGATTGTCTGAACAGAGGACATTAGTCTTAAGGTATTTACTCTGCCACCTCTACACCACAGGCTCTCCTTCAAACCAAGTCAATTCCTTGAAGAGATGGCTACTGAAATACATAAATGGGGCTGAAGGAGGACATGATTTTTGCTTTCTGGCCTAAGTATACTATGTCTGATTGTTTCTGGACCTCTTCCACTTCTTCCAATAACAATATTTAATAAACTGCATTCCTGAAGGGAGGAACTCTAGGAATAGTCCTGTTCTGAACTACCTACTGTATCAAATAGTCTATTGTACAGGCTTGCAATTACAATTTATTTCCTTTCTATCCTTTTTTTAAAAAAAAAAAAAAAAACAAAAACAAACTGAACATCTAGAAGACAGCAGAAATTAACAAACATTACAATGGTTGTGAAAAATACATTTATGAATATAACGAAGAGAATATTTATTCCAGAAATCATATATAAACTACATACAATCTACAATTACTAGACCTGATGTATCTAGAATTAAACCAATAAACTGCACTGTAGAAAATAAGTGAGTCTGAGTTGCTGAGAATTGCTTTGACCAAAAAGAATTGTAGAAAATTGTAGACCTTAAAATAGAATATTCTGCAATTAAAAAAAAACACAGAACAGAACAATAATTTCATTGAGAACTTGTAATATACTGAAGGGTAGAAAGAGATTTGATGCTCCTTACAAAATTCTAATTCAGGTAGAACCTTGTTAACTATAATTTAAATTAATCTAGCCTTTGCCTTGGTTTACTTTTTTATACTGTCACCTCTGCCATGCCAT
The DNA here is from genome assembly GCF_059756535.1 of Pantherophis guttatus. Taxonomy (NCBI): domain Eukaryota; kingdom Metazoa; phylum Chordata; class Lepidosauria; order Squamata; family Colubridae; genus Pantherophis; species Pantherophis guttatus. The sequence continues at coordinate 28,240,350 of NC_142070.1, read as the reverse complement.
TCAAAGACCAAATATACCTGTCATCCTGAAGTTAATGTATGCTTATATACTAGCTCAAATACACTTTACAAAGACTGTAGATGTTCATTTCAGTTTCCTTTCTATTTCGTATTTAGTTTTGCTACCTATAGACTGTTTTTATTAGTAAGCATTAGACTGAATTAAGACTATACATTGTTTCAGTGCCAAAAGCAAAAAAAGTGGTTCAAGCATTTGCCAGTTATGGAATTGTAGTAGGCAGCCACACAATCCTAAGAAAAGGTGCATTTGATTTAAGGAATAGGAGGCAGCTGTTTCATTGGAATCTCTGCACGCTCCAAAGCACCTTTTTCTCTTTGAATGTGAAGCAATCCACAACCTTAATTTGTATTATAGAAGGAAGAAAGCTCTTGAACAGCACAGTAATGGAAGTAGCTGAAAAAACATATTCGTGCACAATCACCTGGTATCTGTTCAGCTGTGGATACAACACAGAGAAATTGTTTTGTGAATCAATTTTAAGGTACCTTTACTTTGAGCAAGTATGTGATGCTTTAGTATGTAAGTATATACGTATGTGCTGAATGTAGGGACAGAGAGGTTTTACTTTTAAAAGGGTTAGCATGTTTTTCCAATTAATCAGTTAAGATATTTTTACAAAGCTAACCTATCTAAAAACTATACAGTAATTTTTATTTATTCCATCTAGTTTTGTCTGCCATACCAAGTCAAACCATCTTAGAAATTATGCCTTTTCTGCATTAATGTCTTTTGTGGCATTAAGCGCATATAATCTAGAAACAATAGACCCATGCTTCGATTGTATACACATTAATTCAATAAATCAGGTTTATTTCAGTGGTTTGCTATATTCTACTTGCAAGTACAGGATTGAAGTAGAATCAGATTTTAAAATATTTGAATTATGAGTATTCTTTATCATCTTCACTCAAAAAACTGTATTAATAGTGAGTATGGTATTTGAGAAGAAAAAACAGTATTATAGCACAAAAGCCTTTCCAAATAACATTTAATGAAATCATCTGTATAATTAGTTGTGTAAATGTATTTTCATTTTTGTATTTGCTTGACTTTTTCACAATAATTTCAGTGAAAAATGTATACCATGCAGTTCTGTATTATTACAACCATCACTCTGCATGCATGCATGCACGCGTGAAAAGAGAGAGAGAGAAATATATATATATATCACAAATAATACTGCTAGAGTATTCACCATGAGTGCTTATACACCTAGTAATTAAATATTAGGTTTAAAATTAAGCACAAATATGGTTTAAAATACCTTAATACCTTTCATGTAGTTAGATCTGTTTTTACACTAATGCGTCATGATTTAAAACTTAATAAACTATATTTAAACATTAAAAATATAATCACTGAATTCTTATAATATTTTGATAAATAAACAAAAAATGAACTAATGTTCTACTTCATTACTGTACTTCTGAAAAACAATGCAAGTGATAGCATCAAACTATACTAAATATAACTGTTAAGGACAATTTACACTCTTGAAATCTCTCTGTGTATATAGTACAACAATGTATCAATCCCAAAGCAGAAAGGGCCTAATTAATTCTACATCTGATTTTTCACCTCCTTTAGCAAAATATGAGGTAATCAATACCATTATAGGTTAAGATTGTACTAATGACTCTTCTCTATTTGATCATGTATTTAAAATACTTCTGTCATGTTTTTGACATTATAGTTCTAACATATTGGAGACATTTTCTTTCAGAAATGACTCTTTAAGAATAAGTGCAAGAGGTTAAGATGCTTGGCCCATGTTGTCTGTCAGTCTGTCTACCTGCTTATCATCTATCTTATCTGGGGATCTATCTATCTTCCTATAATTTACTTATATTTTGAGAAAAGCTTTCATTCTGACTTGTATAATGCAGGAAAATTAAAATAGAGCTCATGTGAATATCATTTGACTCGTGCACAATTTTCATTTTAATCTGAAGTTAATTAAAATAATCAGTGGGGATTTCTCACAGGAAAATATATCTTGTTTATACTGCTACAACTTCATACATACAACAATCTGTCACAAAAGCTTATTAAAACTTAAGGAAATAAGAGAATCTTAAACCTTTGTCTCAAATTTCTGGTATTCTGAACCCTCTACCTAAAGGATTTTTCCAAGGCAGATGCTGCTAAAAAAAAGATAATGACTAATTAGGTCTTGAAATGCTCAGGTCTGAAACTCAAGGAAGAAAACTCCAAATGTGACAGTTCATGCTCTCTTAGAGCAATCAAGTTCTCTATCTCCATTGCCATATAGACTTGAGACTATTGACAGTGAGTAGATTTTACACTGACCGTGGTCTATGGCAGCTTTTAATGTCGCTTCAGGATGTGTCGATCCAAGGGGGTTACGCACAAATCGTCGCCGGCGCCGCAAGTCATCTTCCCAGTAGTCAAGGCGCCAGAACTCACGAGAACGACTACAATGAAATAGAGAAGCCACATATGTTAGCAATTACCAAACAGCATGGTAGCACTGGATTTCTGCATAAAGCTTTCCTTGTTTGCTCTTTTCCTTTTCATTTTTTTAAAAACAGCACCCTAAACCCTTTCTAGAATCTTTAAGTTAGATATGTCCTTGAAAATAACAGTATCACCTTCCAGTCTGAGAAACTCCTTTTCCTTTCTTTCTTAGAAGGTGAAATGAGCACTAAATACATCATTTTGAAATGAATTGCTGACAGTGTGATCAGTTTCCCCACACTCTAGTGGCATGTGCTCCGATTTCAGCCTCATTTCAGCCTCAGCAGGGCACCTTTCTCAGTGACTGCATTTATAAACCAGAATAGGGAAAAGCTATTATAAATATGGTATAGCATTACCTATATTAATCAAAGTCTGTCCCCCTTCATTTTTCTTCCTAATTTGTGCCTTTTTGTACAAGGTCACTAAATCTTATCATGAATTCTTGGTTGAGAAAGTGTTAACTTTAATGAATACTTCTGTTACATGATTATGTATGTGATAATAAAATATTACTCTATTTAGATCTGCAGGAATTTAATTAAAATAATCTCTTAAAATATTCATTACTTTTAGCCCCTGAGGCATAGAATGTAAAAAAATCCTTTTTTGTTTCCTTTTCCTGTTTTTAAATAAACTATTCCAGGAGAGTGAAATAACAATTTATTCTCAAGCAAATCGGATTTGGTTTCTGTTTTTATGTAGCTAGATTTTTGCATTTAATTAAGAACTTCATGTTATGGTGAGAATACTGAAAGAATATGTCTCAAAATTTACATTTATAAACGGTTCTACCACATTTGTTATTTTCCACATTGTATTATTCAAATATGCATAGATCTTTTTAATATGGGCATATATAAATGCCAGGTCCTATCTTGTTACATATCATGAGCAAGTGTGCTATAAAGCTGTACATTATCTATTAAAAATGGCAACAGCATCCAATTCAAGTATGTATTCATACCTAGAGATACAAATAAATATGTAAAATAATAAAAGCCTGCAGAATAACACTGAGATATACTGCCAAAATCTGCATTCCCCAATTACAAATTATATTATTTATAAAGAAATATCTATTATAAGACTGTAAGCAAAAATTACTTTCTATATTATCATTTCTTTTTATGAGGTAATAATCATTGTACATACGTCAGCTTTGAAAAATAAATTGCTCAGCTTAATTTACTGATTACAAATGAATACAGACTCACAGTACCAGTGATTTCCTTATTTAATCTCCAGAAATAGTAAAAGTTTATTTTTTGAGAGTAAATGAAAATCTATAAACTTCTCTTGTAAGTTTAATTGCTGAAAGTCCACGCTAAATAATACATCATATGAAACCTAATAATATAGATGCAACAAAATCTTAATTAAAAAAAAACAACACCATTGTTTTTTCATTTTTCCTGACTGTAATTCTTATTACTCTGTAAATTATTTGCATTCATAGTAAATGGAATACATACATTTTTACTATCTATATTTATTTCAGAAAATTAAAATGAAATCTTCAAGACTAGTTTGTAACTTATTTTGTAGGATTTATCAAGGGCAGGAAGATGCATTAAAAAGCTACATTTGTTCAAACTGTGATTAATAACTTAAAATTCACCACATCAAGTATGAAAAAAAGGCAGATTACTACCGTCTCTGTGTGCATTTATTTGATAGTCATGAAATTTGGACAGATACTTCATCATTCTGCCTTTCTTCACTTATCTGTTAAAATTATTATCAAGTATCAACTCAGATAGGAGTCTCGAATCGCAAATTGTTCCTCATCTTCTGAAGAATTGTATAATGGAGTCTATTAATCAGTATGGCAATCAGTACAAATCACTAGTTACCTAAACTGATATTTTTTCATATATGTTGTACTGAGAAATATTGTATCTAGTGCCACAAACATATGATAATTAACCTCTAATATAGGCTTCTAAACATTTGTTAAGAGCTCCTGTCATAAATTCTAGTACACCGTACTACAACATTGTTCAAAGATGTAAAATTATTAAGGTCAAGCCTTAATAGATTAAGATCTTTCTCTACTTTTAATGAAGTTAAATTATGTTTTAGGAAAGTTAAAATCACTAAAATTATATATAATCATGAAGCAACATATTAAAGGAACATGGAAATACATAAAAGGCACTTGAAAAACATAGATATACTGTAGAATAGATAGTTCTAGATATAGAGATAACAACAGAGATTCTGATGCCCCAAATACATAGTATAGGGAGTCAGGTAAACCTCACAGACATAGGAAGTGCAATTAAAAAGTTATTTCCTAAAAGAGGAGGGCCACTATCAGAAACACTCCCAAAATAGTCACCCCACAGTTATCCTCCATAAATAAATATGCAAACAGCAGATCTCGGGTTGAACAAATAAACCAATGTAATTACTTGTCAGTACACTTTCATTTGTTCTATTCCTATGTTTACAAAATTCTAGCATTTTCATACTGGTTGGAAATTATCAGTAGTACCTCTGTTTGGCACAGCACCACATTACCAGTTTCTTGTGGATTTGGTTTTTCTTAACAGCAGAAAAAAAAGGACCATGGTTACAATTTTACCAAAAAAAAAAAAAAGTATTTATAAGCAAAAAACACCACAACAAAACGCAATTTTCCTCTACACAAAAAGTATGACTAGGACACCATTTATTTTGAGGCATAAAAATCCTTAAGAAGCAATCTAAGATTTTAGAAATTTGATGAGGAATAACCAATGACCAAAACAAAGCTAATATTTCATGGAATGACATTCCTAAAATGAATTAGTGCAGCAATCCCTATTGCAAGACTAGTTTAAAAGCAAACTAAAACATATATATGTGAAACGTAATTCTGCAGAACAGAAAGTTCAGACCAGTAGCCTTAATAAACCACATGCTGTAATGAAAACAGGAGACCAGTCTGGAGTTCATTTCACAAGATGCCTGTTCAAAGAAAAACATCTCTAGTTTCCTGGGCTGGAGGTTAAACACATCATGCAGGTAAAATGTTTGCTTATGCCTGGTCATGAATGTGAGTTTTATACCATCGAGGAAAGTGCCTGACTGACACGTCTAGAAGTTGAAACTATCAATTATCCTCATAACAAATATACTTGTGATGAGCATATAATAATGTTATCAATGTGTTATCCTTAGGATTGTTTAAAGACAATAAAATTAGTGTCACTAACAAGCATAAATGTTAGAGTAACAGACCATATTGTTATGTGGGGTTATGGACCAGTGATGGTCCATTAGAATTGCACTGCACAGAGAGCCAGGAAACGGCAGATAAATTATTCTCATGAATATGATGTCCTCGGATACTTTTCTTCAATTCTGTTCTGTGAAACCAGGAACAGTAATTTCAGGTTATGCACCCTTTCCAGTTATATGACTGCAATTTGCAGTGTTTTCAGCACTGGTAAAAAGAGTTGCAGGTGCTCACAGAACTGAGTACCTAAAACAGCAAGATGTTGAAGCAAAACTGGGAGGATGAAACTGTGCCCTTGAATACAGGGGTAAGGGCATTTAGAGAAGAGGAATTATTGAAAACAAGTCATTAAAAAATTCAAAGCTAACAGTTGAGAACTACCATATCACATTTCACAACTGGTGCTCATTTACAACCACGGCAGTATTCCAAGTCACCATTTGTGTTTTTCACAACTGGCTTCTGACAAGCAAAGTTAATGGAGAATGCAAAACTAAAATCACAAGTTGCAGTCACGTGATGTCTCATTTAACAACTGAATGAGAAATGACATCATAACTTCACCATGGACATGTGATTTTCTACTTCAGGGATGCCAAACCCCAATGACGTCATCGTCACGTGACGTATCAGGACTTTTCCCCCTTCGCTAAACCGGGCATGGGCGTGGCCAGCACATGATGCATCTAGCCTGTGGGCCGGGAGTCTGACACCCTGTTCTTCTTAACGATCACAGCACTTAACAATGGAGTTGCCAGTTCCTGTATTAAACTCATAAATATTCTTTTTAAATGTCAATTTACTAATTCTTCGGCTAAAAACTAAAAACGTTAGAAGATTTTAGTCATTGTCTCTCCCTCCCTCCCTCCCTCCCTCCCTCCCTCCCTCCCTCTCTCTCTCTCTCTCCCTCTCTCTCTCTGTGTACTATATAATAATCTCATTCCATTCCTAAATGAATGGAAGTTGTTTCATGAAATTGTGCTTATGACTACTTTTTAAATATGTTCAAATGATTACAACAGAATTTGATGTGATTATCAACCATTTTTTTAAAAAGATTAACAGCAATATTTATCAATGCAGGGCTGAAATCCAGCAGGTTCTGGAGAACCGGTAGCGGAAATTTTGAGTAGTTTGGAGAACCGGCAAATACCACCTCTGGCTGGTCCTAAAGTGGGGAGGGAATGGAGATTTTGCAGTATCCTTCCCCTGCCATGCCTACCAAGCCATGCCCACCAAGCCACGCCCACAGAATCGGTCATAAAAAAAATTGAATTTCACCACTGTATCAATGTTAAAGAAACCTAGTGTAAATAAAAATTCTGATTACACCATTTATAACAGGATACATGCTATGAAAGTCTCTTGTTTTATATTTTAAATTTTAAACATACAGTATTCTTTATTTCCAATTGATTTTAATGTCTATAAAAGGCAAACAAACTAAATCTTACTTAAATAAATGACTATCCAGTACACCTTCAAAAATAGAAGATTATTGTTCTGATTTTAAATAGAAAAATGCTCAAGTTCAAGGAATGCTTTACATCCAGTATAAATCTAGCTGAAATAATTTCTAGGTATTAAAAGGCATCAGGAATTAAACTGTACTTCTGACTTGAAATGCATTGTGCCTTCATGCAGATAGGGACGAACAATATTAACCAAGTTTTCTCTCATTTTATCAAGGTGTCCATAAACAAAATGCTAGTTTGCAACATCCCCATGGTTATATGATCAAAAGCTTGGCAACTGGTTCATATTTATGACATTTGCAGTGTCTTGGGCTCATGTGATCATCTTTTGTGACCTTCTGACAAGCAAAATCAATAGGAAAGCCAGATGTATTTAACAACCATGTGACTAACTTAACAACTGCAGTGATTCACTTAACAACTGTGGCAAGAAAGGTGGTTAAATGGGGCAAAACACATTTAACAAATGTTTTGCTTACCAACAGAATTATTTTAATTATTTTAATTAATTTATTTTTATAAACAATTGTTAATTGTTTCAATGGCCTTCTTAAGTAGAACTCAGGACAAAAATAATAACAAGTGCTATTATTATTGCTACTATTACTATTACAGCATTTATGATTCAAATGAGAAAGACCTACCAGGTCCATGAACCACAGGCGTCTGGGCCAGTGAGGGGCAACAAGTAGGACCTCCCCCCTCTCCAGCAATACCTTCCGTAAGACCCCTGGGATAAGGGGGAGAGGTGGGAAGGCATAAAGCAGTCCCCTGGGCTACGGGTTGTGGAGGGCGTTGGTGCCCTCTGCTCCCGGGTGTCGGAAACCTGGTGAAATATCGCGGTAATTGAGCGTTCATCGGGGAGGCAAACAGGTCCACAACTAGTTGACTGAACCTCTTGGTCAGTTCCTGGAAGAGAGTGGGATGTAACTTCCATTCGGTAGGGTCTATTGTGGACCTGCTGAGGCAGTCTGCCTGTATATTCACTGCTCCCATGTTGTGCTCTGCTCTGAGGGAGAGCAAATGTGTCTCTGCCCAAATCCCCAAGTGCTCTGCTTCCGCCATGAGGGTCTGGGAGTGGGTGCCCCCTTGACGGTTAATGTGAACTTTGGCCGTCACGTTGTTGGTGAGAACCAGAACATGTTGTCCCTGAATCATGTTTCTGAAGTGCCGAAGGGCCAGATGTGCCGCCTGAAGCTCCATCCAATTTATGTTGTGGCTCAGGTCCACCTGAGTCCAATGGCCCTGAGCCATGAAAGACCAAAGATGGGCCTCCCAGCCAAAGAGGCTGGTGTCCGATGTAATTGTGATGCAGCTGGGCTCCTTGAAGGCACAGCCCTTGTCCAGGACTGGGGATATCCACCATTGGAGGGACCATAACACTTCTGGGGTGACTCGTACCGTGGTGCGGGAATTGCTGCTGCCTGCCTACTGATATCGTAGCAAGAACCAGTGAAGGGTTCTGGCGTGCAGCCTCGCCCAGGGCACTATTGATATGCACAACACCAGCTTCCCTAATAGTCAAGATAATAGGGCTATGGGAACCATGCATTCTTTTCTTACCTGATCTATCAGGGCAACCAGGCTGTCCTTGCGGTCCTGTGACAGAAACACCTGTCCCAATATGGTGTCGACTTCCATTCCCAGATGTAAGAGCCTTGTGGTGGAAACCAGATGACTTTTTTGGAAATTGACTGAAAAGCCATGATCTTGTAAAGCCTTGATCGTAGTTTGTAAATCCTCTGTCGCTTTCTCTAGAGAAGACACCTGAATAAATTTGTCATCTAAATAACATTGCAGGTATATTGGTATCAACCGAAGGTAAGACACCAGTGCCGCCAGGACCTTGATGAAGGTTCGGGGCGCCGACACGAGGCCGAAGGGCAATGCCCTGTATTGGTAATGGGCCCGTTTGTAGCAAAAACGTAGAAACTGATGATGTGCTGGGAGGACTGGCACATGGAGGTAAGCCTCCATTAAATCAATAGATGCCAGGAAGTCACCCTCCCGAACCCCCTCCAGGATAGATTGGAGGGAGTTAATTTTGAACCTTTTGTAGACCAGATATAGATTCATTTTTTTTTAGATTCAGAATTGCTCTCCACTCCACCATTCCCCCCCCCCAAAAGACTTTGGAACAACGAACAGAATGGAGTAAAACCTGTATCCTGTTTGGATCTCTGGGACCACCTCGATGGCCTGAATATCCAACAGATGTTGGATGGCGGTCTCCATGAGGCCCTTCTCTTCGTTGTTCTTCAGGACAGGGCAATGAATAAAGTGGTTCGGAGGTGTGGAGAGAAAGTCCAGGCTGAGGCCAAGCCTCACCTTATTGAAGACCCAGAGATCTGTTGTTATCATCTCCCACTGAGGCGCAAAAAGTGCCAAGAGGCTGCTGATGGGAGGATTGGCTGGGTAGTCATCATGGTCTACGAAAGGTCTCCTGCCCCTCAAAAGGGCTATTTGGCTTGGAGATGTTGTCTGGGCTGGGTGCGAAACCCCGCCCTGTCTGGCTGTCATTCCAACCGCTGAGGAAAGAATCATTGGTGTTGTGATGAGTCCAATTCGGGTGGCTGAAAGGACAGTCTGTGGTAGTAAGGAGTGGTACGCCTATCTGCCTGTTTAAACGATGCTGGAAGGACCTTTTGTTTGTCCTTATTTTCAATAAAGACCGGTTCCAGAGCCTCACCAAAGAGAATGGCCCCTGTATAGGGGGACGAGGCCAGCCTCCATTTGGACTTGGCATCCGCCTGTCAACTACGTAGCCAAAGCATCCTTCTCGATGTTATGGAGAAGGCAAGGATTCTGGAGGCGTATTTTACAGCTGTTAAGGTGGCATCCGCAGAGAATTGTGTAGCTGCTATGAGCTTATTTAGGTCCTGATGCAGTCTAGTCTCACTCAATGGGACCCTCTGCTGCATCTGGCGTAATCAGATTAATGAGGTGCGATTAAAAAATGAGGCTGCTGATGCAGCCTTGATCGCCCAGGCTGAAGATTGGTGCGCCTTGGGCACAGTCAACTCCATCTTTTTATCTTTTAAAGAGATAAAAAGAGCTTTTAACTCTTCAGCTATGTCGCCTGACACAAGGGAGGAAGACACCAGAGAAGCCATCGGACCATCTACCTTGGGTAACTGAAGTGAGTCAGCCAACTCAGTGCCAAATTATAAAGGTGTCAATCATGCCCGCTTGGAGTTGGAAATGATCCTGGCTGTGCCCACCGCTGTTGAACCACATCTATAAAAAGCTGTGGTGCAGGTATGTCCTTGTGCGTCATGGCTGGCTCAGAAAACAGATGATCACTGGGACCCTTGGGACCCCTGTGTCTTGAGTTGGGATCTACTCCCATCCCTGATGTCACTCATGCCTTGTGTAAAATTTACTTAAAGATGGCAAGAGGGAAAAGGTCGGTGAAAGCCAGCACATTGGGTGTTAAACCCTCTTCCTCAGATAAATTTGCCTCTCTTTGACCCTCCTCATGTAGCAATGAGTCTTCACTATCTTAGGAAGCATTGGGTGATTGGGTATCCTGCCAATAGGACTGGTCCCCTGATGTCTAAGGGCCCTGCTGGAAAGTGGTGGAAGGCTCAGTGGTCAGGGCTGTTGGGGCAGGCATGTGCTTCAATCCTGCAGCAATGCCCTGAGAAATAGCCTGCACTATCAATGATTTAATATCTGCAGGTAAATCAGAACTTAAATTTTCACCTTGTCGCACGCCAGCAGACGTAGGTGTAAAGGTTGCAGAAGCAGCCCTTCTGATATTGGAGCCTTGCTGTAATTCAATCGCTGTTGCTGGACAGAAAAAAGGATTTACTTCAGTTTCATTGCCCGCTTGGGGAGATAAATGAAAGGAATGCTCACTTGCTCCCTCTGGTGACCAGGCTTGTGGTATTACATCTCCTAAGGGAAGCAACGGCTCACTTTGAAAAGGGCGGGAACTTTCAGCCTCAGTTAGAGGAAAGGCTTGCTCTGACGGTTCCTTTTCAGCTCTAAGAAATTGTTTTTCTAAGGCTTTGTTAGAAGGATCCTGTTGGCATCCTTCTCAGAAGCTTTAGAATGCTTCTTGTTACCAGGAGCCTCAGACTTGGATTTAGCCTTTTTGCTAAGAGAAGTTTCCACCTTAGAATGAGAGCTATCAGTGAGCTGCTTCTTAGATATCTGTTCAGCAGCTCTGCCCGCCATTTTCCTTTTCAATTTTTAAAAAACTGTTACTGCTGCTGGCTCTTGCCTGCCTGCTGTACCAGTATGCCTAGCCTAAACTAAGCAGGGACTTGAAGCCTTCCCAGGCTAGCAGTGGCTTAAGGCTATGTGCTTGACAGATAGTCACTGCCCCGATCTGCAATCGCCTTAATGACAGGTATGCCTAGCTGAAATTAGGCAGGGACTCCGTTTTACTCTGAGCCTCGCATCAGGCTGTTATCTAGTGGGTATGCCTAGCCGAAACTAGGCAGGGACTCCATATATCTTCGGAGGCTATTGTTAAGCCTCCGGAAGAAGTAGCGGTCATCTTTAATCTTCGGAGCTGTCTGACAGCTCGCGCGCCCCAGCTGATGTCCAATATGAAGCCGCTGATCCCACCGGCTCAGTGGCAAGCACGATGACGTGCCACAGCTAATTTGAGCCCCTGAAGGCTCCAAAAAGAAGAAACCGACGATCCTGCCGGTTCTTTGGAGAGCGTGGTGACACGCCATGGCTATTTCAAGCTCCCAAAGGCTCGTGTCAGGCCGACGGCTCTACAAATGAATTTGAGCACATGGCAGCAAGCTGCGGCTCCTTTGCAAAACCGCAGCTCTGAAAAACAACCCCCAACGCAAAGAAACCTTGTTGATGAGTCCAAGGAATGCAGTTGACACGTCTCTTCAGGCTGAGACCAAGCCGAAACTGGGCCCGAGAGGAGGAAGACGGAGGTGTGGCCAAAAAGTTGACAGCTCGGTCTCTGCAGGAACAGACAAATCAATCTCATCCTTGGACACTCCTGAGAGCTCTCAGGAGAAGCATTCCTTCTCCACCTCAGCCTCCCTTAATTCCACAGTTCATATTAGATTTTGATTATTTGAAGGAGGTGGTCCTGAAAGTACCTTGCTGCCAAGCTGGGTAGCTCTTTACAGGTTTAAAGCCTAGTTCTCTGTATATAAATTATACTTTAAAGTCTAAATTGCACTCAGAAATGTATTGGAAAGCAATGAAAGCAATCTAATAAGAAAACATTTTCCAAATGATTCTTTTGGTTTATTATTTGCATTTCTCTTTTAATTTTTAAAACTTCAGCTTGCTACTTTTGCATAGCCATCAAAGTGTCTTTTTCCAAATCATTCTCTTGGCCTGTCACTTGTGGTTCTTCCAATACTTTCTCTGTCTTGTCAGATAAAATTTGTTCTACATCTGTCATTCTTTCATTAAGATCCTTTAAACATAGTCTATCCATAGACATCATTACTGACAATATTGCAGGTAACATTTCTGGCTCCATTCTTTAAAGATTTTCTTTAATATTTGATCTTATATCTGATTTTATAATATGTAACTTTCTCAGATCAAAATCCTATTTAGTACTTCATTTATTTCAAATTTTTAAAGTTCTTAACTTATAATTAAGATAAACGTACCTGATGAAGACTTTTCAAACGTATCTCTAATAGCTTTAAGATGGCTAACAGGCAATTTCCAGAAAGGATTAGAAAATGAGGTTTGTAAACTTAACTTCATTTCTGGCACACAAATCCATGGAAAAAGACTATCCTACAGCCTCTTCGTGAGCAGAAACCATCAAGAGAACCTATGAGTAATTTCCTAACCTCTCCTTATCAGAAAAGGTTCTAAGGAACTGATCTACTCACTGGTTTCTTGGTCTTTGCTGTGGTTGTTGGCTCAGTGTCTTCAGTTCACTGTACCTTCCCTGAAAGTTCCCTATTGCAGTTTCCATGTGATCTTTAGAGTTACATACAGCACATTGCAAAAGCCGAGTCTAATACAGTTACTGTCAGCTAGTCATGTTTTTGGAGTGATCATGGGATTGGCTTTTAAACTTCAAGTGGAGAAGAAATGCAACAGCGTTTGGAGATTTCAAAACTCTTCCAAAACATATAATTGTTAGTGTACACAATCACACAGTTTTGATTTGGAAACAGAGATGTAATTTAAATTTTCAGCTATACTAGTCAAACAGCACACAGTCCCTTTTCTCAATTCAGTCCTTTAGACCATGTTGCTTAGAAAATTGCAGTCAAGTTATGCATGGACTCTAGACCATGCTGTATTATTCCTGAACAATACAAATGTTCTATGCCTAAACAGAATGTTGTATTTTATTACAAATGAAATTAACTGACCAGCCTTTTTTCTAACTTAGAATACAACAGTCAATTTTACCAAGTGACGTTTAGAGGATATAGGATATGATGGACAAAATGTAATTTAGAACTTTATTTCAGTAATAAAATAGTCTGCTTGGCAACAATTTATGCAAATTTATGTAAAATTATGCCCAGAAAAAATCCCAACTTCCCATTCTAGCCATAGCCCCTGGAATGACCACATTGCCCCATATCAGGATACTAGACATAATCTACCCTTCTTAGATGCTCTTCACTGCTGATGTTATTATTCTACCCTATGAAGAATAGAAGTAAATTAGATAACAGTTCACACCTTACAAACTGCCTATTTAATTTTGCCCAAAGTGAGAAGTAGACATTTTTGTGTGAACATCTATGTTAAAATAAAAATTACATTCACCTGAATCTAATTTTCTACTCTATAGAAGTACAGGGAATAGTTTAATTTGTGCATGTTACATCTCTACAAAACTCACAGAACATATTACCTTCATTAGTTCTGTATTCCATCCAATTTGTGCCATTAAAGTGGTTTATGCGATGAACTCCCCACTCTTCTCCCATCAGAAGAAATTATGTCAGACAAGCTGCATTCTGTTTCCACTTTCTAAGGCTACACTTAGACAGCAGAATTCCCCAGGCTGAATGCTGCATCAATGTGTGTATCAGCTCCCAAAGCTGCCATCCCAGTATGACTATTGCTTAGAATTCTGGCTATTAAAGTCCACACATTTTTTGAGCATTCAGATTGGGGGAGACAGGTAGTATCAGCAGGAAGAAATACAACTATTGTGGTTCTCACATATTATGAGTAAATTTTGGCTTACATATGTTTCTTTATTAGATAGCTAAGAGGTAAAGTATAGAACTATTGTAAGAATCAATGAAATAAAAGAAATTAGGTCCAAAACTTCATATAACAATGTAAGTTCTTTCTGGCAGATACAGAAAGTTTCCTATGGCTATTTATTTTATTTATTTTATTTGTTTAAATTTCTATACTGCCCTTCTCCAATGTAGGACTCAGGGCGGTGAACAGCCAAAGTAAAAACAAGACATACATACAAAACATACAAAATCTAAAATCTGTTTAAAATAATTAAATAATTTTGGCTGTAATTAAAACATTCCAATTTAAAATCCGTTTAAAATTTGACTCAAGCCAGCCCAGCTAGTTGAAATAAATGGGTTTTTAGGGCCCGACGAAAAATCCGGAGGTCTGTTATTGTACGTAGCTCTGGGGGGAGGTTGTTCCAGAGGGTGGGCGCCGCCACAGAGAAGGCTCTCCCCCTGGGGGTCGCCAGCCGACATTGTCTGGCGGACGGCACCCTGAGGAGGCCCACTCTGTGGGAGCGTACTGGCCGGTGGGAGGCTATTGGTGGCAGAAGGCGGTCTCGTAAGTACCCCGGCCCTAAGCCATGGAGCGCTTTAAAGGTGGTCACCAACACCTTGAAGCGCACCCGGAAGACCACCGGGAGCCAGTGCAGCTCGCGCAGGAGAGGGGTCACGTGGGAGCGCCTCGTCGCCCCCAAAATCCCCCGCGCGGCTATGCACTATTGTCTTCAGGTAAGAAAAGGGATTGTTCCCACTAAGTGACAACAATGACAACTTTGCTCTAGTCTAGTGGGAAATGCTTGGAGATCTTCTCAAATACCACTCCTAAAAGTTCTTATGCTGCCACAGACCATTATAAAACAGGTGATCTGAATTGGAATTTTGACTGTACCCAAGTAGTTAAGGTCTTAAGGTCTGAAATTTTGACTGTACCCAAGTAGTTAAGGCTTCAGGTTGCAATTTATTTTTATATATTTATTTCTGTACTAAAATATACAAATTATATATTTATTTGGTGAATGCTCTGATCACTAAAGGATTCCATGGTCATACACAGAACATGATAGCTTGTTCACTGGAACAAATTGGTCAGATATTTTAAGGATTTTAAAAGAAGTCAGGAATATGATTAAAGTAGCAGTCCAGGCGCATAGAAAAATATTAAGCCACAAGTATTTTTCTCAACTATGCTTCAGTGTTGCAGATTAAAGCTACTGCAAGAAAAGAAAAGAAGCAAACAAAGAAACAAGTAGAAAAAAGAGAAAAACAAAAACAAATGCAAACTAACATCTCTACTCCACTCCAGACTTAACTAAGATGGGCAAGATAAATAATAAGAGCTGTGACTGTTTAAAGAGCTGTTAAGCTCTGAACAGTTTCACTGAAATCTCATTAAATATAAGAGGAAAATCCCCACAGTCCACTGAAAACTGACCCTGCCTGATATCAGTAGTAGTATATTTGCAAAGGCAATAGTAGTTTGAAAGGGGAAAAAAGTGCTGCCAGTATGAGATGCATTTAGTTTTAATAGCTACATGGTTTACTTATGTTTCCATTAACTAAAGAAAACTTGGTTACTAAAATGATATACAGTAGATAATAATCCATATCATACTATGAAATATGTAAAACAGAGGTGTTAACCTAACTCAAGTGATCTTTCAGAAAATGTCTTCAAATTACAGATGCATTTTTTTGACATTAAAATATGCCTTACTGCAAGATACTTTTTTCTGCACCCTGCTGTTTTGTTAATTTAAATGCTTACGATAAATACTGATCTTTTTAAACATTTTTTTAAAAAGGTTTATTTTATATATTTTTATGTTCTTGCTCTGTAGTCTTTGAAGTAGCTCTTCAAAGCCACAATATCAAGTGGAATGCAGCATTAAGGATTTTACGACACTGATAGTTGAACATTTATTGTTTTCTTGAAAAATTGGAATCAGAAGCACGAAAACTTACTCTATTTAGCTTTTTTCTTTCCTACTTTTTTCTAATTTATTTTAACTTTTGATACTAGCACATCATAAATTTGAAATATGCCACTTTTAATCTTACTGCAGTGACAAAATAATGCATTTTACACTTACATATGATCAAGAAAAGAATTAACATTCTTTATCATTTTCCAACAGAGACAGTTAATACTCTGAGGCTACATTAATAGAATCTTCCTGCCATTGTAGAAAGTTTGATAGCACTCTTATTTCAATGTCTGATTTTTTTCTTCCTTTTTGACAAAGACAAATGATTGCCATCAATCAAGATCCAATCGAGTACACAGAGAGTCAAGGAAATGCATCACTCTGCTGGTTTTCCTGCTATTTGTGCATTTTTTTGCTATATTATTTTTATAGAATGATCAGAAAAGCAGCCATAAGATAGATCATTTACACCCACTGTAAAATTAACTTTCATGAATAATGAGTTTTAAACCTCAAATAATGTATATGTTATACGGAGGTATTGCAGGACTTGATTTCTGGCTGGAGATTATGTAAATGATACTATATGACCTTTATCATTACAAACAGGACATGCAAAGTACATATTATTTCATACATCATTCTTAACAAGTCTTTTCCTAAAGGAGAAACAGTCATTTATAATGTTCACAGTGAGGTGTTAAGGTTACATGAATATGATGTGAAGTACAATGATGGTTTATACTTCTCTCTTTAACATGTAACATAAGCCGTCCAAAACATACAAAGACCAACTGCATGCAGACATTTAAAAGCAATATTGCAAAGCATATTAGTTAACATTTCTATCGAAAAGGAAATATTTTGACCTGAGCATCATGTTATAGCTAACTTTAAGTTACATTATGTAAAGAAGCAAACAAATATACTTAAATGTATGTGCATAGGTATTCATCAGCATGCTATTTGTGTTCTCAATTTTGCTAAAAACTGAAGGTCTGCCTTTAGATTGGAAGTTAATTAAAAGCATATTATTCAATCCCTAATCCCAATAGATGCAAACAGATATGATTAAATTAAGCCCTACTGAAAACCCTTTAAATGCCTAAGATAAATATACTCAAAGAACCCTTTTTCACTTTTACTGCAGAGATAACTTCAAAGTTGTTCTCTATATGCATTCATCTGGTGAAAGTATGGGTTCATTTAAGCATGTATATTTCTGGCCCATCTCTGTGAGTTGCCCTGAATTACAGCAGTTGCTTTCCTATCTTCTATTTGCAAGGATAATCACACAGGCAACACTGGTGACACTATCTCTGCGTTTGAAAGCTAACTTAGCAATGCCACAAGGCATTATGTTTCCAGTGCTATTTAAAATCTATATAAAGCATCAAGAACTTTGATGCTCATTACAGTACCACCAATATGCTGATAATGCTACTTTTTAATAACAATTAATCAGTACCTTCAGGATTATAAAAACATAGTGAAATAATAGCTGAGGCAATAAAATGAGGTTGAATCCTTAAAAACCTATGGAAAATGATTCCTGGTTATAGGAATTTGATAGTCTGCGTTATCAGTGATTAACAGGATTGCACTCTGTGTCTCCCAACTGGAACAAGAACATGTTACAGTTACTCATGATTGAATCTTCTGTGATAGATGCTTGCATTTTGCTAAGCTCATCATGTGAAGTACATATTTTTTACATATCATAATAATTTTAGCTGCCTGTTTGATTCTCTTTAGCAAGGCCTTTCTTGTATAAAAGTTTGATAATTGTTTTTTTTCTTACTTTTCCATTTTTGAATAATTTATTTTATATTTTATTTACTATTGTTGTATTTTAATATTTGTCATAAATTGTTACAAGGTATAATTGCAAAGGAAATGGAATATATTGAAATAAATCCATATTAGGATGGAGCACCTAGTAAAGTTCAAATCTGAGCAAGGAATAAGTCAATAATATATAATCTCTGCTTGCTTATTTAATGAATTTCTATCTAATGAATCCCTTTTACTTTTGTTTGGTAGGCAATATCATATTGTTGGCTGAAAATCTGAATGATATAAAGCAAACACCAGAAAGCATGAAAGACCAAGGTAGCTGTTTAACAATAAAATTGTCTAAATAATTGCAAGTATATATAAAGGACAAAAACACAGAACAAGTAGATAAATTTATATACCTTTACAAAACATGGGAAAATAGATGGAGAAAGTTTTTTAAAAGTTCAAAGCCCTACACTGCATAGAGCCAGGTTACCTTCAGAACCATCTTCACACCATTACATCGGCCTGTTCGGTCAGGGAAGGAGGCTATGTTCCAGACCCCATCAGTTAAAGAAGTTTGACTAGTGGGGTACAGGAAGAGAACCTTCTCTGCCATTGCCTCTGCCTAGAAGCAAACAAAGTAATAACCAAAAGCCAACATGGGTTTGTCAAAAACAAATCATGCCAGACTAATCTTATTTCATTCTTTGACAAAGTGACAAAATTAGTGGACCAGACGAACATTGTCGATATAATTTACTTTGACTTCAGTAAGGCATATGATAAAGTAAACCATTACCTACTACTTGATAAAATAGAAAAATGTGGGATAGACAGCATCACCACCAGATGGATTCGTAACTGGCTGACCAACTGCACTCAACATGTAGTACTCAATGGAACTGCATCTACATGGAGGGAAGTATACAGTGGGGTACCCCAAGGGTCTGTTTTAGGCCCAGTACTCTTCAATATCTTCATCAATGATTTGGATGAGGGTATAGATGGGGAACTCATCAAATTTGCAGACGACACCAAGCTAGCATGAGGACCCTGTTTCTGGGGGCAATAAGCTGACTTTGTATAAAATAGAACACCGCTGGGGGAGGCAAAAGCCCTACTAAGCAGGTATATACAAAAGTATGAAGGCTATTACTTAAAAGCATTGTAAGCCGCCCTGAGTCTCTGGAGAAGGGCGGTATATAAATCTAACAAACAAACAAACAAATAAATAGCAGGAATAGCCAACATTCTGGAAGATAGGCTTAAGATACCGAAGGATCTTGAACAGACTTGAACATTGAGCACTATCTAACAAAATGAAATTCAATGATGAAAAAAATAAGGTTCTACATTTAGGCAAGAAAAACAAAATACACAGTATATGTGGTATCTTGCTCAATAGTGGTGACTGTGAGAGGGATCTTGGAGTCCTAGTGGACAACCATTTAAATATGAGCCAGCAGTGTGCTGCAGCTGCCAAAAAAGCTAACACAGTTCTAGGCTACATAAACAGAGGGATAGAATCAAGATCACATGAAGTGTTAATACCACTTTATAATGCCTTGGTAAGGCCATATTTGGAATACTCCATCCAGTTTTGGTCACCACAATGTAAAAAAGATGTTGAGACTCTAGAAAGAGCACAGAGAAGAGCAACAAAGATGATTAGGGGACTGGAGGCTAAAACATATAAAGAACAGTTCCTGGAACTGGGTATGTCTAGTTTGATGAAAAGAAGGACTAGGGCTGACATGATAACAATGTTCCAATATCTCAGGGGCTGCCACAAAGAAGAGAGAGTCAAGCTATTCTCCAAAGCACCTGAGAGTAGGTCAAGAAGCAATGGGTAGAAACTAATCAAGGAGAGAAGCAACTTAGAACTAACGAGAAATTAACTAACTAACTAACTAACTAACAGTTAGAATAATTAATCAGTGGAACAATTTGCCTTTGATGGCACAGGGTTAGTATTAAGTTTCATAAGGTATTTCCCTATATTTCTCTTCCAAAACAGTTGTGGAAAGAATATTAAATCAGGCTAAATATATGGCTCTCCTGAATTTCAGGGCTTTGATATGATATAAATATGAAGGTGGTTTAGGCAGCAAAATGTGGCTACTTATAATTAAATTGTGAGAAAAGCAGCAATTTCAGTTTGGCCTTCTATACCTAAGATATTTTGCCTTAATATTTATCTAGCTTGATATGGTCCTATAGTTACGATGGCATCAATGTAAAAGCATGCCTGCTCAGGGTTGTTGTTGTTTTTTTAAAAATAAATGTTTCCCAAGAAAATCTGAAGTTTTCTTCCAAAATTAGATGAGAGTTCACTAAAATTATGATTTTAGTCAATGGATAAGAATATTTACCCAGAGAATGGATTCAGGTTAACTGACTCCTGCTTCCCATCAAAATACTGCATTTGAAACACATCAGGCAACCTGGAAGATGTTTCTTAAAAACTTTGTTTCAATTCTTTCTAACCTATTTATGCTGTTATATAGTCCTAATTGGTCTCCCTAGATGTTCTCAGTCTTTAACTGCAAACAATCTAACAGCAGCAGGGATAAACTATATCCTCTGGAAAAATAATAAAAATACCGTGTTTTCCCGAAAATAAGACCTTGTCTTATATTTTTTTGAACCTCAAAATAAGCACTTGGCCTTATTTTCGGGGAGATCTTATTATTTTGGGGCGTGTGGAGGAAACCAGAGGAAATGGCAGGGACCGGCTGTGCATGCGTTTAAATATTTTCTGGGAGGGCTTATTTTCAGGGGAAGGCTTATTTTATTTTATGCGCTCAAAAGCCCGATTGGCCTTATTATCACAGGATGTCTTATTTTAGGGGAAACAGGGTAGCTGACGCAGAACTCTTTACATTATAAGATACATAACCCAGGTGGCATTTTTGCTTCCTGAAAATGTATCCTTAAATATTTAAATATCTTAACTTGCTCAATGGACTGCCCACTTAAGTTCCAGCTTGTCTGTTTGGCATTTGGAGAGGGTGAGAATTTTGGTTTTGGAGTAATTTATTATTAATTCTTCCTGTGTAAAATAAATGGGCCAATGGGAGTCAATGACAGATTCACTGTTTCATCAGCATGCAATAATAGATTGATATATCTATGAGCTAATTTAGGAGGATAAAAGATAGCATTACTTAAGTGAGGAACAAATAAATTTATAATTAAATAAAAATGGATATAATATAAATTAATTTTAAAATACGGCAACAGTAGAGGAAGGCTATCATTTTAATGTTATGAACCATTGTATTATTGTATGTAAATGAAATGTTAATCCAAAAAGTGATGGTGTCAGCCTCCGCCTTTATATTGCTTGCTTGCTCGGCTGCCATTGTAACAGGGGGAGGGGGGAGCTGTCGGGATGTCTGGGGGGGGGAAGTGAGCTGGTGGAGTAAATAGGGAGAAAGTTTTCCTCAGTGTTTCTCTGCATCTGGGAGGCGCGCTGATAACCACTCAAGGTCAACCGTCGTGGCATACCAGGAGGATGGAGCCACCAGAAGCTGCACCCCACATGACCCCTTGGGGGGATGTGGATTGGATAATCCTGACTGGACAATTGGGCGGAGGGTTTTAAGGATGCTTTCTATACGTGATTTTCGCGCCTATTGCCTCAGACCTTGCTTTTCTTTGGTTGCATTCAGTTCATACTCAGTAAAAGTACCTTTCTCTATGAAAATAGAGTTGGGGTTTTTCTTTCTTGAGTGTTGAAAGGCCTACCTGACATATGGCTTGTTTTGTATAGCTATTCCTTTGTGCAACTATAAAGAATCACTAGCTCACCTCATCATGAATAAGGCAACTGATCATTTCCAGAAACCAAGAATGCATGACATCAACCTCCCACTCTCCATTAAGAAAGCAATTAAGAAAGCAATCTCCAATCATGGAGACATGCTTTCCAGCTAGGGCCAGCACAACCAGTGCTCTTTTGCTATGTTTCATTTCATTGTAGGAAAATGCTTCACTCCAATTGGCTACTGAGTATTGTGGCAGGAATGTTCTTCCTCTTCTGTTACCAGGTGCTATTCTCCACTGCCATTATGGCTTAAGCTGCTCCCCTGTTTTGAAGACTTCACGATCACTGAACCTCTTTTTTAAAATTATCTCTTTGCTCTTCTCTCACCCTAATTTCTGTTTCATTCAGCTGGTTCCACATGATCTTTCTAAATTCTGAGCAAAAAGTATGTGTTTGGTTAGGAATGAAGACAAAAGATAGTGGGGATACTGGGATATTGAAGTTGGGATACTGAAGCAGATGCGTATAAAAAGAGCGGACTTTTTTCTCTTTTATGCATGTAAAATTGCCAAGAATCCTGCCAGTTTTCCCTATAGCCAAACTAACATAAAGAGTAATGAAACTGTAGTCCTTCCTTCCTTCCTTCCTTTCTTCCTTCCTCTCTCCTTCTCTCCCTCCCTCCTCCCCCTCAGTTTCTTCTTTAAAAAAGTGAAGTTGACAAAGACCTACCTTAACTTCCATTTCTAATCCAAGTGATAGGAAGAATGGTAAAATGTGTGTGTGTGTTTAAAAAGAACTTCTACACAATTCGACTCATGCAATATGAAAATGTCAAGTACAAGGGAGAGTCAATGGGCTCATATGAAAAGTCTATCAATGGAAACAATATGTCTGAGGACCTATCATGGAAAGGGAAATTAAGCATGGGTGAGTGGGGCAAGACAGCATGGGAATCCACCAACCCAAAATCATAGTAAATGTAGACCATAAAGAACATCAGGGTATCACTATGGTCAGAATTCTCCTGTACCCAGAAAGATATTTCTTAAGTCAGTTTTATTTCCGCCTGATTTATGCATGGGAAACAAACAAACAGTCCTGGGCATACAAATTAGGCAGATCCAGAAGCTTATGTTTACTTCACAAAGCAATACAGCACGTGTCTAGAGGCACTATTAAAATGAACAGATATAAGAAATGGGGGGAAAGGATAGTGGGGAAAAAATGCAGGAAAACCATGACGAAATAATCTCAGCATTCATTCAGACCTAATTTACAAAATGACTCTGTAAACATATTATTTAAACATTTTGTCTTAACAATGAAATATTGCATTCAGTTTTACTGAAAAATAACTTATGTATGAGGAAACAAAAACAGTTGGTTAACACACTTTTGGGTATTTTTATAATACTGCCTGCGATCCTTGCTCTCTCACTTTCTTAAAAGAAACAGACTGATTTTCACAGCCATCACTTTAACACCTTCCTTCATCAGCAAGCCCTAGGTTCATGGTCAGTGCTTGGTTTCCTAGCAACTTCCTCACCAGTACAGAAGTAATACAAAAAAAAAAAAGACAAATGCAGGAAGTAGAAAAGAATGATGGTTTCAGTATTCTCTCTTAGCTTCAGGAATGAAACACCACAAGGAATTGTAAAGGAAATCATATGTGTTTACAAAGTTTTCAAACAGGGAAACTATACATTTAAACATAATAGAAGGCAGTCCAAAGGAGACCCAGTGGGACTGAGAATCCCAGCCAAAAACTGAAAGAGAGATTAGTGGAGAAACATGCCAGAATGACAGCAGTTGCCATGAGCTCCAACAGAAGGAAGAGAAAAAAGTGCATGCCCCTCAGCATCACTGTGGAGCTGCCTGAAAAGAAAACCAGCCTCATTCAGGTGGGATTTCCTCTCCTCAGATAAAAATGACAGTACCAGCACAATCTGATTTCTGTATAAAAGGGCACTTAAAGATAAAGAAGCAAAGAAGAAACATCTGCTTAACATGCAGCAGACTACAAACTGTAACCAGGAAAGATTTCAGGATAGACTATAAAGGGACAAGAGGGTAACAGCCACCAATGCAGATATATTACATGCCTCATAATAATAAATAATAATACAACATCTGCTTATTCCAGGTCCTTGGGAAGGATTCGATAAGTGGATTAAAAAAATTCCAAATCCAGTCTAAACATCTGGCTGACTGTGCAACGAACCGTAATAATCAGAGCCTTGATTTCTTAAAAAAATAACTGTTGTTTCACGGATACACCAAACTTAATATTCAAACTACCAAACAATTCTAAAATTATTTCTATCAACATATTTTGATTATTATAGAAACTAGTAGCAAAACTTCTCTAACAGTAATGCATTATTAGGAATTAGTTGGTATAGATACATGCATGTGTTAAAACTATTCTATTTGGATAATTATTTTATCCGGTCAGCTCTCAAACAGCAAGCATAGAATAACACAAAAAACAAGTTAATGACCTACCAGCTTCACAAAATGAAGTGAGACACTACAATACAGGTAGTCCTCGGCTTACAACTGTTCATTTAGTGACTGTTCAAAGTTACAACAGCACTGAAAAAAGTGACTTATGACCATTTTTCACAGTTACAACCTTTGCAGCATCCCCATTGTTGCATGATCAAAATTCAGATGCTTCGCAACTGGTTCATATTTATGATGATAGCTGTGTCCCGGGATCATGTGATTCCCCTTTTGCGACCTTCTGACAAGCAAAGTCAATGGAGAAGCCAGATTCACCGGGTTACTAACTTAACAACTGCAATGATTCACTTATCAACTGTGGCAAGAAAGGTTGTAAAATGGGGCAAAACTCATAACAAATGTCTCACTTAACAACAGAAATTTTGAGTTCAATTGTGGTCGTAGGTTGGGGACTGCCTGTATATAAACCCTAACATTGATTACCACATTGAATACAAGCATCGAAAAGATTAGCCATTTACCATAACTCCTATATCTGTTGTCTGACCTATCTTCATTAATTAGTCCAACTGTTGAAAATCATCACCCAGTTAAAATTCATGATAGACAAAATTTCCCAGTGAAGAGAAATATGCAATGACTCACTGAAAATGGCATCCATTTTCTAATGGAGAAGATAGAGAAGCTTCTTTTGTAAATATTCAAGCTTTTATGCTTTGATGTCACTCTCTGAGAAAGTGTGAGAAGAAATATGCGGATGAATCCTTTCTGCTAATTTTCAATATAAATTTTATATTTTTTTAATCTCATCTTTCTTATTTTTATAAATAACTCAAAGCGACATACATATTTAGTAAGTCTTCCTTCTCCTATTTTGTCCACACCAATAACCCAGTGAAGTGGGTTGGGATGAAAGACAGTGACTGGCCCAAGGTCACCCAGTTGACTTTGATGGGAGAACAAGAATTCCCAGTCTCCTAGTTTCTAGATGGTGCTTAACCACTAGACCAAACTGGCTGTCCAATAAATGTAAGGCTAAACATAAAGGCTAGTTGTCTACACTTTTACATTTTTTTTTTTTCGGAATAGAAGGTGCTAGAATGTCACACACAAATAATATGGGGAAAATATTCCATCTTTTTTTTAATTATAGAAACACTTAGGATTTGTTTTTTAAAAATCAGCTGGCTAAAAATAAGATAAAAATTCTAAATACAGTCAAAATATTTAGAGAGAATGCTTATTTTTGAATTTCTGCTTTTGAATTTTCACAAGGCTTCTGCTTTTACAATTTTTAAAAATAAGTTATCTGCCAAAAAGAATAAAATGTTAATTTACTTTATCAGTGTTCTCATTTAGACCTCTGTTTGTCATTTGACAGTTATACTCATATATTTTTACTGCCTTAAGTGTTCCTTTTGCCTTCTTTCTCTGCTCCAACTCCATATGGTGAACAAATAAGGTAGATATTTTCAGCAGTGATCAATCTCTACTTTATCTCTATCTGCAGGATCACTTTACCATGATTTCTTCAGGCACATTTCATAAAACTAATCAAAAGGTGGTTTTTGGCTCTCTCAATATAACATAGTTTAGTTGCTACTGTTGTTGCCTTTACTAGCCTTTGCCCCTTCCATTACATTTCTTTTAAAGTAAAGTATAAGCAACTATAGTACATTTGGTTTTCTAAATATGCCATGTTCTGCTCAACTATAAAATTTAACTTACATTGCCCATATTGTTCTGCAAACTGTATCAAGCTGTAAACGGGATTTTAAATTAAAGTGCATTAAAATAAGCACTCATGTCCTACTTACTTGAGAACAACTGACATAATTTAACAACCATACTGGTTTGGAATAAGCAACAACTTGGGCTTTTGTGTGTATATTTTCCGTTACTAAAGAAAAAGAAAAAAGAAAAGCAGTACAAATGAGGCACTTGGCTTCTTTTTATATTAGAATTCTATTGCTCCACATGGTATCAGTTTGCTAAAATATCCAAGAAAGATAAAATAAAAGAGAAAAGCATACCTTCTTTACTACTGAATAATGCAAATTTATAATTTGTGCAGCTACTGCATCTTCCTTTGACAGGTTACGTATGCTTATTAGAAATAAAAAAGAAAATAATATACAGCTAGTACCAATAAATCTGACTAATCAAAGCTATAATCTTACAAAAATCATTAAGTCTGGAGGAAAGGCTAAAAGAAAAAAAGAACATGTCTATTATTACTGTGACTAAATGGGATTAGTCAATCCTCAGGAGAAAAAATTATGAATTAAGCAAAGTCTGAATGCTAAGGAAATTTGTGAGAAGAGAAATGCAAATGGCTTCCTAATTATCTGCAACCTATTAACATGCAATTCTGATTACTTGCAATTAAAGTTCCCTTAAATGTTATGACAAAAAGTCATTGAAACATAGAAAATTATCTGCTAATTATTGCACTGTAATGAGTAAACTTAATGTGTCTTTTCAGTACAAGCTCAATAGATAATGAAAATATTGTATATCATATTGCCTGAAATTGAACTTAAGAACGCTACATGCTGGCTCATATTGCATTAAAGGACCCCATAGGAAATGTGGTGGCCTGCATGCCCTTAAAACAATAACCCACAAATTTAATAATGGTAGAATAATTCTAGAATTGTCAATTTGTATATATACTATATAATGTTTTGAAAGGCCATTTCAAAACACCAAAGGTTCTCTTTCTTTCTCTGTACCATTGTTATTATTCTGAATCAATCTGATGCAGTCCAATAATTGAAGATTATAAACCATAATTTGCCATTGGTAGCTAGATGTTTTGATTTTCCAATCTAGCATTGAGAGAATGGCTAGCACAAAATGTAACCTGGCTGACTCCCATGCCTAAGGAAGAACTAGAACACATTACGCTCCTGTTGGAACATATTATTATATCATCTCTTATGTGTGTGTGTGTGTGTTTTGAACACACATATCCTACAGTTTATTCATAATATCAATATCCTATCCATTCCTGTGCTATATTTTGAATCCTGCTATTGAAATAGTTTAAGATACTTCCACAATTGATCCTCCCTTGGATTAAAACAAACAATATAAAAAAATTCTTAAATTATTTCAACAGCAGGATTTAAAATATAGCACAGGAATGGATAGGATATTGTTGGCAGTTGGTATCTCAAGTGCCATCAGACCAGCCAATATGTTAGATTGTGGAGTCTATCGAGAATTGCAATTAATAATACTGAAATATTAGTTTTCCAAGGTCTGTTTATCCACCACACTTTTTAAATAGGTAACAAAAATGGATAGTAAATGTAGACCTCAAAAGAGTTTTGGAAAAAAGAGCCTGATATTTGACTATTTCTTTCTGCCTTCCGTCAGAAGATAATAGCATGTCATGGTGCTCATGTTCAAGTAATTTTCTTCAAAAATTATAATTTCTGGCCCTTCTTCAAATGTTCAGCTTCTTTTAACCAGAAAGAATAAATTAAAACTGTCTGCGGAAGGTGTAAGTGTTTTTGAAGAATAGCAGAGTGGTCTCGACACTAAGCAGATATTCTTACTTTGTAACTTTGTGGAGAATCTTTTTAAAAAGGTCAAACAGCTGTGTCAAGGCATTTTATCAGCATAAATAGCACACTGTCAATACATATAGCTAAATGTACTAATGACAACTTAGTTGAAATAAAACAAATACTGTGAGAGTGTCTTATGGTTATAACATAAAATTATTGTAATAACTATTACAATTATTACAATATTTATAGCAATAATTATTATAAATTATTACAAATTATTGTAATAACAATAATTATTGTAATAACTATCAACAGTAGAATCCTTCAAGTATTGAAGTTCTATAATCTCCCAGTACTTGAAATGGACACTTACCATTTGAACATTATTAAAGTCAAAACAAAGAATGTTCTTCCTGCGTCAACTCAGGAAGTTCAGACTGCCCCAGGAGCTGTTGATAGTTTTACAGAGGAATTATTGAGTCTGTAATTTGTACTTCTATAACTGTCTGGTTGGTACAGGAATGAAACAGGACAGTTACAGACTCCAAGGGATAGTTAAGGTTGCAGACAGAACAATTGCAACCAACCCACCTTCCATAGAAGATGTGATGACCTGGGGCATGGCATGAAAGCAACACAGCCAAAGAACAGGTCTACCTCCCTTTTATTGCTCCAACTTTGCCCCCAAACATCCTCACATTTATACAAGTCCTGGAGCAAAGCTCTCACACACACCTTCAGCAGCCTCTGGCTGTGAGTAGTCCAGTAAGCCAGGTTAGCCAAACAGTAACCAGGGCCAGCAGTCCAGTAAGCCAGGTTTACAAAACAGTAACCAGAGCAAGAAGTTCAGCAAAGCAGACAAACCGGGCAAGCAGTAATCTCAAACAGAGCGCAGTAATCTCCAGGCATCAGCAAGTGCACACAAGGCTCCACAGATTCAACACTTGTTCCTGACAAATGCCCCTCCCACTGGCACCTCCTTACATCCTAGTCCCCAGGTGTGCCTTGTGAAGGGGGGTGGGGCACTCTCCTCCATCGTAGCTGGCTCAGTCTGCATTGTTCTCACCTTCTCTCTTCTCTTCGTGCTCTAGGATTAGGAGAGGGTGGTCCTTGCTCTTCACCTGAGCTCTGTCTCTCCTGCTCCTCCCTGTCTGCAAGCCTTTCTAATCCTGAAAAGCCCTGCCCCAATTTTCTCCAAAGCCAACAGAGTCACCCTCTCGATCTCCGTCGGCTCTTGTTCCAGCTCATCTTCCCCCGCAGATTCAGACTCCGATGGGAGCATGACAGAAGACCTGTATATTGCATGGGTCAGAAGGAGGGCTCAGAAGATATCTGCAGACCCCTCACATCCTGGACATAAACTGTTTCAATCCCTCTCCTTGGTATGGCACTATAAGGCATTGCAGGCCAAAACAATTAGACACAGGACAGTTTTTTCCCTTGTGCTATCATTCTACTAAACACTTAATTCTCACAGTGTTGTCTAATGTCTAGGTGTAATGTAGTATGGCTATAGTATTATTCTTTATCCTTGTTATCTTCTTTACTCCCGCCTCTTATTGGTATTGTTATGATTATCATTATTTTGTTGCTTTGCATGTATACTAAGAGCTTCTGCACTGGAGGCAAATTCCTTGTGTGTCTAATTACACTTGGCCAAATAAAGCATCAAATTCAATACTTAAGAGCAAAATTTATAACTGGAACTTCCAAATATTATCTATATGATAGGAAAAATATGGAGCCAAATTAATGTTTCTACTTTAGTTTGACATCTGCTCAAGGCTTCACTTCTCGAGTTTTGTGTAAACTCAGATTCAGACATTAAAGCAAATGAACCCAAGACATAGCCAGGTGAAACAGACACTGGCTGCTGTGTTTTCACACTGCACTAATTCTTCTTATTCATGATCAACATACTAGTGCATGCTGTTTAATTATTTATGCATAGCTTTCTCCCAGTGTGAAAAGCTAAAATAATCTCTCAAGAAAAAAATTAATGATGTTTCTAAAGTTGAAGTCCAACAAGCTGTGATTAACTTTCTAAATAATTCTTCCATAGACACACCAGGAGAGGAGAGGCAGCACTCAAGCCTGAGGTATAGTGTTAAATAAAGATATGGGGAAAAACAATGTTAAGTGGCCATAATAAAAATATGTGGGTGCTAATTTATTATACTCATACTTTGAAATGTGAAACCAATTACTACCGTGTTTCCCCGAAAATAAGACCATGTCTTATATTTTTTTGAACCCCGAAATAAGTGCTTGGCTTTATTTTCGGGGAGGTCTTATTATTTTGGGACATGTGGAGCAAGACGGGGCTCCTTTTGCCGTCTTACCTGATTTCCAGCTCTGTCTCCCTAACCCTAACCTGAGGAAATGGCAGGGACCGGCTGCACATGCATTTAAATATTTTCAGGGAGGGCTTATTTTCAGGAAGGGTTTATTTTCAGGGGGCGGCTTATTTTAGTGCATGCACTCAAAAACATGATTGGGCTTATTATCAGGGGATGTCTTATTTTCAGGGAAACAGGGTATATAGGGAGTGTACCTGGAAACCATGAATTTCTGAAACAAGAATTGGTCATTTCAAATTATCATATTAGGATGCATGTCACCTTGCAATTTTAACCCACACATACTTACATTATTCTTAGCCCAAGAAAAAAGGACAACTTTAGGTGCATAAAATAAATGGCAGCTAAAGAATAAACTATATCAAATAAAATGTAAAACATTAAAATTTAATGTATTAAATCGCTCACGCATATTTCACTTGAACAGTCTTTCCTTGTGATCTAAAGGGTTTTCCAGAAGGCCATGAAGTTCTGGTTCTACCAGAGGTACAGGGTCAATATGGAAATTGACTCATGTGTATTTGGGATAGCAGTGCATGATACTTTGGCTTATAAGGGTTTCAAGTTGATTGAGTTTTGCTATTTTGGTATATTGTTGTTGTGAGCTGCTCAAAGTTATACTGTATAAGATGAGTAGCTGCATTTTTAAAAAATAATATATATATATAAATGTAAATGTGATTTTGCTAGGTTTGCGCAAAAATTAATTTGAAGACTAGATTAAAAGTAGCATAGCAAGATGGTTTCAAGGTTTTCAAAAAGATGACAAACATCTACAGCTTTATATCAGGTTTAACAATGTTGATAAACCTCTTACCTCATCTCTAAATGTGTCACAAATATCCTTGCTTTGACTGCTTTTTATGTTATACAGACAATCACAAAGAATCATAACACAGGAATGAAGTGTTATACCAGGATAATGTTGCAGGATCCAATCTGGGTCATTCACCAGGACCAGAGGTTTATTTTTCAAAGTTTTTGGACTCATGCTGAAGCCCATCCTCAGGGAATTTCTCTCTGTCAGAATGTAGAGTGCTTTGGGCTATTCTATGCATCCTATTTATGCAGTGCCTGGGTGTGGCTTCTTGTTCAACATCCCAATACTCTACATTCTGATAGAGAGAAGTTCCCTGATGATGGGTTCCAGCATGAGTCTGAAAGCTCAGAAGACTAAACCTCTGGTCCTGGTGACTGACCCAGAATGAATCCTGCAGAATCATAACTCACAACATAACCATTCTACAACTCCAGCTTAAAGGTTCTGCAATGTACACATAAGAAGCCAAATACGTATTCCATTGCCATAATGCCACAAATCCTATACAGGCATGCTTAGAATCACTAACAAAAAAATCCTAGCATGATTTAATTTTATTCAAAGAGCACTCATATTTAGTCTTGATCACAATAAACATTTCTTTGTTGTGTGTGTACACCCACAGACGTATACTATTGAATTGTACACAATGTATTTTAAAGGAAAACTACTTTTACCCCCAAGTTATTCTCAGTCTTCTTTCTGCACCTCTCCATTCTAGGGTCTGATGTTTTATGTGCCATTATTTTGCTTTTACTACACAGAGAAGAGCTGGCTTCCAAAGATAAAGGAGACTTTTGGTAAATGGTGAAGGTAAAGAAATAAATGACCCACTTGGTTAGTGTGTAATTACACTGCCTGAGATTGTA
Organism: Pantherophis guttatus; assembly: GCF_059756535.1. Classification (NCBI taxonomy): domain Eukaryota; kingdom Metazoa; phylum Chordata; class Lepidosauria; order Squamata; family Colubridae; genus Pantherophis; species Pantherophis guttatus. Next base: position 28,208,466 of record NC_142070.1, on the reverse strand, counting down.
ACAATCTATCACAAGAGGGAGGATGACACCACTCTAAAGGGTTAGTCAAAGGAGATAGCCTTTGACTAACTACTGGGCACAGACAATCGATACTCTTCAGATATTGTTCTCTCCCTCTTTCTCTTTCCCTCAAAAAATTGAGTTCTAAAAAAAAAGTTTGAAAATAGCATCTCCCTTTCTCATTCAGATACTGATCAGAGACTCAACTTGACCTTATTGTGGGACAGCAGTCTTTCTTCAAATGGTATATGCATCAGATAAATCTTTGGCTCTCTTATAAAGCTCTTTAAATATAGGCATCTTTTAAAAATGATTTGTTTTTGGGGTGGTTGCTTGATTTTATTTGCATTTAGTGTCATGTTTTAACAGAATCGTAAAACCATACAGGTAGAAAATGACCCTAGAGGGCAATTAGTTTTTTCTTAGTACAGGATTCAGTAAAGAAAGTTTCTCCAAAGTGGCCAATATCAACCCCCAAGGATAGATTAGATTATCCATTATTATTATTATTTGTAGCACTACTACTGTAGTTAAAGTAATATTGATTACATTATTTTTATATAATAAATGTTTGAGATTGATGAACAATCTGAAAACTTTATGAAGAGGTCAATGAGCTAAAGGGTTTGGGGATCCCTATACTAGAGCATCTCTGATAGGTGAACATACAGCCTCTGTTCAAAAACCTCCAGAGACAAATCCATTAATGATGGGATAATCTATTCCAGGGATTGTCAGATAATTCACTAAGGTTTTTCCTGATACCCAAGGATTTACTTCCTTGTAATTCAACCTGTTGTTTCTGTTCCTGCCCTTTGTGACAACAGAAAATGAGTTCACTTCTGAATGATAAACCTTCAGATATTTGAAGACTTCTATTTTACCTCTTCTTAGTAGTCCTTGCTGTAAACTATCCATACCCAGATTCTTCAACTAATACAGCTTGATACTCAAAACAGTCATTATCTTGTTAATTGCTTCCAAATATGCTCCAATTTGCTACCACTATCTTGTTTTGAAGTATAGTACCCAGAACTGGCCTTAGTATTCCAGGTAAAATCAGAACAATCAGATAGAACTATTATTCCTGTAATCTGAATTTCCTGTTAAATTTGCTTGTTTAGAAGCAGCAGCGATCTGCTGGATCCTATTTAACTTGCAGTTAACAAGAACACCCAGATCCTTTCAACATGTGCCATTGCAGAGCCAGGGTTTCCTCATTCTGCCTTACATTTTTCTGACCCAGATGCAGAGTTTTACATTTTTCCCTCTTAAATTCCATCCTGTTCATTTCATCCCACTGCTCAAGCTATCCAGATGTTTCCAAATTTTTCTTATAAAATGTTATATTTTTCATTCAGTTTTGTCATATGCAAATTTAATAACTACCCTCAACTGTTTAATCTCCAATCTTCTGAAATGTCACTCACTAGTTTTGCAAGATTTCTTGAAGAAATTATGAAAATTGTCTCCATGATTATTGCTGCTAGTTGCTTTATCATCCTGTGAGGTAATCCATCTGACCCTGGAATTCTTTAAGTAAATCAGGATGTCAAACTGGTGGCCCACGGGCTAGATGCATCATGCACAGGCCAAGCCCAGTCCAAAAAGGCAAATGTCACAATACGTCACGTGTGTCACATGACACGGTTGAGTTTGACACCTGTGAACTAAATTATCTCCCCTCCTTGTTTGTCCTAAACTGCAGCTCCCTAAGCTACATTCTCCTTCGGAGCGAAAGCAGAGGAAAAATGGGAATCAAGAAGTTCTGCCTCCTCACCATCTCCCATTACTAATTCACCATTTTTTCTCACAGTAGATCTAGACTCTCTTGTTTCTTCTTTTCTTACATACCCAAAGAACCTTCTTTTATTGTTTTTGGAACATCTTGCAAACTGCAATTCATTCCGAGTTCAGCCATTCTGACAACAACCTTGTGTTCTTATGTTCTTGCCTTGTATTTCTTATGCTTGTCTTTTTCTTTCTTTTAAGGAGATCTGTTGTATCCCACAGGTATGTATATTAAAAAAGGATAGTTGTCATTGACTTTGAATAGTCTTGGTTATCTCTTTCTCTCCACAATTAATCAATTAATTAATCTATTTTTTTTATTACAGACCAGTATAAGGAGAGTGAAGCAGAGTCATATTTATATATCTATATCTATATCTCTACCTACTGTATATTGTATATCTATACCTATATGTGCTATATCTCTATTTCTATTTTTTTTTAATGATCCCGTAATCCCTACATAAAATCTTGAAAGGAATTACAAAGAGCTAAAATACAGTATTTAAATTAAAAACGTATAATACAGTATGTTGTATCAGGCTTAGCATATGAAAACAACAGGATGGTGTACCTTTGTCCCATGTGCCCTAGGTATTTATGTAGTAATAGTAGAATGGGTCTAGTTTACATCCAATTGCAGGTACTTTAAAGCAATACATTACCACAATGTATGCCAGATCTGCACTTAATTGCTTCAGATCTTCACAGCAGGGAATTATCTACCACATCTTCCTTTTCTCAAAATGGCTCTTGAATCTATGGGGATCCTTTACAAAGGATTAAGATTATACATATAAAAGCAATGCGTTGTAGTGGAATGTAATCCAGAGTCGCAGGGGAAAGAACCTCTTTCCCGGGTAGCAAAGAGATAGGATTCTTTGCGATCTTTCGTGTGAAGAAAAAGGATGAAAAAGGGTAGAGCCAATAGTGCTTTAGTCTGGCAAGACTTGAACAGAAATAAAGAAACTACTCTGAAGTAATTCCTCATGTGGTTCTTAGTTCTATGGCCTGATTTGTGTTTTATTTGACATATTTATAAATCCTTTTACTTTGCCCCATTGAAAGTATTAGCAATGCACATACAATCCAAAAAATGGATTTAGTCTGGACTATTGATTTTTCAGCAGCTTTTATATCTCTTAGTTTTGTACACCACCCAGAATCCAACAGCCAATAAATTTAAATAAGTAAAAAAAAGAAAACCCAGATATGGCGAGATATATTTCTGTTTTCTAAATATAAAAATGTTAAGATTTTAAGGAAAATATATTAAGTCCTTAATATCATGAAGGAAAGAATGCAATCTTTGGGAATTAGTTTCGTTCGTCCTTTAAAGAAATAACAGAAAACTAAATATTGTCTGAAGGTCAATTTTAGTTTCCAACTAAGCTGAGCTGGCAAAATGATTTCAGTAGGTGGGCTTTAAGGAAATTTAGCTATTTATTTATTCAATAGTTCTGTGATGGCAAACCTATGGCATGGGTGCCTGAAGTGGGACACGGAGCCATATCACCTGGCACATGTGGTGTCACCTGTTCCTCTTCTGGGTTTTTGATGCGCATGCACGCTCAACGATCAACTGGCTTTTTTGCATGCAGCAGTGCTGGAAACTAGAAGAGCTGGTCTTCCCTTTTCCTGCGTGAGCATGCACATCAGCCAGCTGATCGTCATGTGTGCATGCGTGCCAGACATCCAGAAGAGTAGCTGGCTGAAACCGGAAGTTCAGTAGCTGAAACCGGAAGTTCATTTTCAGGCACACACATGCACCTTGGGCAGCTCCTCTTCCAGGTTGTGGCCCAGGCGCATGCGCGCCCCCTTTTTGGCACTCGGTGCCGAAAAGGTTCGCCATCACTGCAAATAGTTGGTGAAACAATACTTCACGTCCTGGCTATGAATTTCAAAAGGAAACATTTAAAGTACTTGAATGTAGAGCACATAGCAAGGAAGGGTGTGAGGTTTTAGAATAGCTGGCTATTTTGTTCAAGGGCGTGCAGATTAGTTGACCATTTTATGGATTAGAGAGTTCAGGCATAATTATATTTACAATATTGCCATATGAAAAAGGGAGAAATGCTATGAGTTTTACATTCTTTAATCTCTAAACAAAGGAATATTTCATCCACACCAACATTCATTCTCCATCTTAGAAAAATAAAAAGGGATCATCATCTTCTTGGCTTTTTATTCATTCATTCTGTTCTTAAGCAAAGCTGCTAAATGACGTAGGACTTAGTTTTGTCTGTGTTGTATTTTTTGTCATGATGTCACAAATAGTACCTTGAATGGCACTTTGAGCTCAGGCCAAAACCTAGAATTCAGCCTGGATTCTGACAATGTGAAATAAAACAGATTACAAAATAAATTATCAGGCTATCATGATGGTTGGCGTCTATACCTTTAGATCTATACTTTTTAGAAAATGACCCTTTCCATTGTAGGAATTCATACATTTGTGTTTGCCTGTCAACACTTCTCAGGAATGCTACATCTGAAAGGTTTTCAGTTCCTCAAAGGAAGAACGAATCATTAAGATGGATGATCTAGTTCTGAAATATAAACTGCTTCAGTTCAATCTCAGGCAAAGCTGGAAAAAGTTCCTTGCTTAGAGCTTTCCGTGGTCCTGAAACTACTGAACTTCTTAGTATACCCTTTGGGTACCAGTCAAGATCACATTACAGTCAAACACATTACAATATAGAAATATACTAAACCCTGTACCTCAATAACAATCTTTAGAGATAAATGCACCAACATAAATTGGGTGAGAAATATGAGTGTTAAATTTATGTACTAGTATTTATAAGCAAATGTATATAAATAAACATGCTAAAACAATGTTTATTTGGTATCCTGAGTCTCTGGAGATAGGCAGGATATATTTATTTATTTATTTATTTATTTATTTATTTATTTATTTATTTTTTAAATTTTTATACTGCCCCCTCTCCCGAAGGACTCGGGGTGGTGAACAGCCAAAATTAAAAAACATACAATATAAACATTAAAATACTATAAAAACAAAATTAAATTTATATTGGCTTCCCCCAATTTAAAACCCCTTACCCATAAAATTCAGCAATTAAAAGATTTTTAACCCAGCCTGGCTTGCTGAAATAAAAAAGTCTTCAGAGCCCGGAGGAAGGTCCGGAGGTCGGGGATTAGTCGTATCCCTGGGGGTAGCTCATTCCAGAGGGTGGGTGCCCCCACAGAGAAGGCTCTTCCCCGGGGGGTCGCCAGCCGACATTGCCTGACCGACAGCACTCTGAGGAGGCCCTCTCTGTGGGAGCGTATTGGCCAGTGGGAGGTTATCGGTGACAGAAGGTGGTCTTGTAAATAACCGGGCCCTAAGCCATGGAGCGCTTTGAAGATGAGAACCAATATTTATTTAGAAAATAAATAAAACTCCCCATATTTTGCCACCAAACTTATTTGCACTAATATATACTCTGTCTGGTACATTCTATTGTTGTATACAATGCATAAATAGCATGAAGGTGTCTTCAGGACTTTTTTCTTTCAACTAGAATAATTATGTGAAATATGACTATCTCAGAGAAGGATTGCTTGTTATTCCACACTACTGTGAAACCAAAATGGCTGAGTCTAAGAGGATGGGATTCTCTGTGAATGGCCCACATATTATGGAACAGTCCTCCTTTGGAAGTTAGGCTTGTCCTGGTAGAATTGATTATTAAAACACAGATTAAAACATTCATTTCCAGAAGCCTTTTTACTTAATTGAAGAATTCTGCAAAATGTTTCATATTGCTCCAGTTTGGATGGGTGTTTTATATTTGCATTTATGTTTTGGTGTGTGTCCAAGAGTTTATGGTTGTGGTTTTTAAGCATCAAATCAATAATAAAAATAATTCCTGTTGGGATCAATGTCTCTTGTATGGAATAATTACATTAGGAATTATTGAGCAAAAAAACACCAACAACTTTTGTGACAATGAATTTCCAAATACATTCTAGAAAAGAAGGAGTCAAAAGTAAAATGATGGTTAAAGTTGTGCTTTGGATGGCCATGTGTTTAGCTAAGTGTGCCAAAAAAGTCCACAATGCATTGTTTATGCCTTAGCTTGCTTGTTGCAATAATTAGAAAACTGCTATCTGCAAAACATACACTATAGGATTGAAGAACAACAGAATAACAGAGATGGAAGGGACCT